>NC_081316.1:91100419-91445442 GCF_026419965.1 Kogia breviceps | reverse complement strand
CACCCGCAGCCTGAACGCTGAGGCCAACCCTAACGATAAGTCGCGCCCTGAAACGAAAACGCGCCCTAACACGTTTCCGTACGCCAATCTCGACCCTAGGCCTCACCGGGAGCCTCACACTAACCCTAAATCCAACCCTGATCCTGTACGCTAAGCCTCATCCACAGCCTGAACCCTGAGGCCTACCCTAACGATTATCGGCGCCCTGCAATGAAAAACTCCCCCTAACACGTATCTCTACCCCCATCTCGACCGTAAGCCTCAGTGGGAGCCGAACACTAACCCTATCTCCAACTCTTATCCTGAACACTAAGCCTCACCCACAGCCAAAACCCTGAGACCTACCCCAACGATAAGCTGCGCCCTGCAACGCTAACACCCCCTAACACGTATCCGTACACCAATCGCGAACCTAGGCCTCAGAGGGAGCCTAATCCTAACCCTAGCTCCAACCCTGACCCTGAACCCTAAGCCTCACCCGCAGCCTGAACCCTGAGGCCTACCATAACAATAAGCTGCACCCTGCAACGCACACGCCCGCAAAGACGTATCTGTACCCCAATCTCGAACCTAGGTCTCACAGGGAGCCTAACGCTAACGCTGGCTCCAACCCTGACCCTGAACCCTAAGCCTCACAGGAAGACTGAACCCTGAGGCCTACACTAACGAAAAGCCGCGCCCTGCAACGCACACGACCCCTAACACATATCCGTACCCCAATCTCGACCCGAAGCCTCACCGGGAACCTAAACCTTACCCTAGCTCCAACTCTGACCATGAACCGTAAGCCTCACCCACAGCCTGAACCCGGAGGCCTACCCTAACGATAACCTACGCCCTGCAACGAACACGCCACCTAACAGGTATCCGTACCCCAATCTCGGCCCTAAGCCTCACCGGAAGCCTAAACCTAACCCTAGCTCCAACTCTCACCCTGAACACTAATCCTAACCCGCAGCCTGAACCCTGAGGCCTAACCTAACGATAAGCGGAGCGCTGCAACGCACACGCCCCCTAACAAGTATCTGTACCCCAATCTCGACCCGAAGCCTCACCGGGAGCCTAACCCTATCCCGAGCTCCAACCCTGACCCTGAAACCTAAGCATCATCCGCAGCCTGAACCCCGAGGCCTACTCTAACGATAAGCTGTGCCGTGCAACTCACATGCCCCCTACACGTATCCGTACCCCACTCTCGACCCTAGGCTTCACTGGAAGCCTAATGCTAACCCTAGCTCCAACTCTGACCCTGAACACTAGGACTAACCGGAACACTGAACCTTGAGGCCTACCCTAACTACCAGCCCCGACCTGCAATGCACACGCCCCCTAACACGTATCCGTACCCCAATCTCGACCCGAAGCATAACCGGGAGCCTAAATCTAAGCCTAGCTCCAACCCTGACCCTGAACCCTAAGCCTCAACCGCAGCCTGAACCCTGAGGCCTACACTAAGGATAAGTCACGCCCTTCAACGCAAACGCCCCCTAATACGTATCCGTACCCCATTCTCGAACCTAGGCCTCACCGGGAGTATAACCCTAACCCTAGCTCCAACTCCGACCCAGAACCCTAAGCCTCACCCGCAGCCTGAAGCCTGAGGCCTACCCTAACGATTATCTGCGCCCTGCAACGCACACGCCCCCTAACACGTATCTGTACCCCAATCTCGACCCTAAGCCTCAACGGGAGCCTAAACCTAACCCTATCTCCAACCCTGTCCCTGAATCCTAAGCCTCACCCACAGCCTGATCCCTGAGGCCTACCCTAATGATTATCTGCGCACTGCAACTCAAACGCCACCTAACACGTATCCGAACACCAATCTCGACCCAAAGCCTCAAGGGGAGCCTAAAATTACCGCTAGCTCCAAACTTGACCCTGAACCCTAAGTCTCACCCGCCGCCTGAACCCTGAGGCCTGCCCTACCGTTAAGTCCCGCCCTGCAATGCACACGCCCCCTAACACGTATCCATACTCCAATCTCGGCCATAGGCCTCAGCGAGAGCCTAAGCCAAACCAGAGCTCCAACCCTGACCCTGAACACTAAGCCTCACCCGCAGCCTGAACCCTGGGGCCTACCCTTACGATAAGTCACGCCCTGCAACGCAAATGCCCCCTAACACGTTTCCATAACCGAATCTCGACCATAGGCCTCACCGCCTGCCTAACCATAACCCTAGCTCCAACCCTGACCCTGAACGCTAAGCCTCACCTGCAGCCTGAACGCTGAGGCCTAGGCTAAGGATAAGCCACGCCGTGCAACTCACACGCCCCCTTACATGTATCCGTATCCCAATGTCGAACCTAGGCCGCAACGGGTGCCTAACGCTAACCATAGCTCCAACACTGACCCTGAATCCTAAGCCTTACCGGAAGTCTGAACCCTGAGGCCCACCCTAACTATAGGCCGTGCCCTGCAAACCACACGCCCCCTAACACGTATCCGTACCCCAATCTCGACCCTAGGCATCACCTGGAGCCTAAACCTAAACTTAGCTCCAAACCTGACCCTGAACCCTAAGCCTCAGCTGCAGCCTGAAACCTGAGACCAACACTAAAGATAAGCCGTGCTCTGCAATTCACAAGCCCCCTAACACGTATCCGTAATGCAATCTCGGCCGTAGGCCTCAGCGAGAGCCTAACCCTAACCCTATCTCCGACACTCACCCTGAACCCTAATCCACACCCGCAGCCTGAACACTGAGGCCTAACCTAACGATAAGCCACGCCCTTCAACAACAACTCCCCGTAACACGTATCCGTACCCCAATCTCGAACCTAGGCCTCAGAGGGAGCCTAACCTTAACCCTAGCTCCAACCCAGACCCTGAATCCTAAGCCTCACCCGCAGCCTGAACCCTGAAGCCTACCCTAAGTATTATCTGCGCCATGCAAAGCACACGACACCTAAGACGTATCTGTACCTCAATCACGACCGTAAGCCTCAGCCGGAGCCTAACCCTACCCCTAGCTCCAACCCTGACCGTGAAACCTAAGACTCACCCACAGTCTGAACCCTGAGGCCTAAGCTAATGTTCAGCCACGCCCTGCAATGCACAAGCGCCCTAAAACGTATCCGTAATCCAATCTCGACCCGAAGCCTAAACGGGAGCCTAAACCTAACCCTAGCTCCAACCCTGACCCTGAAAACTAAGCCTCACCCGAAGCTCGATACCTGAGGCCTACCCTAACGTCAGCCGTGTCCTGCAACTCACACGCCCCCTAACACGTATCCGTACCCCAATCTCGACCAAAAGCAACACCGGGAGCCTAACCCTAACCCTAGCTCCAACCCTGACCCTGAACAATAAACCTCACCTGCATCCAGAACCCTGAGGCCTACCCTACCGATAAACCGTGCCTTGCAACAACAACGCCCCCTCATACATATCCGTACCCCAATCTCGACCCTAGGCCTCACCGGGAGCCAAACCCTAACCCTAACTCCAACCCTTATCCTGAACACTAAGCCTCACTCGCAGCAAAAACCCTGAGCCTTACTATAACGATAAGCCGCGCCCTGCAAGGCACACTCCCCCTAAAATGTATCCGTACCCCAATCTCGAACCTAGGCCTCAGAGGGAGCCTAACCCTAACCCTAGCTACAACCCTGACCCTGAACACTAAGCCTCACCCGCAGCCTGAACCCTGAGGCCTACCCTAACAATAAGCTGCGCCCTGCAAAGCACACGCCCCCTAACACGTATATGTACCCCAATCTCGACCATAGGCCTCACCGGGAGTCGAACGCTAATGCTAGTTCCAACCCTGACCCTGAACCCTAAGCGTCACAGGAAGACGAACCCTGAGGCCTACACTAACGATAAGCCGCGCCCTGGAATGCACACGCCCCCTAACATGTATCAGTACCCAAATCTCTACCCGAAGCCTCACCGGGAACCTAAACCTAACCCTAGCTCCGACACTCGCCCTGAACCCTAATCCACACCCGCAGCCTGAACCCTGAGGCCTACCCTAATGATAAACCACGCCCTGCAACAACAACTCCCCCTAACACATATCCGTACCCCAATCTCGAGCCTAGGCCTCACCGGGAGCCTAACACTTACCCTAGCTCCAATCTTGACTCTGAACCCTAAGCCTCACAGGAAGACTGAACCCTGAGGCCTACCATAACTATAAGCATCGCCCTGCCACCCACACGCCCCCTAACACGTATCCTTACCCCAATCTCGACCCTAAGCCTCACCGGGTGCCTAACCATAACCCGTACTCCAACCCTGACCCTGAAAACTAAGCCTCACCCGCAGCCTGAACCGTGAGGCCGACCCTAAAGATAAGTCGCGCCCTGCAACGCAAACGCCCCCTAACACGTATCCGAACCCCATTCTCGAACCTAGGCCTCACCGGGAGCCTAAACCTAAACATAGCTCCAACCCTAACCCTGCACCCGAAGCCTCATCCGCAGCCTTAACCCTGAAGCCTACCCTAACGATTATATGCGCCCTGCAACGCACACGCCCCTTAACAGGTATCTGTACACCAATCTCGACCTTAAGCCTCAGCGGGAGCCTAATCCTAACCGTAGCTCCAACTCTGACCATGAACACTAAGCCTCACCTGCAGCCTGAACCCTGAGGCCTACCCTAACAATAAGCCGCGCCCTGCAACGCACACACCCCCAAAGACGTATCTGTACCCCAGTCTCGTACCTAGGCCTCATCGGGAGCCGAACGCTAACGCTAGCTCCAACCCTGACCCTGAACACTAAGCCTCACCCGCAGCCTGAACGCTGAGGCCAACCCTAACGATAAGTCGCGCCCTGAAACGAAAACGCGCCCTAACACGTTTCCGTACGCCAATCTCGACCCTAGGCCTCACCGGGAGCCTCACACTAACCCTAAATCCAACCCTGATCCTGTACGCTAAGCCTCATCCACAGCCTGAACCCTGAGGCCTACCCTAACGATTATCGGCGCCCTGCAATGAAAAACTCCCCCTAACACGTATCTCTACCCCCATCTCGACCGTAAGCCTCAGTGGGAGCCGAACACTAACCCTATCTCCAACTCTTATCCTGAACACTAAGCCTCACCCACAGCCAAAACCCTGAGACCTACCCCAACGATAAGCTGCGCCCTGCAACGCTAACACCCCCTAACACGTATCCGTACACCAATCGCGAACCTAGGCCTCAGAGGGAGCCTAATCCTAACCCTAGCTCCAACCCTGACCCTGAACCCTAAGCCTCACCCGCAGCCTGAACCCTGAGGCCTACCATAACAATAAGCTGCACCCTGCAACACACACGCCCGCAAAGACGTATCTGTACCCCAATCTCGAACCTAGGTCTCACAGGGAGCCTAACGCTAATGCTGGCTCCAACCCTGACCCTGAACCCTAAGCCTCACAGGAAGACTGAACCCTGAGGCCTACACTAACGAAAAGCCGCGCCCTGCAACGCACACGACCCCTAACACATATCCGTACCCCAATCTCGACCCGAAGCCTCACCGGGAACCTAAACCTTACCCTAGCTCCAACTCTGACCATGAACCGTAAGCCTCACCCACAGCCTGAACCCGGAGGCCTACCCTAACGATAACCTACGCCCTGCAACGAACACGCCACCTAACAGGTATCCGTACCCCAATCTCGGCCCTAAGCCTCACCGGAAGCCTAAACCTAACCCTAGCTCCAACTCTCACCCTGAACACTAATCCTAACCCGCAGCCTGAACCCTGAGGCCTAACCTAACGATAAGCGGAGCGCTGCAACGCACACGCCCCCTAACAAGTATCTGTACCCCAATCTCGACCCGAAGCCTCACCGGGAGCCTAACCCTATCCCGAGCTCCAACCCTGACCCTGAAACCTAAGCATCATCCGCAGCCTGAACCCTGAGGCCTACTCTAACGATAAGCTGTGCCGTGCAACTCACATGCCCCCTACACGTATCCGTACCCCACTCTCGACCCTAGGCTTCACTGGAAGCCTAATGCTAACCCTAGCTCCAACTCTGACCCTGAACACTAGGACTAACCGGAACACTGAACCTTGAGGCCTACCCTAACTACCAGCCCCGACCTGCAATGCACACGCCCCCTAACACGTATCCGTACCCCAATCTCGACCCGAAGCATAACCAGGAGCCTAAATCTAAGCCTAGCTCCAACCCTGACCCTGAACCCTAAGCCTCAACCGCAGCCTGAACCCTGAGGCCTACACTAAGGATAAGTCACGCCCTTCAACGCAAACGCCCCCTAATACGTATCCGTACCCCATTCTCGAACCTAGGCCTCACCGGGAGTATAACCCTAACCCTAGCTCCAACTCCGACCCAGAACCCTAAGCCTCACCCGCAGCCTGAAGCCTGAGGCCTACCCTAACGATTATCTGCGCCCTGCAACGCACACGCCCCCTAACACGTATCTGTACCCCAATCTCGACCCTAAGCCTCAACGGGAGCCTAAACCTAACCCTATCTCCAACCCTGTCCCTGAATCCTAAGCCTCACCCACAGCCTGATCCCTGAGGCCTACCCTAATGATTATCTGCGCACTGCAACTCAAACGCCACCTAACACGTATCCGAACACCAATCTCGACCCAAAGCCTCAAGGGGAGCCTAAAATTACCGCTAGCTCCAAACTTGACCCTGAACCCTAAGTCTCACCCGCCGCCTGAACCCTGAGGCCTGCCCTACCGTTAAGTCCCGCCCTGCAAGGCACACGCCCCTTAACACGTATCCGTACCCCAATCTCGAACCAAAGCCTCACAGGGAGCCTAACCCTAACCCTAGCTCCAACCCTGACCCTGAACAATAAACCTCACCTGCAACCTGAACCGTGAGACCTACCCTAATGATAAACCGCGCCCTGCAAGAACAACGCTCCCTAACATATATCCGTACCCCAATCTCGACCCTAGGCCTCACCGGGAGCCTAACCCTAACCCAAACTACAACCCTTATCCTGAACACTAAGCCTCATCCGCAGCCACAACCCTGAGCGCTACCCTAACGAAAAGCTGTGCCCTGCAACGCACACACCCCCGAACAGGTATCCGTACCCCAATCTCGACCCTAGGCCTCACCAGGAGTCGAACGCTAACACTACCTCCAAACCTGACCCTGAAACCTAAGCCTCAACCACAGTGTGAACCCTGAGGCCTACCCTAACGATCAGCCGTGCCCTGCAATGCACACGCCCCCTAACACGTATCCGTACCACAATCTCGAACCTAGGCCTCACCGGGAGCCTAAACCTAACCTTAGCTCCAAACCTGACCCTGAACCCTAAGCCTCAACCGCAGCCTGAACCCTGAGACCTACACTAACGATCAGCCGTGCCCTGCAATGCACACGCCCCCTAACACGTATCCATACTCCAATCTCGGCCATAGGCCTCAGCGAGAGCCTAAGCCAAACCAGAGCTCCAACCCTGACCCTGAACACTAAGCCTCACCCGCAGCCTGAACCCTGGGGCCTACCCTTACGATAAGTCACGCCCTGCAACGCAAATGCCCCCTAACACGTTTCCGTAACCGAATCTCGACCATAGGCCTCACCGCCTGCCTAACCATAACCCTAGCTCCAACCCTGACCCTGAACGCTAAGCCTCACCTGCAGCCTGAACGCTGAGGCCTAGGCTAAGGATAAGCCACGCCGTGCAACTCACACGCCCCCTTACATGTATCCGTATCCCAATGTCGAACCTAGGCCGCAACGGGTGCCTAACGCTAACCATAGCTCCAACACTGACCCTGAATCCTAAGCCTTACCGGAAGTCTGAACCCTGAGGCCCACCCTAACTATAGGCCGTGCCCTGCAAACCACACGCCCCCTAACACGTATCCGTACCCCAATCTCGACCCTAGGCATCACCTGGAGCCTAAACCTAAACTTAGCTCCAAACCTGACCCTGAACCCTAAGCCTCAGCTGCAGCCTGAAACCTGAGACCAACACTAAAGATAAGCCGTGCTCTGCAATTCACAAGCCCCCTAACACGTATCCGTAATGCAATCTCGGCCGTAGGCCTCAGCGAGAGCCTAACCCTAACCCTATCTCCGACACTCACCCTGAACCCTAATCCACACCCGCAGCCTGAACACTGAGGCCTAACCTAACGATAAGCCACGCCCTTCAACAACAACTCCCCGTAACACGTATCCGTACCCCAATCTCGAACCTAGGCCTCAGAGGGAGCCTAACCTTAACCCTAGCTCCAACCCAGACCCTGAATCCTAAGCCTCACCCGCAGCCTGAACCCTGAAGCCTACCCTAAGTATTATCTGCGCCATGCAAAGCACACGACACCTAAGACGTATCTGTACCTCAATCACGACCGTAAGCCTCAGCCGGAGCCTAACCCTACCCCTAGCTCCAACCCTGACCGTGAAACCTAAGACTCACCCACAGTCTGAACCCTGAGGCCTAAGCTAATGTTCAGCCACGCCCTGCAATGCACAAGCGCCCTAAAACGTATCCGTAATCCAATCTCGACCCGAAGCCTAAACGGGAGCCTAAACCTAACCCTAGCTCCAACCCTGACCCTGAAAACTAAGCCTCACCCGAAGCTCGATACCTGAGGCCTACCCTAACGTCAGCCGTGTCCTGCAACTCACACGCCCCCTAACACGTATCCGTACCCCAATCTCGACCAAAAGCAACACCGGGAGCCTAACCCTAACCCTAGCTCCAACCCTGACCCTGAACAATAAACCTCACCTGCATCCAGAACCCTGAGGCCTACCCTACCGATAAACCGTGCCTTGCAACAACAACGCCCCCTCATACATATCCGTACCCCAATCTCGACCCTAGGCCTCACCGGGAGCCAAACCCTAACCCTAACTCCAACCCTTATCCTGAACACTAAGCCTCACTCGCAGCAAAAACCCTGAGCCTTACTATAACGATAAGCCGCGCCCTGCAAGGCACACTCCCCCTAAAATGTATCCGTACCCCAATCTCGAACCTAGGCCTCAGAGGGAGCCTAACCCTAACCCTAGCTACAACCCTGACCCTGAACACTAAGCCTCACCCGCAGCCTGAACCCTGAGGCCTACCCTAACAATAAGCTGCGCCCTGCAAAGCACACGCCCCCTAACACGTATATGTACCCCAATCTCGACCATAGGCCTCACCGGGAGTCGAACGCTAATGCTAGTTCCAACCCTGACCCTGAACCCTAAGCGTCACAGGAAGACGAACCCTGAGGCCTACACTAATGATAAGCCGCGCCCTGGAATGCACACGCCCCCTAACATGTATCAGTACCCAAATCTCTACCCGAAGCCTCACCGGGAACCTAAACCTAACCCTAGCTCCGACACTCGCCCTGAACCCTAATCCACACCCGCAGCCTGAACCCTGAGGCCTACCCTAATGATAAACCACGCCCTGCAACAACAACTCCCCCTAACACATATCCGTACCCCAATCTCGAGCCTAGGCCTCACCGGGAGCCTAACACTTACCCTAGCGCCAATCTTGACTCTGAACCCTAAGCCTCACAGGAAGACTGAACCCTGAGGCCTACCATAACTATAAGCATCGCCCTGCCACCCACACGCCCCCTAACACGTATCCTTACCCCAATCTCGACCCTAAGCCTCACCGGGTGCCTAACCATAACCCGTACTCCAGCCCTGACCCTGAAAACTAAGCCTCACCCGCAGCCTGAACCGTGAGGCCGACCCTAAAGATAAGTCGCGCCCTGCAACGCAAACGCCCCCTAACACGTATCCGAACCCCATTCTCGAACCTAGGCCTCACCGGGAGCCTAAACCTAAACATAGCTCCAACACTAACCCTGCACCCGAAGCCTCATCCGCAGCCTTAACCCTGAAGCCTACCCTAACGATTATATGCGCCCTGCAACGCACACGCCCCTTAACAGGTATCTGTACACCAATCTCGACCTTAAGCCTCAGCGGGAGCCTAATCCTAACCGTAGCTCCAACTCTGACCATGAACACTAAGCCTCACCTGCAGCCTGAACCCTGAGGCCTACCCTAACAATAAGCCGCGCCCTGCAACGCACACACCCCCAAAGACGTATCTGTACCCCAGTCTCGTACCTAGGCCTCATCGGGAGCCGAACGCTAACGCTAGCTCCAACCCTGACCCTGAACACTAAGCCTCACCCGCAGCCTGAACGCTGAGGCCAACCCTAACGATAAGTCGCGCCCTGAAACGAAAACGCGCCCTAACACGTTTCCGTACGCCAATCTCGACCCTAGGCCTCACCGGGAGCCTCACACTAACCCTAAATCCAACCCTGATCCTGTACGCTAAGCCTCATCCACAGCCTGAACCCTGAGGCCTACCCTAACGATTATCGGCGCCCTGCAATGAAAAACTCCCCCTAACACGTATCTCTACCCCCATCTCGACCGTAAGCCTCAGTGGGAGCCGAACACTAACCCTATCTCCAACTCTTATCCTGAACACTAAGCCTCACCCACAGCCAAAACCCTGAGACCTACCCCAACGATAAGCTGCGCCCTGCAACGCTAACACCCCCTAACACGTATCCGTACACCAATCGCGAACCTAGGCCTCAGAGGGAGCCTAATCCTAACCCTAGCTCCAACCCTGACCCTGAACCCTAAGCCTCACCCGCAGCCTGAACCCTGAGGCCTACCATAACAATAAGCTGCACCCTGCAACGCACACGCCCGCAAAGACGTATCTGTACCCCAATCTCGAACCTAGGTCTCACAGGGAGCCTAACGCTAACGCTGGCTCCAACCCTGACCCTGAACCCTAAGCCTCACAGGAAGACTGAACCCTGAGGCCTACACTAACGAAAAGCCGCGCCCTGCAACGCACACGACCCCTAACACATATCCGTACCCCAATCTCGACCCGAAGCCTCACCGGGAACCTAAACCTTACCCTAGCTCCAACTCTGACCATGAACCGTAAGCCTCACCCACAGCCTGAACCCGGAGGCCTACCCTAACGATAACCTACGCCCTGCAACGAACACGCCACCTAACAGGTATCCGTACCCCAATCTCGGCCCTAAGCCTCACCGGAAGCCTAAACCTAACCCTAGCTCCAACTCTCACCCTGAACACTAATCCTAACCCGCAGCCTGAACCCTGAGGCCTAACCTAACGATAAGCGGAGCGCTGCAACGCACACGCCCCCTAACAAGTATCTGTACCCCAATCTCGACCCGAAGCCTCACCGGGAGCCTAACTCTATCCCGAGCTCCAACCCTGACCCTGAAACCTAAGCATCATCCGCAGCCTGAACCCTGAGGCCTACTCTAACGATAAGCTGTGCCGTGCAACTCACATGCCCCCTACACGTATCCGTACCCCACTCTCGACCCTAGGCTTCACTGGAAGCCTAATGCTAACCCTAGCTCCAACTCTGACCCTGAACACTAGGACTAACCGGAACACTGAACCTTGAGGCCTACCCTAACTACCAGCCCCGACCTGCAATGCACACGCCCCCTAACACGTATCCGTACCCCAATCTCGACCCGAAGCATAACCGGGAGCCTAAATCTAAGCCTAGCTCCAACCCTGACCCTGAACCCTAAGCCTCAACCGCAGCCTGAACCCTGAGGCCTACACTAAGGATAAGTCACGCCCTTCAACGCAAACGCCCCCTAATACGTATCCGTACCCCATTCTCGAACCTAGGCCTCACCGGGAGTATAACCCTAACCCTAGCTCCAACTCCGACCCAGAACCCTAAGCCTCACCCGCAGCCTGAAGCCTGAGGCCTACCCTAACGATTATCTGCGCCCTGCAACGCACACGCCCCCTAACACGTATCTGTACCCCAATCTCGACCCTAAGCCTCAACGGGAGCCTAAACCTAACCCTATCTCCAACCCTGTCCCTGAATCCTAAGCCTCACCCACAGCCTGATCCCTGAGGCCTACCCTAATGATTATCTGCGCACTGCAACTCAAACGCCACCTAACACGTATCCGAACACCAATCTCGACCCAAAGCCTCAAGGGGAGCCTAAAATTACCGCTAGCTCCAAACTTGACCCTGAACCCTAAGTCTCACCCGCCGCCTGAACCCTGAGGCCTGCCCTACCGTTAAGTCCCGCCCTGCAAGGCACACGCCCCTTAACACGTATCCGTACCCCAATCTCGAACCAAAGCCTCACAGGGAGCCTAACCCTAACCCTAGCTCCAACCCTGACCCTGAACAATAAACCTCACCTGCAACCTGAACCGTGAGACCTACCCTAATGATAAACCGCGCCCTGCAAGAACAACGCTCCCTAACATATATCCGTACCCCAATCTCGACCCTAGGCCTCACCGGGAGCCTAACCCTAACCCAAACTACAACCCTTATCCTGAACACTAAGCCTCATCCGCAGCCACAACCCTGAGCGCTACCCTAACGAAAAGCTGTGCCCTGCAATGCACACACCCCCGAACAGGTATCCGTACCCCAATCTCGACCCTAGGCCTCACCAGGAGTCAAACGCTAACACTACCTCCAAACCTGACCCTGAAACCTAAGCCTCAACCACAGTGTGAACCCTGAGGCCTACCCTAACGATCAGCCGTGCCCTGCAATGCACACGCCCCCTAACACGTATCCGTACCACAATCTCGAACCTAGGCCTCACCGGGAGCCTAAACCTAACCTTAGCTCCAAACCTGACCCTGAACCCTAAGCCTCAACCGCAGCCTGAACCCTGAGACCTACACTAACGATCAGCCGTGCCCTGCAATGCACACGCCCCCTAACACGTATCCATACTCCAATCTCGGCCATAGGCCTCAGCGAGAGCCTAAGCCAAACCAGAGCTCCAACCCTGACCCTGAACACTAAGCCTCACCCGCAGCCTGAACCCTGGGGCCTACCCTTACGATAAGTCACGCCCTGCAACGCAAATGCCCCCTAACACGTTTCCGTAACCGAATCTCGACCATAGGCCTCACCGCCTGCCTAACCATAACCCTAGCTCCAACCCTGACCCTGAACGCTAAGCCTCACCTGCAGCCTGAACGCTGAGGCCTAGGCTAAGGATAAGCCACGCCGTGCAACTCACACGCCCCCTTACATGTATCCGTATCCCAATGTCGAACCTAGGCCGCAACGGGTGCCTAACGCTAACCATAGCTCCAACACTGACCCTGAATCCTAAGCCTTACCGGAAGTCTGAACCCTGAGGCCCACCCTAACTATAGGCCATGCCCTGCAAACCACACGCCCCCTAACACGTATCCGTACCCCAATCTCGACCCTAGGCATCACCTGGAGCCTAAACCTAAACTTAGCTCCAAACCTGACCCTGAACCCTAAGCCTCAGCTGCAGCCTGAAACCTGAGACCAACACTAAAGATAAGCCGTGCTCTGCAATTCACAAGCCCCCTAACACGTATCCGTAATGCAATCTCGGCCGTAGGCCTCAGCGAGAGCCTAACCCTAACCCTATCTCCGACACTCACCCTGAACCCTAATCCACACCCGCAGCCTGAACACTGAGGCCTAACCTAACGATAAGCCACGCCCTTCAACAACAACTCCCCGTAACACGTATCCGTACCCCAATCTCGAACCTAGGCCTCAGAGGGAGCCTAACCTTAACCCTAGCTCCAACCCAGACCCTGAATCCTAAGCCTCACCCGCAGCCTGAACCCTGAAGCCTACCCTAAGTATTATCTGCGCCATGCAAAGCACACGACACCTAAGACGTATCTGTACCTCAATCACGACCGTAAGCCTCAGCCGGAGCCTAACCCTACCCCTAGCTCCAACCCTGACCGTGAAACCTAAGACTCACCCACAGTCTGAACCCTGAGGCCTAAGCTAATGTTCAGCCACGCCCTGCAATGCACAAGCGCCCTAAAACGTATCCGTAATCCAATCTCGACCCGAAGCCTAAACGGGAGCCTAAACCTAACCCTAGCTCCAACCCTGACCCTGAAAACTAAGCCTCACCCGAAGCTCGATACCTGAGGCCTACCCTAACGTCAGCCGTGTCCTGCAACTCACACGCCCCCTAACACGTATCCGTACCCCAATCTCGACCAAAAGCAACACCGGGAGCCTAACCCTAACCCTAGCTCCAACCCTGACCCTGAACAATAAACCTCACCTGCATCCAGAACCCTGAGGCCTACCCTACCGATAAACCGTGCCTTGCAACAACAACGCCCCCTAATACATATCCGTACCCCAATCTCGACCCTAGGCCTCACCGGGAGCCAAACCCTAACCCTAACTCCAACCCTTATCCTGAACACTAAGCCTCACTCGCAGCAAAAACCCTGAGCCTTACTATAACGATAAGCCGCGCCCTGCAAGGCACACTCCCCCTAAAATGTATCCGTACCCCAATCTCGAACCTAGGCCTCAGAGGGAGCCTAACCCTAACCCTAGCTACAACCCTGACCCTGAACACTAAGCCTCACCCGCAGCCTGAACCCTGAGGCCTACCCTAACAATAAGCTGCGCCCTGCAAAGCACACGCCCCCTAACACGTATATGTACCCCAATCTCGACCATAGGCCTCACCGGGAGTCGAACGCTAATGCTAGTTCCAACCCTGACCCTGAACCCTAAGCGTCACAGGAAGACGAACCCTGAGGCCTACACTAACGATAAGCCGCGCCCTGGAATGCACACGCCCCCTAACATGTATCAGTACCCAAATCTCTACCCGAAGCCTCACCGGGAACCTAAACCTAACCCTAGCTCCGACACTCGCCCTGAACCCTAATCCACACCCGCAGCCTGAACCCTGAGGCCTACCCTAATGATAAACCACGCCCTGCAACAACAACTCCCCCTAACACATATCCGTACCCCAATCTCGAGCCTAGGCCTCACCGGGAGCCTAACACTTACCCTAGCTCCAATCTTGACTCTGAACCCTAAGCCTCACAGGAAGACAGAACCCTGAGGCCTACCATAACTATAAGCATCGCCCTGCCACCCACACGCCCCCTAACACGTATCCTTACCCCAATCTCGACCCTAAGCCTCACCGGGTGCCTAACCATAACCCGTACTCCAACCCTGACCCTGAAAACTAAGCCTCACCCGCAGCCTGAACCGTGAGGCCGACCCTAAAGATAAGTCGCGCCCTGCAACGCAAACGCCCCCTAACACGTATCCGAACCCCATTCTCGAACCTAGGCCTCACCGGGAGCCTAAACCTAAACATAGCTCCAACCCTAACCCTGCACCCGAAGCCTCATCCGCAGCCTTAACCCTGAAGCCTACCCTAACGATTATATGCGCCCTGCAACGCACACGCCCCTTAACAGGTATCTGTACACCAATCTCGACCGTAAGCCTCAGCGGGAGCCTAATCCTAACCGTAGCTCCAACTCTGACCATGAACACTAAGCCTCACCTGCAGCCTGAACCCTGAGGCCTACCCTAACAATAAGCTGCGCCCTGCAACGCACACACCCCCAAAGACGTATCTGTACCCCAATCTCGACCCTAGGCCTCACCGGGAGCCTCACACTAACCCTAAATCCAACCCTGATCCTGTACGCTAAGCCTCATCCACAGCCTGAACCCTGAGGCCTACCCTAACGATTATCGGGGCCCTGCAATGAAAAACTCCCCCTAACACGTATCTCTACCCCCATCTCGACCGTAAGCCTCAGTGGGAGCCGAACACTAACCCTATCTCCAACTCTTATCCTGAACACTAAGCCTCACCCACAGCCAAAACCCTGAGACCTACCCCAACGATAAGCTGCACCCTGCAACGCTAACACCCCCTACAACGTATCCGTACACCAATCGCGAACCTAGGCCTCAGAGGGAGCCTAATCCTAACCCTAGCTCCAACCCTGACCCTGAACCCTAAGCCTCACCCGCAGCCTGAACCCTGAGGCCTACCATAACAATAAGCTGCACCCTGCAACGCACACGCCCGCAAAGACGTATCTGTACCCCAATCTCGAACCTAGGTCTCACAGGGAGCCTAACGCTAACGCTGGCTCCAACCCTGACCCTGAACCCTAAGCCTCACAGGAAGACTGAACCCTGAGGCCTACACTAACGAAAAGCCGCGCCCTGCAACGCACACGACCCCTAACACATATCCGTACCCCAATCTCGACCCGAAGCCTCACCGGGAACCTAAACCTTACCCTAGCTCCAACTCTGACCATGAACCGTAAGCCTCACCCACAGCCTGAACCCGGAGGCCTACCCTAACGATAACCTACGCCCTGCAACGAACACGCCACCTAACAGGTATCCGTACCCCAATCTCGGCCCTAAGCCTCACCGGAAGCCTAAACCTAACCCTAGCTCCAACTCTCACCCTGAACACTAATCCTAACCCGCAGCCTGAACCCTGAGGCCTAACCTAACGATAAGCGGAGCCCTGCAACGCACACGCCCCCTAACAAGTATCTGTACCCCAATCTCGACCCGAAGCCTCACCGGGAGCCTAACCCTATCCCGAGCTCCAACCCTGACCCTGAAACCTAAGCATCATCCGCAGCCTGAACCCTGAGGCCTACTCTAACGATAAGCTGTGCCGTGCAACTCACATGCCCCCTACACGTATCCGTACCCCACTCTCGACCCTAGGCTTCACTGGAAGCCTAATGCTAACCCTAGCTCCAACTCTGACCCTGAACACTAGGACTAACCGGAACACTGAACCTTGAGGCCTACCCTAACTACCAGCCCCGACCTGCAATGCACACGCCCCCTAACACGTATCCGTACCCCAATCTCGACCCGAAGCATAACCGGGAGCCTAAATCTAAGCCTAGCTCCAACCCTGACCCTGAACCCTAAGCCTCAACCGCAGCCTGAACCCTGAGGCCTACACTAAGGATAAGTCACGCCCTTCAACGCAAACGCCCCCTAATACGTATCCGTACCCCATTCTCGAACCTAGGCCTCACCGGGAGTATAACCCTAACCCTAGCTCCAACTCCGACCCAGAACCCTAAGCCTCACCCGCAGCCTGAAGCCTGAGGCCTACCCTAACGATTATCTGCGCCCTGCAACGCACACGCCCCCTAACACGTATCTGTACCCCAATCTCGACCCTAAGCCTCAACGGGAGCCTAAACCTAACCCTATCTCCAACCCTGTCCCTGAATCCTAAGCCTCACCCACAGCCTGATCCCTGAGGCCTACCCTAATGATTATCTGCGCACTGCAACTCAAACGCCACCTAACACGTATCCGAACACCAATCTCGACCCAAAGCCTCAAGGGGAGCCTAAAATTACCGCTAGCTCCAAACTTGACCCTGAACCCTAAGTCTCACCCGCCGCCTGAACCCTGAGGCCTGCCCTACCGTTAAGTCCCGCCCTGCAAGGCACACGCCCCTTAACACGTATCCGTACCCCAATCTCGAACCAAAGCCTCACAGGGAGCCTAACCCTAACCCTAGCTCCAACCCTGACCCTGAACAATAAACCTCACCTGCAACCTGAACCGTGAGACCTACCCTAATGATAAACCGCGCCCTGCAAGAACAACGCTCCCTAACATATATCCGTACCCCAATCTCGACCCTAGGCCTCACCGGGAGCCTAACCCTAACCCAAACTACAACCCTTATCCTGAACACTAAGCCTCATCCGCAGCCACAACCCTGAGCGCTACCCTAACGAAAAGCTGTGCCCTGCAACGCACACACCCCCGAACAGGTATCCGTACCCCAATCTCGACCCTAGGCCTCACCAGGAGTCGAACGCTAACACTACCTCCAAACCTGACCCTGAAACCTAAGCCTCAACCACAGTGTGAACCCTGAGGCCTACCCTAACGATCAGCCGTGCCCTGCAATGCACACGCCCCCTAACACGTATCCGTACCACAATCTCGAACCTAGGCCTCACCGGGAGCCTAAACCTAACCTTAGCTCCAAACCTGACCCTGAACCCTAAGCCTCAACCGCAGCCTGAACCCTGAGACCTACACTAACGATCAGCCGTGCCCTGCAATGCACACGCCCCCTAACACGTATCCATACTCCAATCTCGGCCATAGGCCTCAGCGAGAGCCTAAGCCAAACCAGAGCTCCAACCCTGACCCTGAACACTAAGCCTCACCCGCAGCCTGAACCCTGGGGCCTACCCTTACGATAAGTCACGCCCTGCAACGCAAATGCCCCCTAACACGTTTCCGTAACCGAATCTCGACCATAGGCCTCACCGCCTGACTAACCATAACCCTAGCTCCAACCCTGACCCTGAACGCTGAGGCCTAGGCTAAGGATAAGCCACGCCGTGCAACTCACACGCCCCCTTACATGTATCCGTATCCCAATGTCGAACCTAGGCCGCAACGGGTGCCTAACGCTAACCATAGCTCCAACACTGACCCTGAATCCTAAGCCTTACCGGAAGTCTGAACCCTGAGGCCCACCCTAACTATAGGCCGTGCCCTGCAAACCACACGCCCCCTAACACGTATCCGTACCCCAATCTCGACCCTAGGCATCACCTGGAGCCTAAACCTAAACTTAGCTCCAAACCTGACCCTGAACCCTAAGCCTCAGCTGCAGCCTGAAACCTGAGACCAACACTAAAGATAAGCCGTGCTCTGCAATTCACAAGCCCCCTAACACGTATCCTTAATGCAATCTCGGCCGTAGGCCTCAGCGAGAGCCTAACCCTAACCCTATCTCCGACACTCACCCTGAACCCTAATCCACACCCGCAGCCTGAACACTGAGGACTAACCTAACGATAAGCCACGCCCTTCAACAACAACTCCCCGTAACACGTATCCGTACCCCAATCTCGAACCTAGGCCTCAGAGGGAGCCTAACCTTAACCCTAGCTCCAACCCACACCCTGAATCCTAAGCCTCACCCGCAGCCTGAACCCTGAAGCCTACCCTAAGTATTATCTGCGCCATGCAAAGCACACGACACCTAAGACGTATCTGTACCTCAATCACGACCGTAAGCCTCAGCCGGAGCCTAACCCTACCCCTAGCTCCAACCCTGACCGTGAAACCTAAGACTCACCCACAGTCTGAACCCTGAGGCCTAAGCTAATGTTCAGCCACGCCCTGCAATGCACAAGCGCCCTAAAACGTATCCGTAATCCAATCTCGACCCGAAGCCTAAACGGGAGCCTAAACCTAACCCTAGCTCCAACCCTGACCCTGAAAACTAAGCCTCACCCGAAGCTCGATACCTGAGGCCTACCCTAACGTCAGCCGTGTCCTGCAACTCACACGCCCCCTAACACGTATCCGTACCCCAATCTCGACCAAAAGCAACACCGGGAGCCTAACCCTAACCCTAGCTCCAACCCTGACCCTGAACAATAAACCTCACCTGCATCCAGAACCCTGAGGCCTACCCTACCGATAAACCGTGCCTTGCAACAACAACGCCCCCTAATACATATCCGTACCCCAATCTCGACCCTAGGCCTCACCGGGAGCCAAACCCTAACCCTAACTCCAACCCTTATCCTGAACACTAAGCCTCACTCGCAGCAAAAACCCTGAGCCTTACTATAACGATAAGCCGCGCCCTGCAAGGCACACTCCCCCTAAAATGTATCCGTACCCCAATCTCGAACCTAGGCCTCAGAGGGAGCCTAACCCTAACCCTAGCTACAACCCTGACCCTGAACACTAAGCCTCACCCGCAGCCTGAACCCTGAGGCCTACCCTAACAATAAGCTGCGCCCTGCAAAGCACACGCCCCCTAACACGTATATGTACCCCAATCTCGACCATAGGCCTCACCGGGAGTCGAACGCTAATGCTAGTTCCAACCCTGACCCTGAACCCTAAGCGTCACAGGAAGACGAACCCTGAGGCCTACACTAACGATAAGCCGCGCCCTGGAATGCACACGCCCCCTAACATGTATCAGTACCCAAATCTCTACCCGAAGCCTCACCGGGAACCTAAACCTAACCCTAGCTCCGACACTCACCCTGAACCCTAATCCACACCCGCAGCCTGAACCCTGAGGCCTACCCTAATGATAAACCACGCCCTGCAACAACAACTCCCCCTAACACATATCCGTACCCCAATCTCGAGCCTAGGCCTCACCGGGAGCCTAACACTTACCCTAGCTCCAATCTTGACTCTGAACCCTAAGCCTCACAGGAAGACTGAACCCTGAGGCCTACCATAACTATAAGCATCGCCCTGCAACCCACACGCCCCCTAACACGTATCCTTACCCCAATCTCGACCCTAAGCCTCACCGGGTGCCTAACCATAACCCGTACTCCAACCCTGACCCTGAAAACTAAGCCTCACCCGCAGCCTGAACCGTGAGGCCGACCCTAAAGATAAGTCGCGCCCTGCAACGCAAACGCCCCCTAACACGTATCCGAACCCCATTCTCGAACCTAGGCCTCACCGGGAGCCTAAACCTAAACATAGCTCCAACCCTAACCCTGCACCCGAAGCCTCATCCGCAGCCTTAACCCTGAAGCCTACCCTAACGATTATATGCGCCCTGCAACGCACACGCCCCTTAACAGGTATCTGTACACCAATCTCGACCGTAAGCCTCAGCGGGAGCCTAATCCTAACCGTAGCTCCAACTCTGACCATGAACACTAAGCCTCACCTGCAGCCTGAACCCTGAGGCCTACCCTAACAATAAGCTGCGCCCTGCAACGCACACACCCTCAAAGACGTATCTGTACCCCAATCTCGACCCTAGGCCTCACCGGGAGCCTCACACTAACCCTAAATCCAACCCTGATCCTGTACGCTAAGCCTCATCCACAGCCTGAACCCTGAGGCCTACCCTAACGATTATCGGGGCCCTGCAATGAAAAACTCCCCCTAACACGTATCTCTACCCCCATCTCGACCGTAAGCCTCAGTGGGAGCCGAACACTAACCCTATCTCCAACTCTTATCCTGAACACTAAGCCTCACCCACAGCCAAAACCCTGAGACCTACCCCAACGATAAGCTGCACCCTGCAACGCTAACACCCCCTAACACGTATCCGTACACCAATCGCGAACCTAGGCCTCAGAGGGAGCCTAATCCTAACCCTAGCTCCAACCCTGACCCTGAACCCTAAGCCTCACCCGCAGCCTGAACCCTGAGGCCTACCATAACAATAAGCTGCACCCTGCAACGCACACGCCCGCAAAGACGTATCTGTACCCCAATCTCGAACCTAGGTCTCACAGGGAGCCTAACGCTAACGCTGGCTCCAACCCTGACCCTGAACCCTAAGCCTCACAGGAAGACTGAACCCTGAGGCCTACACTAACGAAAAGCCGCGCCCTGCAACGCACACGACCCCTAACACATATCCGTACCCCAATCTCGACCCGAAGCCTCACCGGGAACCTAAACCTTACCCAGGCTCCAACTCTGACCATGAACCGTAAGCCTCACCCGCAGCCTGAACCCGGAGGCCTACCCTAACGATAACCTACGCCCTGCAACGAACACGCCACCTAACAGGTATCCGTACCCCAATCTCGGCCCTAAGCCTCACCGGAAGCCTAAACCTAACCCTAGCTCCAACTCTCACCCTGAACACTAATCCTAACCCGCAGCCTGAACCCTGAGGCCTAACCTAACGATAAGCGGAGCGCTGCAACGCACACGCCCCCTAACAAGTATCTGTACCCCAATCTCGACCCGAAGCCTCACCGGGAGCCTAACCCTATCCCGAGCTCCAACCCTGACCCTGAAACCTAAGCATCATCCGCAGCCTGAACCCTGAGGCCTACTCTAACGATAAGCTGTGCCGTGCAACTCACATGCCCCCTACACGTATCCGTACCCCACTCTCGACCCTAGGCTTCACTGGAAGCCTAATGCTAACCCTAGCTCCAACTCTGACCCTGAACACTAGGACTAACCGGAACACTGAACCTTGAGGCCTACCCTAACTACCAGCCCCGACCTGCAATGCACACGCCCCCTAACACGTATCCGTACCCCAATCTCGACCCGAAGCATAACCGGGAGCCTAAATCTAAGCCTAGCTCCTGAACCCTAAGCCTCAACCGCAGCCTGAACCCTGAGGCCTACACTAAGGATAAGTCACGCCCTTCAACGCAAACGCCCCCTAATACGTATCCGTACCCCATTCTCGAACCTAGGCCTCACCGGGAGTATAACCCTAACCCTAGCTCCAACTCCGACCCAGAACCCTAAGCCTCACCCGCAGCCTGAAGCCTGAGGCCTACCCTAACGATTATCTGCGCCCTGCAACGCACACGCCCCCTAACACGTATCTGTACCCCAATCTCAACCCTAAGCCTCAACGGGAGCCTAAACCTAACCCTATCTCCAACCCTGTCCCTGAATCCTAAGCCTCACCCACAGCCTGATCCCTGAGGCCTACCCTAATGATTATCTGCGCACTGCAACTCAAACGCCACCTAACACGTATCCGAACACCAATCTCGACCCAAAGCCTCAAGGGGAGCCTAAAATTACCGCTAGCTCCAAACTTGACCCTGAACCCTAAGTCTCACCCGCCGCCTGAACCCTGAGGCCTGCCCTACCGGTAAGTCCCGCCCTGCAAGGCACACGCCCCTTAACACGTATCCGTACCCCAATCTCGAACCAAAGCCTCACAGGGAGCCTAACCCTAACCCTAGCTCCAACCCTGACCCTGAACAATAAACCTCACCTGCAACCTGAACCGTGAGACCTACCCTAATGATAAACCGCGCCCTGCAAGAACAACGCTCCCTAACATATATCCGTACCCCAATCTCGACCCTAGGCCTCACCGGGAGCCTAACCCTAACCCAAACTACAACCCTTATCCTGAACACTAAGCCTCATCCGCAGCCACAACCCTGAGCGCTACCCTAACGAAAAGCTGTGCCCTGCAACGCACACACCCCCGAACAGGTATCCGTACCCCAATCTCGACCCTAGGCCTCACCAGGAGTCGAACGCTAACACTACCTCCAAACCTGACCCTGAAACCTAAGCCTCAACCACAGTGTGAACCCTGAGGCCTACCCTAACGATCAGCCGTGCCCTGCAATGCACACGCCCCCTAACACGTATCCGTACCACAATCTCGAACCTAGGCCTCACCGGGAGCCTAAACCTAACCTTAGCTCCAAACCTGACCCTGAACCCTAAGCCTCAACCGCAGCCTGAACCCTGAGACCTACACTAACGATCAGCCGTGCCCTGCAATGCACACGCCCCCTAACACGTATCCATACTCCAATCTCGGCCATAGGCCTCAGCGAGAGCCTAAGCCAAACCAGAGCTCCAACCCTGACCCTGAACACTAAGCCTCACCCGCAGCCTGAACCCTGGGGCCTACCCTTACGATAAGTCACGCCCTGCAACGCAAATGCCCCCTAACACGTTTCCGTAACCGAATCTCGACCATAGGCCTCACCGCCTGACTAACCATAACCCTAGCTCCAACCCTGACCCTGAACGCTGAGGCCTAGGCTAAGGATAAGCCACGCCGTGCAACTCACACGCCCCCTTACATGTATCCGTATCCCAATGTCGAACCTAGGCCGCAACGGGTGCCTAACGCTAACCATAGCTCCAACACTGACCCTGAATCCTAAGCCTTACCGGAAGTCTGAACCCTGAGGCCCACCCTAACTATAGGCCGTGCCCTGCAAACCACACGCCCCCTAACACGTATCCGTACCCCAATCTCGACCCTAGGCATCACCTGGAGCCTAAACCTAAACTTAGCTCCAAACCTGACCCTGAACCCTAAGCCTCAGCTGCAGCCTGAAACCTGAGACCAACACTAAAGATAAGCCGTGCTCTGCAATTCACAAGCCCCCTAACACGTATCCGTAATGCAATCTCGGCCATAGGCCTCAGCGAGAGCCTAACCCTAACCCTATCTCCGACACTCACCCTGAACCCTAATCCACACCCGCAGCCTGAACACTGAGGCCTAACCTAACGATAAGCCACGCCCTTCAACAACAACTCCCCGTAACACGTATCCGTACCCCAATCTCGAACCTAGGCCTCAGAGGCAGCCTAACCTTAACCCTAGCTCCAACCCAGACCCTGAATCCTAAGCCTCACCCGCAGCCTGAACCCTGAAGCCTACCCTAAGTATTATCTGCGCCATGCAAAGCACACGACACCTAAGACGTATCTGTACCTCAATCACGACCGTAAGCCTCAGCCGGAGCCTAACCCTACCCCTAGCTCCAACCCTGACCGTGAAACCTAAGACTCACCCACAGTCTGAACCCTGAGGCCTAAGCTAATGTTCAGCCACGCCCTGCAATGCACAAGCGCCCTAAAACGTATCCGTAATCCAATCTCGACCCGAAGCCTAAACGGGAGCCTAAACCTAACCCTAGCTCCAACCCTGACCCTGAAAACTAAGCCTCACCCGAAGCTCGATACCTGAGGCCTACCCTAACGTCAGCCTTGTCCTGCAACTCACACGCCCCCTAACACGTATCCGTACCCCAATCTCGACCAAAAGCAACACCGGGAGCCTAACCCTAACCCTAGCTCCAACCCTGACCCTGAACAATAAACCTCACCTGCATCCAGAACCCTGAGGCCTACCCTACCGATAAACCGTGCCTTGCAACAACAACGCCCCCTCATACATATCCGTACCCCAATCTCGACCCTAGGCCTCACCGGGAGCCAAACCCTAACCCTAACTCCAACCCTTATCCTGAACACTAAGCCTCACTCGCAGCAAAAACCCTGAGCCTTACTATAACGATAAGCCGCGCCCTGCAAGGCACACTCCCCCTAAAATGTATCCGTACCCCAATCTCGAACCTAGGCCTCAGAGGGAGCCTAACCCTAACCCTAGCTACAACCCTGACCCTGAACACTAAGCCTCACCCGCAGCCTGAACCCTGAGGCCTACCCTAACAATAAGCTGCGCCCTGCAAAGCACACGCCCCCTAACACGTATATGTACCCCAATCTCGACCATAGGCCTCACCGGGAGTTGAAAGCTAATGCTAGTTCCAACCCTGACCCTGAACCCTAAGCGTCACAGGAAGACGAACCCTGAGGCCTACACTAACGATAAGCCGCGCCCTGGAATGCACACGCCCCCTAACATGTATCAGTACCCAAATCTCTACCCGAAGCCTCACCGGGAACCTAAACCTAACCCTAGCTCCGACACTCACCCTGAACCCTAATCCACACCCGCAGCCTGAACCCTGAGGCCTACCCTAATGATAAACCACGCCCTGCAACAACAACTCCCCCTAACACATATCCGTACCCCAATCTCGAGCCTAGGCCTCACCGGGAGCCTAACACTTACCCTAGCTCCAATCTTGACTCTGAACCCTAAGCCTCACAGGAAGACTGAACCCTGAGGCCTACCATAACTATAAGCATCGCCCTGCAACCCACACGCCCCCTAACACGTATCCTTACCCCAATCTCGACCCTAAGCCTCACCGGGTGCCTAACCATAACCCGTACTCCAACCCTGACCCTGAAAACTAAGCCTCACCCGCAGCCTGAACCGTGAGGCCGACCCTAAAGATAAGTCGCGCCCTGCAACGCAAACGCCCCCTAACACGTATCCGAACCCCATTCTCGAACCTAGGCCTCACCGGGAGCCTAAACCTAAACATAGCTCCAACCCTAACCCTGCACCCGAAGCCTCATCCGCAGCCTTAACCCTGAAGCCTACCCTAACGATTATATGCGCCCTGCAACGCACACGCCCCTTAACAGGTATCTGTACACCAATCTCGACCGTAAGCCTCAGCGGGAGCCTAATGCTAACCATAGCTCCAACTCTGACCATGAACACTAAGCCTCACCTGCAGCCTGAACCCTGAGGCCTACCCTAACAATAAGCCGCGCCCTGCAACGCACACACCCCCAAAGACGTATCTGTACCCCAGTCTCGTACCTAGGCCTCATCGGGAGCCGAACGCTAACGCTAGCTCCAACCCTGACCCTGAACACTAAGCCTCACCCGCAGCCTGAACGCTGAGGCCAACCCTAACGATAAGTCGCGCCCTGAAACGAAAACGCGCCCTAACACGTTTCCGTACCCGAATCTCGACCCTAGGCCTCACCGGGAGC
The DNA here is from genome assembly GCF_026419965.1 of Kogia breviceps. NCBI lineage: Eukaryota > Metazoa > Chordata > Mammalia > Artiodactyla > Physeteridae > Kogia > Kogia breviceps. The sequence continues at coordinate 91,419,488 of NC_081316.1, read as the reverse complement.
CTCACACTAACCCTAAATCCAACCCTGATCCTGTACGCTAAGCCTCATCCACAGCCTGAACCCTGAGGCCTACCCTAACGATTATCGGCGCCCTGCAATGAAAAACTCCCCCTAACACGTATCTCTACCCCCATCTCGACCGTAAGCCTCAGTGGGAGCCGAACACTAACCCTATCTCCAACTCTTATCCTGAACACTAAGCCTCACCCACAGCCAAAACCCTGAGACCTACCCCAACGATAAGCTGCACCCTGCAACGCTAACACCCCCTAACACGTATCCGTACACCAATCGCGAACCTAGGCCTCAGAGGGAGCCTAATCCTAACCCTAGCTCCAACCCTGACCCTGAACCCTAAGCCTCACCCGCAGCCTGAACCCTGAGGCCTACCATAACAATAAGCTGCACCCTGCAACGCACACGCCCGCAAAGACGTATCTGTACCCCAATCTCGAACCTAGGTCTCACAGGGAGCCTAACGCTAACGCTGGCTCCAACCCTGACCCTGAACCCTAAGCCTCACAGGAAGACTGAACCCTGAGGCCTACACTAACGAAAAGCCGCGCCCTGCAACGCAAACGACCCCTAACACATATCCGTACCCCAATCTCGACCCGAAGCCTCACCGGGAACCTAAACCTTACCCAGGCTCCAACTCTGACCATGAACCGTAAGCCTCACCCGCAGCCTGAACCCGGAGGCCTACCCTAACGATAACCTACGCCCTGCAACGAACACGCCACCTAACAGGTATCCATACCCCAATCTCGGCCCTAAGCCTCACCGGAAGCCTAAACCTAACCCTAGCTCCAACTCTCACCCTGAACACTAATCCTAACCCGCAGCCTGAACCCTGAGGCCTAACCTAACGATAAGCGGAGCGCTGCAACGCACACGCCCCCTAACAAGTATCTGTACCCCAATCTCGACCCGAAGCCTCACCGGGAGCCTAACCCTATCCCGAGCTCCAACCCTGACCCTGAAACCTAAGCATCATCCGCAGCCTGAACCCTGAGGCCTACTCTAACGATAAGCTGTGCCGTGCAACTCACATGCCCCCTACACGTATCCGTACCCCACTCTCGACCCTAGGCTTCACTGGAAGCCTAATGCTAACCCTAGCTCCAACTCTGACCCTGAACACTAGGACTAACCGGAACACTGAACCTTGAGGCCTACCCTAACTACCAGACCCGACCTGCAATGCACACGCCCCCTAACACGTATCCGTACCCCAATCTCGACCCGAAGCATAACCGGGAGCCTAAATCTAAGCCTAGCTCCAACCCTGACCCTGAACCCTAAGCCTCAACCGCAGCCTGAACCCTGAGGCCTACACTAAGGATAAGTCACGCCCTTCAACGCAAACGCCCCCTAATACGTATCCGTACCCCATTCTCGAACCTAGGCCTCACCGGGAGTATAACCCTAACCCTATCTCCAACCCTGTCCCTGAATCCTAAGCCTCACCCACAGCCTGATCCCTGAGGCCTACCCTAATGATTATCTGCGCACTGCAACTCAAACGCCACCTAACACGTATCCGAACACCAATCTCGACCCAAAGCCTCAAGGGGAGCCTAAAATTACCGCTAGCTCCAAACTTGACCCTGAACCCTAAGTCTCACCCGCCGCCTCAACCCTGAGGCCTGCCCTACCGTTAAGTCCCGCCCTGCAAGGCACACGCCCCTTAACACGTATCCGTACCCCAATCTCGAACCAAAGCCTCACAGGGAGCCTAACCCTAACCCTAGCTCCAACCCTGACCCTGAACAATAAACCTCACCTGCAACCTGAACCGTGAGACCTACCCTAATGATAAACCGCGCCCTGCAAGAACAACGCTCCCTAACATATATCCGTACCCCAATCTCGACCCTAGGCCTCACCGGGAGCCTAACCCTAACCCAAACTACAACCCTTATCCTGAACACTAAGCCTCATCCGCAGCCACAACCCTGAGCGCTACCCTAACGAAAAGCTGTGCCCTGCAACGCACACACCCCCGAACAGGTATCCGTACCCCAATCTCGACCCTAGGCCTCACCAGGAGTCGAACGCTAACACTACCTCCAAACCTGACCCTGAAACCTAAGCCTCAACCACAGTGTGAACCCTGAGGCCTACCCTAACGATCAGCCGTGCCCTGCAATGCACACGCCCCCTAACACGTATCCGTACCACAATCTCGAACCTAGGCCTCACCGGGAGCCTAAACCTAACCTTAGCTCCAAACCTGACCCTGAACCCTAAGCCTCAACCGCAGCCTGAACCCTGAGACCTACACTAACGATCAGCCGTGCCCTGCAATGCACACGCCCCCTAACACGTATCCATACTCCAATCTTGGGCATAGGCCTCAGCGAGAGCCTAAGCCAAACCAGAGCTCCAACCCTGACCCTGAACACTAAGCCTCACCCGCAGCCTGAACCCTGGGGCCTACCCTTACGATAAGTCACGCCCTGCAACGCAAATGCCCCCTAACACGTTTCCGTAACCGAATCTCGACCATAGGCCTCACCGCCTGCCTAACCATAACCCTAGCTCCAACCCTGACCCTGAACGCTAAGCCTCACCTGCAGCCTGAACGCTGAGGCCTAGGCTCAGGATAAGCCACGCCATGCAACTCACACGCCCCCTTACATGTATCCGTATCCCAATGTCGAACCTAGGCCGCAACGGGTGCCTAACGCTAACCATAGCTCCAACACTGACCCTGAATCTTAAGCCTTACCGGAAGTCTGAACCCTGAGGCCCACCCTAACTATAGGCCGTGCCCTGCAAACCACACGCCCCCTAACACGTATCCGTACCCCAATCTCGACCCTAGGCATCACCTGGAGCCTAAACCTAAACTTAGCTCCAAACCTGACCCTGAACCCTAAGCCTCAGCTGCAGCCTGAAACCTGAGACCAACACTAAAGATAAGCCGTGCTCTGCAATTCACAAGCCCCCTAACACGTATCCTTAATGCAATCTCGGCCGTAGGCCTCAGCGAGAGCCTAACCCTAACCCTATCTCCGACACTCACCCTGAACCCTAATCCACACCCGCAGCCTGAACACTGAGGCCTAACCTAACGATAAGCCACGCCCTTCAACAACAACTCCCCGTAACACGTATCCGTACCCCAATCTCGAACCTAGGCCTCAGAGGGAGCCTAACCTTAACCCTAGCTCCAACCCACACCCTGAATCCTAAGCCTCACCCGCAGCCTGAACCCTGAAGCCTACCCTAAGTATTATCTGCGCCATGCAAAGCACACGACACCTAAGACGTATCTGTACCTCAATCACAACCGTAAGCCTCAGCCGGAGCCTAACCCTACCCCTAGCTCCAACCCTGACTGTGAAACCTAAGACTCACCCACAGTCTGAACCCTGAGGCCTAAGCTAATGTTCAGCCACGCCCTGCAATGCACAAGCGCCCTAAAACGTATCCGTAATCCAATCTCGACCCGAAGCCTAAACGGGAGCCTAAACCTAACCCTAGCTCCAACCCTGACCCTGAAAACTAAGCCTCACCCGAAGCTCGATACCTGAGGCCTACCCTAACGTCAGCCGTGTCCTGCAACTCACACGCCCCCTAACACGTATCCGTACCCCAATCTCGACCAAAAGCAACACCGGGAGCCTAACCCTAACCCTAGCTCCAACCCTGACCCTGAACAATAAACCTCACCTGCATCCAGAACCCTGAGGCCTACCCTACTGATAAACCGTGCCTTGCAACAACAACGCCCCCTAATACATATCCGTACCCCAATCTCGACCCTAGGCCTCACCGGGAGCCAAACCCTAACCCTAACTCCAACCCTTATCCTGAACACTAAGCCTCACTCGCAGCAAAAACCCTGAGCCTTACTATAACGATAAGCCGCGCCCTGCAAGGCACACTCCCCCTAAAATGTATCCGTACCCCAATCTCGAACCTAGGCCTCAGAGGGAGCCTAACCCTAACCCTAGCTACAACCCTGACCCTGAACACTAAGCCTCACCCGCAGCCTGAACCCTGAGGCCTACCCTAACAATAAGCTGCGCCCTGCAAAGCACACGCCCCCTAACACGTATATGTACCCCAATCTCGACCATAGGCCTCACCGGGAGTCGAACGCTAATGCTAGTTCCAACCCTGACCCTGAACCCTAAGCGTCACAGGAAGACGAACCCTGAGGCCTACACTAACGATAAGCCGCGCCCTGGAATGCACACGCCCCCTAACATGTATCAGTACCCAAATCTCTACCCGAAGCCTCACCGGGAACCTAAACCTAACCCTAGCTCCGACACTCGCCGTGAACCCTAATCCACACCCGCAGCCTGAACCCTGAGGCCTACCCTAATGATAAACCACGCCCTGCAACAACAACTCCCCCTAACACATATCCGTACCCCAATCTCGAGCCTAGGCCTCACCGGGAGCCTAACACTTACCCTAGCTCCAATCTTGACTCTGAACCCTAAGCCTCACAGGAAGACTGATCCCTGAGGCCTACCATAACTATAAGCATCGCCCTGCAACCCACACGCCCCCTAACACGTATCCTTACCCCAATCTCGACCCTAAGCCTCACCGGGTGCCTAACCATAACCCGTACTCCAACCCTGACCCTGAAAACTAAGCCTCACCCGCAGCCTGAACCGTGAGGCCGACCCTAAAGATAAGTCGCGCCCTGCAACGCAAACGCCCCCTAACACGTATCCGAACCCCATTCTCGAACCTAGGCCTCACCGGGAGCCTAAACCTAAACATAGCTCCAACCCTAACCCTGCACCCGAAGCCTCATCCGCAGCCTTAACCCTGAAGCCTACCCTAACGATTATATGCGCCCTGCAACGCACACGCCCCTTAACAGGTATCTGTACACCAATCTCGACCGTAAGCCTCAGCGGGAGCCTAATCCTAACCGTAGCTCCAACTCTGACCATGAACACTAAGCCTCACCTGCAGCCTGAACCCTGAGGCCTACCCTAACAATAAGCCGCGCCCTGCAACGCACACACCCCCAAAGACGTATCTGTACCCCAGTCTCGTACCTAGGCCTCATCGGGAGCCGAACGCTAACGCTAGCTCCAACCCTGACCCTGAACACTAAGCCTCACCCGCAGCCTGAACGCTGAGGCCAACCCTAACGATAAGTCGCGCCCTGAAACGAAAACGCGCCCTAACACGTTTCCGTACGCCAATCTCGACCCTAGGCCTCACCGGGAGCCTCACACTAACCCTAAATCCAACCCTGATCCTGTACGCTAAGCCTCATCCACAGCCTGAACCCTGAGGCCTACCCTAACGATTATCGGCGCCCTGCAATGAAAAACTCCCCCTAACACGTATCTCTACCCCCATCTCGACCGTAAGCCTCAGTGGGAGCCGAACACTAACCCTACCTCCAACTCTTATCCTGAACACTAAGCCTCACCCACAGCCAAAACCCTGAGACCTACCCCAACGATAAGCTGCGCCCTGCAACGCTAACACCCCCTAACACGTATCCGTACACCAATCGCGAACCTAGGCCTCAGAGGGAGCCTAATCCTAACCCTAGCTCCAACCCTGACCCTGAACCCTAAGCCTCACCCGCAGCCTGAACCGTGAGGCCTACCATAACAATAAGCTGCACCCTGCAACGCACACGCCCGCAAAGACGTATCTGTACCCCAATCTCGAACCTAGGTCTCACAGGGAGCCTAACGCTAACGCTGGCTCCAACCCTGACCCTGAACCCTAAGCCTCACAGGAAGACTGAACCCTGAGGCCTACACTAACGAAAAGCCGCGCCCTGCAACGCACACGACCCCTAACACATATCCGTACCCCAATCTCGACCCGAAGCCTCACCGGGAACCTAAACCTTACCCTAGCTCCAACTCTGACCATGAACCGTAAGCCTCACCCGCAGCCTGAACCCGGAGGTCTACCCTAACGATAACCTACGCCCTGCAACGAACACGCCACCTAACAGGTATCCGTACCCCAATCTCGGCCCTAAGCCTCACCGGAAGCCTAAACCTAACCCTAGCTCCAACTCTCACCCTGAACACTAATCCTAACCCGCAGCCTGAACCCTGAGGCCTAACCTAACGATAAGCGGAGCGCTGCAACGCACACGCCCCCTAACAAGTATCTGTACCCCAATCTCGACCCGAAGCCTCACCGGGAGCCTAACCCTATCCCGAGCTCCAACCCTGACCCTGAAACCTAAGCATCATCCGCAGCCTGAACCCTGAGGCCTACTCTAACGATAAGCTGTGCCGTGCAACTCACATGCCCCCTACACGTATCCGTACCCCACTCTCGACCCTAGGCTTCACTGGAAGCCTAATGCTAACCCTAGCTCCAACTCTGACCCTGAACACTAGGACTAACCGGAACACTGAACCTTGAGGCCTACCCTAACTACCAGCCCCGACCTGCAGTGCACACGCCCCCTAACACGTATCCGTACCCCAATCTCGACCCGAAGCATAACCGGGAGCCTAAATCTAAGCCTAGCTCCAACCCTGACCCTGAACCCTAAGCCTCAACCGCAGCCTGAACCCTGAGGCCTACACTAAGGATAAGTCACGCCCTTCAACGCAAACGCCCCCTAATACGTATCCGTACCCCATTCTCGAACCTAGGCCTCACCGGGAGTATAACCCTAACCCTAGCTCCAACTCCGACCCAGAACCCTAAGCCTCACCCGCAGCCTGAAGCCTGAGGCCTACCCTAACGATTATCTGCGCCCTGCAACGCACACGCCCCCTAACACGTATCTGTACCCCAATCTCGACCCTAAGCCTCAACGGGAGCCTAAACCTAACCCTATCTCCAACCCTGTCCCTGAATCCTAAGCCTCACCCACAGCCTGATCCCTGAGGCCTACCCTAATGATTATCTGCGCACTGCAACTCAAACGCCACCTAACACGTATCCGAACACCAATCTCGACCCAAAGCCTCAAGGGGAGCCTAAAATTACCGCTAGCTCCAAACTTGACCCTGAACCCTAAGTCTCACCCGCCGCCTGAACCCTGAGGCCTGCCCTACCGTTAAGTCCCGCCCTGCAAGGCACACGCCCCTTAACACGTATCCGTACCCCAATCTCGAACCAAAGCCTCACAGGGAGCCTAACCCTAACCCTAGCTCCAACCCTGACCCTGAACAATAAACCTCACCTGCAACCTGAACCGTGAGACCTACCCTAATGATAAACCGCGCCCTGCAAGAACAACGCTCCCTAACATATATCCGTACCCCAATCTCGACCCTAGGCCTCACCGGGAGCCTAACCCTAACCCAAACTACAACCCTTATCCTGAACACTAAGCCTCATCCGCAGCCACAACCCTGAGCGCTACCCTAACGAAAAGCTGTGCCCTGCAACGCACACACCCCCGAACAGGTATCCGTACCCCAATCTCGACCCTAGGCCTCACCAGGAGTCGAACGCTAACACTACCTCCAAACCTGACCCTGAAACCTAAGCCTCAACCACAGTGTGAACCCTGAGGCCTACCCTAACGATCAGCCGTGCCCTGCAATGCACACGCCCCCTAACACGTATCCGTACCACAATCTCAAACCTAGGCCTCACCGGGAGCCTAAACCTAACCTTAGCTCCAAACCTGACCCTGAACCCTAAGCCTCAACCGCAGCCTGAACCCTGAGACCTACACTAACGATCAGCCGTGCCCTGCAATGCACACGCCCCCTAACACGTATCCATACTCCAATCTCGGCCATAGGCCTCAGCGAGAGCCTAAGCCAAACCAGAGCTCCAACCCTGACCCTGAACACTAAGCCTCACCCGCAGCCTGAACCCTGGGGCCTACCCTTACGATAAGTCACGCCCTGCAACGCAAATGCCCCCTAACACGTTTCCGTAACCGAATCTCGACCATAGGCCTCACCGCCTGCCTAACCATAACCCTAGCTCCAACCCTGACCCTGAACGCTAAGCCTCACCTGCAGCCTGAACGCTGAGGCCTAGGCTAAGGATAAGCCACGCCGTGCAACTCACATGCCCCCTTACATGTATCCATATCCCAATGTCGAACGTAGGCCGCAACGGGTGCCTAACGCTAACCATAGCTCCAACACTGACCCTGAATCCTAAGCCTTACCGGAAGTCTGAACCCTGAGGCCCACCCTAACTATAGGCCGTGCCCTGCAAACCACACGCCCCCTAACACGTATCCGTACCCCAATCTCGACCCTAGGCATCACCTGGAGCCTAAACCTAAACTTAGCTCCAAACCTGACCCTGAACCCTAAGCCTCAGCTGCAGCCTGAAACCTGAGACCAACACTAAAGATAAGCCGTGCTCTGCAATTCACAAGCCCCCTAACACGTATCCATAATGCAATCTCGGCCGTAGGCCTCAGCGAGAGCCTAACCTTAACCCTATCTCCGACACTCACCCTGAACCCTAATCCACACCCGCAGCCTGAACACTGAGGCCTAACCTAACGATAAGCCACGCCCTTCAACAACAACTCCCCGTAACACGTATCCGTACCCCAATCTCGAACCTAGGCCTCAGAGGGAGCCTAACCTTAACCCTAGCTCCAACCCAGACCCTGAATCCTAAGCCTCACCCGCAGCCTGAACCCTGAAGCCTACCCTAAGTATTATCTGCGCCATGCAAAGCACACGACACCTAAGACGTATCTGTACCTCAATCACGACCGTAAGCCTCAGCCGGAGCCTAACCCTACCCCTAGCTCCAACCCTGACCGTGAAACCTAAGACTCACCCACAGTCTGAACCCTGAGGCCTAAGCTAATGTTCAGCCACGCCCTGCAATGCACAAGCGCCCTAAAACGTATCCGTAATCCAATCTCGACCCGAAGCCTAAACGGGAGCCTAAACCTAACCCTAGCTCCAACCCTGACCCTGAAAACTAAGCCTCACCCGAAGCTCGATACCTGAGGCCTACCCTAACGTCAGCCGTGTCCTGCAACTCACACGCCCCCTAACACGTATCCGTACCCCAATCTCGACCAAAAGCAACACCGGGAGCCTAACCCTAACCCTAGCTCCAACCCTGACCCTGAACAATAAACCTCACCTGCATCCAGAACCCTGAGGCCTACCCTACCGATAAACCGTGCCTTGCAACAACAACGCCCCCTCATACATATCCGTACCCCAATCTCGACCCTAGGCCTCACCGGGAGCCAAACCCTAACCCTAACTCCAACCCTTATCCTGAACACTAAGCCTCACTCGCAGCAAAAACCCTGAGCCTTACTATAACGATAAGCCGCGCCCTGCAAGGCACACTCCCCCTAAAATGTATCCGTACCCCAATCTCGAACCTAGGCCTCAGAGGGAGCCTAACCCTAACCCTAGCTACAACCCTGACCCTGAACACTAAGCCTCACCCGCAGCCTGAACCCTGAGGCCTACCCTAACAATAAGCTGCGCCCTGCAAAGCACACGCCCCCTAACACGTATATGTACCCCAATCTCGACCATAGGCCTCACCGGGAGTCGAACGCTAATGCTAGTTCCAACCCTGACCCTGAATCCTAAGCGTCACAGGAAGACGAACCCTGAGGCCTACACTAACGATAAGCCGCGCCCTGGAATGCACACGCCCCCTAACATGTATCAGTACCCAAATCTCTACCCAAAGCCTCACCGGGAACCTAAACCTAACCCTAGCTCCGACACTCACCCTGAACCCTAATCCACACCCGCAGCCTGAACCCTGAGGCCTACCCTAATGATAAACCACGCCCTGCAACAACAACTCCCCCTAACACGTATCCGTACCCCAATCTCGAGCCTAGGCCTCACCGGGAGCCTAACACTTACCCTAGCTCCAATCTTGACTCTGAACCCTAAGCCTCACAGGAAGACTGAACCCTGAGGCCTACCATAACTATAAGCATCGCCCTGCAACCCACACGCCCCCTAACACGTATCCTTACCCCAATCTCGACCCTAAGCCTCACCGGGTGCCTAACCATAACCCGTACTCCAACCCTGACCCTGAAAACTAAGCCTCACCCACAGCCTGAACCGTGAGGCCGACCCTAAAGATAAGTCGCGCCCTGCAACGCAAACGCCCCCTAACACGTATCCGAACCCCATTCTCGAACCTAGGCCTCACCGGGAGCCTAAACCTAAACATAGCTCCAACCCTAACCCTGCACCCGAAGCCTCATCCGCAGCCTTAACCCTGAAGCCTACCCTAACGATTATATGCGCCCTGCAACGCACACGCCCCTTAACAGGTATCTGTACACCAATCTCGACCGTAAGCCTCAGCGGGAGCCTAATCCTAACCGTAGCTCCAACTCTGACCATGAACACTAAGCCTCACCTGCAGCCTGAACCCTGAGGCCTACCCTAACAATAAGCCGCGCCCTGCAACGCACACACCCCCAAAGACGTATCTGTACCCCAGTCTCGTACCTAGGCCTCATCGGGAGCCGAACGCTAACGCTAGCTCCAACCCTGACCCTGAACGCTAAGCCTCACAGGAAGACTGATCCCTGAGGTCTACACTAACGATAAGCCACGCCCTGCAACGCTCACGACCTCTAACACGTATCCGTATCCCAATCTCGTCCCGAAGCCTCACCGGTTACCTAAACTTAACCCTAGCTCCAACTCTGACCATGAACGTTAAGCCTCACCCGCAGCCTGAACCCTGAGGCCTACCCTAACAATAACCCACGCCCTGCAACGAACACACCACCTAACCCGTATGCGTACCCCAATCTCAGCCCTAAGCCTCACCGGAAGCCTAAACCTAACCCTAGCTCCAACTCTGACACTGGACACTAATCCTCACCCGCAGCCTGAACCCTGAGGACTAACCTAACGATAAACTGCGCCCTGCAGCAACAAAGCCCCCTAACACATATCTGTACGCCAATCCTGACCCTAGGCCTCACCGGGAGCCGAACGCTAATGCTAGCTCCATCCCTGACCCTGATACCTAAGCGTCACAGGAAGACTGAACACTGAGGCCTACGCTAACGATAAGCCGCGCCTGCAACGCACACGCCCCGTAACACGTATCCGTACCATAATCTCGACCCAATGCCTCACCGGGACCCTAACCCTAACCCTAGCTCCAACCCTGACACTGAACAATAAGCCTCACCTGCAGCCTGAAACCTGAGGCCTACCCTAAGGATAAGTCGCGCCCTGCAACGCAATCGCCCCCTAACACGTATCCGAAACCCATTCTCGAACCTAGGCCTCACCGGGATCCTAAACCTAAATGTAGCTCCAACCCTGACACTGCACCCTAAGCCTCATCCGCAGCCTTAACCCTGAGGCCTACCCTAACGATTCTAGGCGCCCTGCAACGCACCCGCCCCCTAACACGTAACTGTACCCGAATCACGACCGTAAGCCTCAGCGGGAGCCTAACCCTAACCCTAGCTCCAACTCTTATCCTGAACACTAAGCCTCACCCGCAGCCACAACCCTGAGGCCTACCTTAACGATAAGCCGCGCCCTGCAACGCACACGCCCCCTAACACGCATCTGTACCTCAATCTCGACCAAAAACCTCAGCGGGAGCCTAACCCTACCCCTAGCTCCAAACCTGACCCTGAACACTAAGTCTCACCTGCAGCCTGAACCCTGAGGCCTACCCTAAAGTTAAGCCGCGCCCTGCAAGAACACGCACCTTAACATGTATCCATACCCCAATCTCGACCCACAGCCTCACCGGGAGCCTAACCCTAACCCTAGCTCCAACTCACACCCTGAACACGAAGCCTCAACCATAGCCTGAACCCGGCGGCCTACCCTAACGATAACACACGCCCTGCAACGAACACGCGCCCTAACACGTATCCGTACCCCAATCTCGTTCCTAAGCCTCACCAAAAGCCTTACCCTAACCCTAGCTCCAACTCTCACCCTGAACACTAAGCCTCACCTGCAGACTGAACCCTGAGGCCTAAGCTAACGTTAAGTGGCGCCCTGCAACGCACACGCCCCCTAACAAGTATCCGTACCCCAATCTCGACCCTAGGCCTCACCGGAAAACCTAACACTAGCCCAAGCTCCAACCATGACCCTGAAACCTAAGCCTCATTCGCAGCCTCATCCCTGAGGCCTACTCTAACGATAAGCCGTGACGTGCAACTCACACTTCCCCTAACACGTATCCGTACCCCAATCTCGAGCCTAGGCCTCACCGGGAGACTAACGCTAACCCTAGCTCCAACCATGACCCTGAACACTAAGATTAAAAGGAAGATTGAACCCTGAGGCCTATCCTAACTATAAGCCGCGCCCTGCTATGCACACGCCCCCTAACACGTATCCGTACCCCAATCTCGACCCAAAGCCTCACCGGGAGCTGAATCCTAACCCTAGCTCCAACCCTGACCCTGAACAATAAACCTCACCTGCAGGCTGAACCCTGAGGCCTACCCTAACGATAACCCACACCCTGCAATGAGCACGCCCCCTAACAGGTATCCGTACCCCAATCTCGGCCCTAAGCCTCACCGGAAGCCTAACCCTAAGCCTAGCTCCAACTTTCACCCTGAAAACTATCCTCACCCGCAGCCTGAACCCTGAGGACTATCCTAACGATAAACCGCGCCCTGGAGCAACAACGACCCCTAACTCATATCCGTACCCCAATCTCGACCCTAGGCCTCACCGGGAGCCATACGCTAATTCTAGCTCCAACCATGACCCTGAACCCTAAGCGTCACAGGAAGACGGACCCTGAGGCCTATGCGAACGATAAGCCGTGCCCTGCAACGCACACGCCCCCTAACACGTATCCGTACACTAATCTCGACCCAATGCCTCACCGGGAGCCGAACCCTAACCCTAGCTCCAACCCTGAACCTGAACAATAAACCTAACCTGCAGCCTGAACCCAGAGACCTACCCTAACGATAAACCGCGCCCTGCAACAACAACACCCCCTAACACATATCCGTACCCCAATCTCGACCCTAGGCCTCACCGGGAACCTAACACTAACCCTAGCTCCAACCCTGACCCTGAACTCTAAGCCTATCCGGAAGACTGAACCCTGAGCCCTACCCTAACTATAAGCAGCACCCTGCAATCCACACGCCCTCTAACACGTATCCGTACCCCAATCTCGACCCTAAGCTTCACCGGGAGCCTAACCATAACCAGAACTCCAAACCTGACCCTGAACACTAAGCCTCACCCTCAGCCTGTACCCTGAGGCCTACCCTAAGGATAAGTCGCGCCCTGCAACGCAAACGCCGCCTAACACGTATCCGAACCCCATTCTCGAACCTAGGCCTCACCGGGAGCCTAAACCTAACCGTAGCTCCAACCCTTACCCTGAAACCTAAGCCTCATCCTCAGCCTTAACCCTGAGGACTACCCTAACGATTATACGCGCCCTGCAATGCACACGCCCCCTAACACGTATCTGTACGCCAATCTCGACCCTAAGCCTCAGCGGGAGCCGAACCCTAACCCTAACTCCAACTCTTATCCTGAACACTAAGCCTCACCCGCAGACACAACCCTGAGCCCTACCTTAACGATAAGCCACGCCGTGCAACGGACACACCCCCTAGCACGTATCCGTACCCCAATCTCGAACCTAAGCCTCAGAGGGAGCCTAACCCTAACCCTAGCCCCAACCCTGACCCGGAACCCTAAGCCTCACCCGCAGCCTGAACCCTGAGGACTACCCTAACAATAAGCAGTGCCCTGCAACGCACACGCCCCCAAACACGTATCTGGACCCCAATCTCGAACCTAGGCCTCACCGGGAGCCAAACGCTAACACTAGCTCCAACCCTGACCCTGAACCCTAAGCCTCACAGGAAGACTGAACCCTGAGACCTACACTAATGATAAGCTGCGCCCTGCAATGCACACACCCCCTAACACGTATCCGTACCCCAATCTCGACCCGAAGCCTCACCGGGAACCTAAACCAAACCGTAGCTCCAACTCTGACCATGAACCGTAAGCCTCACCCGCAGCATGACCCCTGAGGCCTACCCTAACGATAACCTACGCCCTGCAACGAATACACCCCCTAACACGTATCCATACCCCAATCTCGGCACTAAGCCTCACCGGAAACCTAACCCTAACCCTAGCTCCAACTCTCACCCTTAACACTAATCCTCACGCGCAGTCTGAAGCCTGAGTCCTAACCTAACGATAAACGGCGCGCTGCAACGCACACGCCCCTTAACAAGTATCCATACGCCAATTTTGACCAAAGCCCTCACCGGGAGCCTAAGCCTAACCCTAGCTCCAACCCTGAACCTGAACACTAAGCCTCACCCACACCCTGAACCCTGAGGCCTACCCTAACGATTATCCCTGCCCTGCAACGCACACACCCCCTAACACGTATCTGTACCCCAATCTCGACTGTAAGCCTCAGCGGGAGCCGAACCCTAACCCTAACTCCAACTCTTATCCTGAACACTAAGCCTCACCCGCAGACACAACCCTGAGCCCTACCTTAACGATAAGCCACGCCGTGCAACGGACACACCCCCTAGCACGTATCCGTACCCCAATCTCGAACCTAAGCCTCAGAGGGAGCCTAACCCTAACCCTAGCCCCAACCCTGACCCGGAACCCTAAGCCTCACCCGCAGCCTGAACCCTGAGGACTACCCTAACAATAAGCAGTGCCCTGCAACGCACACGCCCCCAAACACGTATCTGGACCCCAATCTCGAACCTAGGCCTCACCGGGAGCCAAACGCTAACACTAGCTCCAACCCTGACCCTGAACCCTAAGCCTCACAGGAAGACTGAACCCTGAGACCTACACTAATGATAAGCTGCGCCCTGCAATGCACACACCCCCTAACACGTATCCGTACCCCAATCTCGACCCGAAGCCTCACCGGGAACCTAAACCAAACCGTAGCTCCAACTCTGACCATGAACCGTAAGCCTCACCCGCAGCATGACCCCTGAGGCCTACCCTAACGATAACCTACGCCCTGCAACGAATACACCCCCTAACACGTATCCATACCCCAATCTCGGCACTAAGCCTCACCGGAAACCTAACCCTAACCCTAGCTCCAACTCTCACCCTTAACACTAATCCTCACGCGCAGTCTGAAGCCTGAGTCCTAACCTAACGATAAACGGCGCGCTGCAACGCACACGCCCCTTAACAAGTATCCATACGCCAATTTTGACCAAAGCCCTCACCGGGAGCCTAAGCCTAACCCTAGCTCCAACCCTGAACCTGAACACTAAGCCTCACCCACACCCTGAACCCTGAGGCCTACCCTAACGATTATCCCTGCCCTGCAACGCACACACCCCCTAACACGTATCTGTACCCCAATCTCGACTGTAAGCCTCAGCGGGAGCCGAACCCTACCCCTAGCTCCAAAACTGACCCTGAACACTAATTCACACCCGCAGCCTGAACCCTGAGGCCTACCCTAAAGTTAAGCCGTGCCCTGCAAGAACACGCCCCTTAACACGTATCCGTACCCCAATCTCGACCCACAGCCTCACCGGGAGCCTAACCCTAACCCTAGCTCCAACTCTCACCCTGAACACTAATCCTCACCCACAGCCTGAACCCTGAGGACTACCCTAACGATAAACCCCGCCCTGCAGCAACAACGCCCCCTAACACATATCCGTACCCCAATCTCGACCCTAGGGCTCACCAGGAGCCGAATGCTAATGCTAGCTCCAACCCTGACCCTTAACGCTAAGCGTCACAGGAAGACTGAACCCTGAGGCCTACGCTAACTTTAAGCCACGCCCTGCAACGCACATGCCCCCTACACGTATCCGTACCCTAATCTCGACCCAATGCCTCACCGGGAGCCTAACCCTAAACCTAGCTCCAACCCAGACCCTGAACAATAAACCGAACCTGCAGCCTGAACCCTGAGGCCTACCCTAACGATAAAGCGCGCTCTGCAACAACAACACCCCCTAACACATATCCTTACCCCAATCTCGACCCTAGGCCTCACCGGGAGCCTAACACTAACCCTAGCTCCAACCCTGACCCTGAACCCTAAGCCTAACTGGAAGACTGAACCCTGACGCCTACCCTAACTATAAGCAGCGCTCTGCAACCCACACGCCCCCTAACACGTATCCGTACCCCAATCTCGACCCTAGGCCTCACCGGAAACCTAACACTAGCCCGAGCTCCAACCCTGACCCTGAATCCTAAGCCTCATCCGCAACCTGAACCCTGAGGCTTACTCTAACAATAAGCCGCGGGGTGCAACTCACACTCCCTCTAACACGTATCCATACCACAATCTCGACCCTAAGCCTCACCGGGAGCCTAACCATAACCCGAACTCGAACCCTGACCCTGAACACTAAGCCTCACCCACAGCCTGAACCCTGAGGCCTACTCTAAGGATAAGTCGCGCCCTGCAACGCAAACGCCCCCTAACACGTATCCGAAACCCATTCTCGAACCTAGGCCTCACCGGGACCCTAAACCTAAACGTAGCTCCAACCCTGACCCTGCACACTAAGCCTCAACCGCAGCCTTAACCCTGAGGCCTACCCTAACGATTATATGCGCCCTGCAACGCACACGCCCCCTAACACGTATCTGTACCCCAATCTCGACCGTAAGCCTCAGCGGGAGCCGAACCCTAACCCTAGCTCCAACTCTTATCCTGAACACTAAGCTTCACCCGCAGCGACAACCCTGAGCCCTACATTAACGATAAGCCGCGCCGATCAACGGACACACCCCCTAGCACGTATCCGTACCCCAATCTCGAACCTAGGCCTCAGAGGGAGCCTAACCCTAACCCCAGCTCCAACTCTCACCCTGAACACTAATCCTCACCCGCAGTCTGAAGCCTGAGTCCTAAGCTAACGATAAGCGGCGCACTGCAACGCACACGCCCCTTAAGTATCCGTACCCCAATTTCGACCATAGGCCTCACTGGGAGCCTAAGCCTAACCCTAGCTCCAACCATGAACCTGAACACTAAGCTTCACCCACAGCCTGAACCCTGAGGCCTACCCTAACGATTATCCGTGCCCTGCAACGCACACGCCCCCTAACACTTTTCTGTACCCCGATCTCGACTGTAAGCCTCAGCGGGAGCCTAACCCTACCCCTAGTTCCAAACCTGACCCTGAACACTAAGTCTCACCCACAGCCTGAACCGTGAGGCCTACCCTAAAGTTAAGTCGCTCCCTGCAATAACACGCCCCTTAACACATATCCGTACCCCATTCTCGACCCTAGGCCTCACCGGGAACCTAACCCTCACCCTAACTCCAACCCTTCTCCTGAACCCTAAGCCTCTCACACAGCCACAACCCTGAACCCTACCCCAACGATAAGTCGCGCCCTGCAACGCACACTCCCCCTAACACGTATCCGTACCCCAATCTCGAACCTAGGCCTCAGAGGGAGCCTAATCCTAACCCTAGATCCAACTCTCACCCTGATCACTAAGCCTCACCCGCAGCCTGAACCCTGAGGCCTAAGCTAACGATAAGTGGTGCCTTGCAACGCACACGCCCCCTAACAAGTATCGGTACCCCAATCTCGACCCTAGGATTCATCGGAAACCTAACACTAACCCGAGCTCCAACACTGACCCTGAAACCTAAGCCTCATCCGCAGCCTTAACCCTGAGCCCTACTCTAACGATAAGCCGCGACGTGCAACTCACACGCCCCTTAATACGTGTCCGTACCCCAATCTCGACCCTAGCCCTCACCGGGAGCCTAACTCTAACCCTAGCTCCACCCCTAACCAAGAACCCTAAGCTTAAGCGAAAGATTGAACCCTGAGGCCTATCCTAACTATAAGCCGCGCCCTGCAATGCACACGCAACCTAACACGTATCCGTACCCCAATCTCGAACCGAAGCATCACCGGGAGCCTAAATCTAACCCTAGCTCCATCCCTGACCCTGAACACTAAGCCTCACCCGCACCCTGTACCCTGAGGCCTACCATAACGTTAAGCCGCGCCCCGCAACGCACACGCACCCTAACAGGTATCCGTACCCAAATCTCGACCCGAAGCCTCACCGGGAGCCTCACCCTGACCCTGAACCCTACGCCTCACCCGCAGCCTGAACTCTGAAGCCTACCCTAAGGATAAGTCGCGCCATGCAACGCAAACGTCCCCTAACTCGTATCCCTACAACATTCTCGAACCTAGGCCTCAGCGGGAGCCTAACCCTAATCCTAGCTCCAACCCTGACCCTGAACCCTAAGCCTAACCCGCAGCCTGGACCCTGAGGCCTACCCTAACAATAAGCCGCGCCGTGCAAGGCACACGCCCCTTAACACGTATCCGTACCACAATCTAGACCCAAAGCCTCACCGGGAGCTTAACCTAACCCTAGCTCCAACCCTGACCCTGAACAATAAACTTCACCTGCAGCCTGAACCCTGAGGCCTACCCTAACAATAACCCACGCCCTGCAACGAAAACGCCCCCTAACACGTATCCGTACCCAAATCTCGGCCCTAAGCCTCACCAGAAGCCTAACCGTAACCCTAGCTCCAACTCTCACCCTGAACACTAATCCTCACCCGCAGCCTGAACCCTGAGGACTACCCTAACGATAAACCGCGCCCAAAGCAACAACGCCCCCTAACACATATCCGTACCCCAATCTCGACCATAGGCCTCACCGGGAGCCGAACGCTAACGCTGGCTCCAACCCTGACACTGAACCCTAAGCGTCACAGGAAGACTGAACCCTGAGGCCTGCGATAACGATAAGCCGCGCCCTGCAACGCAAACGCTCCCTAACACGTATCTGTACCCTAATCTCGACCCAATGCCTCACCGGGAGCGTAATCCTAACCCTAGCTCCAACCCTGACCCTGAACAATAAACCTCACCTGCAGCCTGAACCGTGAGGCCTACCCTAAAGATAAACCGCCCCCTGCAACAACAACGCCCCCTAACACATATCCGTACCCCAATCTCGACCCTAGGCCTCACCGGGAGACTAACCCTAACCCTAACTCCAACCCTTATCCAGAACAATAAGCCTCACCCGCATGCACAAACCTGAGCCCTACACTAACGATAAGCCGGGCCCTGCAACGCACCCTCATCCTAACACGTATCCTTACCCCAATCTCGAAACTAGGCCTCAGAGGGAGCCCAAACCTAACCCTAGCTCCAACCATGACCCTGAACCCTAAGCCTCACCCGCAGCCTGAACCCTGAGGCCTAGCCTAACAATAAGCCGTGCCCTGCAACGCACACACCCCCTAACACGTATCTGTACCCCAATCTCGACCCTAGGTCTCACCGGGAGCCGAACGCTTATGCAGCTCCAACCTGACCCTGAACACTAAGCCGCACAGGAAGACTGAAACCTGAGGCCTACACTAACGATAAGCTGCGCCCTGCAATGCACACGCCCCCTAACACGTACCGTACCCCAATCTCCAACCGAAGCATCACCGGGAGCCTAAATCTAACCCTAGCTCCAACCCTGACCCTGAACAATAAACCTCACCTGCAGACTGTACACTGAGGCCTACCCTAACGATAAACCACGCCCTGCAACAACAACGCCCCCTAACACATATCCGTACCCCAAACTCGACCCTAGGCTTCACCGGGAGCCTAACACTAACCCTAGCTCCAACCCTGACCCTGAACCCTAAGCCTAACCGGAAGACTGAACCCTGAGGCCTACCATAACTATAAGCAGCGCCCTGCAACCCACACACCCCCTAACACGTATCCGTACCCCAATCTCGACCCAAAGCCACACCGGGAACCTAACCAAAACCCGAACTCCAACCCTGACCCTGAACACTAAGCCTCACCTGCATCCTGAACCCTGAGGCCTACCCTAAGGATAAGTCGCGCCCTGCAATGCAAACGCCCCCTAACACATATCAGAAACCCATTCTCGAACCTAGGCCTCACCGGGAGACTAAACCTAAACGTAGCTCCAACCCTGACCCTGCACCCTAAGCCTCATCCGCAGCCTTAAACCTGAGGCCTACCCTAACGTTTATACGAGCCATGCAACGCACACGCCCCCTAACACGTATCTGTACCCCAATCACGACTGTAAGCCTCAGCGGGAGCCTAAACCTAACCCTAGCTCCAACTCTTATCCTGAACACTAAGCCTCACCCGCAGCAACAACCCTGAGCCCTACCTTAACGATAAGCCGCGCCATGCAACGGACACACCCCCAAACACGTATACGTACCCCAATCTCGAACCTAGGCCTCAGAGGGAGCCTAAACCTAACCGTAGCTCCAACCATGACCCTGAACCCTAATCCTCAACCGCAGCCTGAACCCTGAGGCCTACCCTAACAATGAGCCGTGCCCTGCAACGCACACGCCCCCAAACACGTTTCTGTACCCCAATCTCGACCCGAAGACTCACCGGGTACCTAAACCTAACCCTAGCTCCAACTCTCACCCTGAACACTAATCCTCACCCGCAGTCTGAACCCTGAGTTCTAACCTAACGATAAGTGGCGCGCTGCAACACACACGCCCCTTAACAAGTATCTGTACCCCAATTTCGACCATAGGCCTCACCGGGAGTCTAAGCCTAACCCTAGCTCCAACCATGAACCTGAACACTAATACTCACCCACATCCTGAACCCTGAGGCCTACCCTAACGATTATCGGCACCCTGCAACGCACACGCTCCCTAACACGTATCTGTACCCTAATCTCTACCGTAAACCGCACCGGGAGCCTAACGCTACCCCTAGCTCCAAACCTGAATCTAAGCACTAAGTCTCACCCGCAGCCTGAACGCTGAGGCCTACCCTAAAGTTAAGCCGGGCCCTGCAAGAACACGCCCCTTAACACGTATCCGTACCCCAATCTCGACCCACAGCCTCACCGGGAGCCTAACCCTAACCCTAGCTCCAAATCACACCCTGAACACTAAGCCTCAACCGCAGCCTGAACCCTGAGGCCTACCCTAACAATAAGCGGCGCCCTACAACGCACACGCCCCCTAACAAGTATCCGTACCCGAATATCGACACTAGGCCTCACCGGGAACCTAACCCTAACACTAACTCCAACCCTTATCCTGAACCCTAAACCTCTCACGCAGCCACAACCCTGAGCCCTACCCCAACGATAAGCCACGCCCTGCAACGCACACTCCCCCTAACACTTATGCGTACCCCAATCTCGAACCGAGGCCTCAGAGGGAGCCTAAGCCTAACCCTAGCTCCAACCCTGACCCTGAAGCCTAGGCCTCACCCACAGCCAGAACCCTGAAGCCTACCCTAACGATAAGCTGCGCCCTGCAACACAGACGCCCCCTAACACGTATCTGTACCCCAATCTCGTTCCTGAGCCTCACCGGTACCCTAAACCTAAGCCTAGCTTCAACTCTGACCCTGAACGCTAAGCCTCACCCACAGCCTGAACCCTGAGGCCTATCCTAATGATAACCCACGCCCTGCAACGAACACCCCCCCTAACACGTACTCGTACCCCAATCTCGTTCCAAAGCCTCATCAGAAACCTTACCCTAACCCTAGCTCCAACTCTCACCCTGAACACTAAGCCTCACCCGTAGCCTGAACCCTGAGGCCTAAGCTAACGATAAGTGGCGCCCTGCAACGCACACTCCCCCTACCACGTATCCGTACCCCAATCTCGACCCTAGGCCTCACCGGGAGCCCAACAATAACCCAGCTCCAACCCTGACCCTGAACCCTAAGCTTAAATGGAAGATTTAACCCTGAGGCCTATACTAACTATAAGCCGCGCCCTGCAATGCACACGCCCCCTAACACGTATCCGTACCCCGATCTCGACCCGAAGCATCACCGGAAGCCTAAATCTAACCCTAGCTCCAACCCTGATCCTGAACCCTAAGCCTCACCCGAACCCTGTACCCTGAGGCCTACCATAACGTTAATCCGTGCCCTGCAACGCACACGCACCCTAACAGGTATCCGTACCCCAATCTCGAACCGAAGCCTCACGGGGAGCCTAACCATAACCCTAGCTCCAACCATGACCCTGAACACTACGCCTCACCCGCAGCCTGAACCCTGAAGCCTACCCTAAGTATAAGTCGCGCCATGCAACGCAAACGTCCCCTAACTCGTATCTGAACAACATTCTCGAACCTAGGCCTCAGCGGGAGCCTAACCCTAACCCTAGCTCCAACCCTGACCCTGAACCCTAAGCCTCACCCGCAGCCTGGACCCTGAGGCCTACCCTAACAATAAGCCGCGCCTTGCAAGGCACATGCCCCTTAACACGTATCCGTACCCCGATCTCGATCCAAAGCCTCACCGGGAGCCTAACCCAAACCTTAGCTCCAAACCTGACCCTGAACAATAAACCTCACATGCAGCCTGAACCCTGAGGCCTACCCTAAGCATAACCCACGCCCTGCAACGGACACGCCCCCTAGCACGTAACCCTACCCCAATCTCGGCCCTAAGCCTAACCAGAAGCCTAACCCGAACCCTAGCTCCAATTCTCACCCTGAACACTAATCCTCACCCGCAGCCTGAACCCTGAGGACTACACTAACGATAAACCGCGCCCTGCAACAACAACACCCCCTAACATATATCCATACCCCAATCTCAACCCTAGGCGTCACCGGGAGCCTAAAACTAACCCTAGCTCCAACCCTGACCCTGAACCCTAAGCCTAACCGGAAGACTGAACCCTGAGGCCTACCCTAACTATAAGCAGCGCTCTGCAACCCACACGCCCCCTAACACGTATCCGTACACCAATCTCGACCCTAGGCCTCACCGGAAACCTAACACTAGCTCGAGCCCCAACCCTGACCCTGAAACCTAAGCCTCATCCGCAGCCTGAACCCTGAGGCCTATTCTAACGATAAGCAGCGACGTGCAACTCACACTCCCCCTAACACGTATCGGTACCCCAATCTCGACCCTAGGCCTCACTGGGAGCCTAACGCTAACCCTAGCTCCAACCCTGACCCTGAACCCTAAGCTTAAACGGAAGATTGAACCCTGAGGCCTACCGTAAGGATAAGTCGCGCCCTGCAACGCAAACGCCCCCGAACACTTATCCGAAACCCATTCTCGAACCTAGGCCTCACTGGGAGCCTAAACCTAAACGTAGCTCCAACCCTGACCCTGCACCCTAAGCCTCAACCGCAGCCTTAACCGTGAGGCCTACCCTAACGATTATACGCGCCCTGCAACGCACACGCCCCCTAACACGTATCTGTATCCCAATCTCGACCGTAAGCCTCAGCGGGAGCCTAAACCTAATCCTACCTCCAACTCTTATCCTGAACACTAAGCCTCACCCACAGCCACAACCCTGAGCCCTACCTTAACGATAAGCCACGCTGTACAACGGACAGACCCCCTAGCACGTATCCGTACCCCAATCTCGAACCTAGGCCTCAGAGGGAGCCTAATCCTAACGCTAGCTCCAACCATGACCCTGAACCCTAAGCCTCAGCCGCAGCCTGAACCCTGAGGCCTACCCTAACAATGAGCCGTGCCCTGCAACGCACATGCCCCCAAAAAGGTATCAGTACCCCAATCTCGAACCTAGGCCTCACCGGGAGCCGAACGCTAACGCTAGCTCCAACCCTGACCCTGAACACTAAGCCTCACAGGAAGACTGAACCCTGAGGCCTACACTAATGAAAAGCCGCGCCCTGCAATGCACACGCACCCTAACATGTATCCGTACCCCTATCTCGACCCGAAGACTCACCGGGAACCTAAACCTAACCCTAGCTCCAACTCTGACCATGAACCCTTAGCCTCACCCGCAGCGGGACCCCTGAGGCCTACCCTAACGATAAACCACGCCCTGCAACGAACACACCCCCTAACACGTATACGTACCCCAATCTCGGCGCTAAGCTTCACCGGAAGCCTAACCCTAACCGTAGGTCCAACTCTCACCCTGAACACTAATCCTCACCCGCAGTCTGAAGTCTGAGTCCTAACCTAACGATAAGCGGCGCGCTGCAACGCACACGACCCTTAAGTATCCGTACCCCAATTTCGACCCTAGGCCTCACCGGGAGCGTAAGCCTAACCCTAGTTCCAACCCTGAACCTGAACACTAAGCCTCACCCACAGCCTGAACCCTGAGGCCTACCCTAACGTTTATCCGTGCCCTGCAACACACACGCCCCCTAAAACGTATCCGTACCCCAATATCGACCCGAAGCCTCACCGGGAGCGTAATCCTAACCCTAGCCCCAATCCTGTCCCTGAACCCTAAGCCTCACTGCAGCCTGAACCCTGAGGCCTACCTTAATGATAAGCCACGCCCTGCAATGCACACGCCCCCTAATATGTATCCGTACCACAATATCGACCCGAAGCCTCACAGGGAGCCTCACCCAAACCCTAGATCCAACCCTGACCCTGAACACTAAGCCTCACCTGCAGCCTGAACCCTGAGGCCTACCCTAACGGTAATCCGCGCCGTGCAATGCACACGCGCCATAACACGTATCCGTACCCCATTCTCGACCCTAGGCCTCAGCGAGAACCAAACCCTAACAATAGCTCCAACCCAGACCCTGAACACTAAGCCTCACCCGCAGCCTGAACCCTGAGGCCTACCCTAACGATAAGCCGCACAATGCAACGCACACGACCCCTAACAAGTATCTGTAACCCTATCTCGACCCTATGCCTCACCAGATGCCTCACCGTAACCCTAGCTCCAATCCTGACTCTGAACACTAGGCCTCACCCACAGCCTGAGCCCTGATGGCTACCCTAATGACAAGCCCCGACCTGCATCACACACGCCCCCAAACACGTATCCGTACCCCTATATCGACCCAAAGCCTCACCGGGAGCCTAACTCTAACCCTAGCTCTAACCCTGACCCTGAACGCTAAGCCTCACCCGCATTCTGAACCCTGAGGCCTACCCTAACGATAAGACGCGCCGTGCATCGCACACGCCCCCTAACACGTATCCGTACCCCAATCTCGACCCTACACCTCACCGTGAGTCTAACCGTAACCCTAGGTTGAACCCTGACCCTGAACCCTAAGTCTCCCCCGCAGCCTGAACCCTGAGGCCTACCCTAATGATAAGCCTCGCCCTGCAACGAAAAAGCCCCCTAACACGTATCCATACCCCAATCTCGACCATAGGCTTCACCGGGAGCCTAAACCTAACCCTAGCTCCAAACCTAACCCTGAACCCGAAGCCTCACCTGCAGGCTGAACCCTGAGGCCTACGCTAACGATACGCCGCGCCCTGCAACGCACACGCCCCCTAACACGTATCCGTACCCCAATCTCGACCCTACACCTCACTGTGAGTCTAATCCTAACCCGAGGTCCAACCCTGACCCTGAACCCTAAGTCTCACCCACAGCCTGAACCCTTAGGGCAACCATAACAATAAGCCGCGCCCTGCAATGCACACGTCCCTTAACACATATCCGTACTCCAATCTCGACTCGAAGCCTCAGCAGGGGCCTAACCCTAACCCTAGCTCCAACCCTGACCCTGAACCCTAAGCCTAACCCGCAGACTGAACCCTGAGCCCTACCCTAACGATAAACCTCACCCTGCAACGAAAAAGCCCCGTAACACGTATCCGTACCCCAATCTCGACCCTAGGCCTCACCGGGAGCCTAACCCTAACCCTAGCTCCAACCCTGACCCTGAACACAAAGCCTCAAATGCAGACTGAACCCTGAGGCCTGCCCTTACGATAAGCCGTGCCCTGCACAGCAAATTCACCCTAACATGAATCTGTACCCCATTCTCGACAATAGGCCTCACCGGGAGCCTAACCCTAACGTTAATACCGACCCTTACCCTGAACACTAAGCCTCACCCACAGCCTGAACCCTGAGGTCTACCATGAAGATAAGCTGCACAATGCAACGCACACGCCCCGCAAACACGTTTCCATAACCCTATCTCGACTCTACGCCTCACGGGATGCCTCACCGTAACCCTAGCTCCAACCCTGACACTGATCCCTAAGCCTCACCCACAGCCTGAGCCCTGAGGGCTACCCTAACGACAAGCCGCGCCGTGCATTGCACGCGCGCCCTAACACGTATCCGTACCCCAAGGTCGACCCGAAGCCTCACTGGGAGCCTAACCTTAACCATACCTCCAACCCTGACCCTGAACACTAAGCCTCACCTGCAGCCTGAACCCTGAGGCCTACCCTAACGGTAAGCCGCGCCATGCAAAGCACACGCCCCCTAACACGAATCCGTACCGCAATCTCCACCCTACGCCTCACCTGGAGCCTAAACCTAACCCTAGCTCCAATGTTGATGGTGAAAGCAAAGCCTCATCCGCATCCTGAACCCTGAGGCCTACCCTAACGATAAGCCACGCCCTTCAACGCACACGCGCCCTAACACGTATCCCTAACCCTATCTCGACCCAAAGCCTCACCGGGAGCCTAACACTAACCCTAGCTCTAACCCTGACCCTGAACCCTAAGCCTCACCCGCATCCTGAACCCTGATTCCTACCCTAACGATAAGCCACGCCGGGCATCACACACGCCCCCTAACACGTATCCGGACCCCAATCTAGGCCCTAGGCCTCAGCGAGAGCCAAACCCTAACCCTAGCTCCAACCCTGACCCTGAACCCTAAGCCTAACCCGCATCCTGAACCCTGAGGCCTACCGTAAAGATAAGCTGCGCCCTGCAACGCACACGCCCCCTAACACGTATCCGTACCACAATCTCAACCCTAGGCCACACCAGGAGCCAAACGCTAACCCTAGCTCCAAAGCTGACCCTTAACAGTAAGCCTCACCCGCAGCCTGAACCCTGACGCCTACCCTAACGATAAGCCGCACAATGCAACGCACACGCCCCGTTACACGTTTCTGTAACCCTATCTCGACCCTACGCCTCACTGGATGCCTCACCGTAACCCTAGCTCCACCCCTGACCCTGAACCCTAAGCCTCACACACGGCCTGAGCCCTGAGGGCTACCCTAACGTCAAGCCCCGCACTGCATCGCACACGCCCCCAAACACGTATTCGTACCCCAATATCGAACCGAAGCCTCACCGGGAGCCTAATCCTAACCCTACCTCCAACCCTGACCCTGAACACTAAGAGTCAACTGCAGCCTGAACCCTGAGGCCTACCCTAACTATCAGCCGCGCCCTGCAACACACACGCCCCCTAACACGTATCCGTACCCCAATCTCGACCCTATGCCTCACTGGGAGCCTAACCCTAACCCTAGCTAAAACGCTGACCTTGAACCTTAAACCTCACATGCAGCCTGAACCCCGAGGCCTACTGTAACGATAAGCCGCGCCGTGCAACACACTCGCGCCCTAACTCGTATCCGTACCCCTATCTCGACCCAAAGCCTCACTGGGAGCCTAACTCAAACCCTAGCTCTATCCCTGATCCTGAACGCTAAGCCTCACATGCATCCTGAACCCTGAGGCCTACCCTAACTATCAGCCGCGCCGTGCATCGCACACGCCCCCTAACACGTATCCGTACCCCAATCTAGACACTAGGCCTCTGCGAGAGCCAAACTCTAACACTAGTTCCAACCCTGATCCTGAACCCTAAGCTTCACCCACAGCCTGAACCGTGAGGCCTATCATCATGATAAGCCACGGCCTGAAACGCACACTCCCCCTAACACGTATACAGACCCCTTTCTCGACACGAAGCCTCACCCAGAGCCTAACGCTAACCCTAGCTCCAGGCGTGACCCTGAACCCTAAGCCTCACCCGCAGACTGAACCCTGAATCCTACCCAAAATATAAGCCGCGCCCTGCAATGCACACGCCCCCTAACACGTATCCGTACCCCAATCTCGACCCAAAGCCTCACGGGAGCCTAACCTTAACCCTAGCCCAAACGCTGACCCTGAACCCTAAGCCTCACCCACATCCTGAACACTGAGGCCTACCCTCACGATAAGCCACACCCTGCAACAAAACCGCCCCCTAACACATATCCGTACCCCAATCTGGAACCTAGGCCTCACCGCAAGCCTAACCCTAACCCTAAGTCCAACCATTACACTGAACACTAAGCCTCACCTGCAGCCTAAACCCTGTGGCCCACCCTAACAATCAGCCCTGCAGTGCAACGCACACGCCCCCTAACACATATCCGTACCCCAATCTGGAACCTAGGCCTCACCGCAAGCCTAACCCTAACCCTAAGTCCAACCATTACACTGAACACTAAGCCTCACCTGCAGCCTGAACCCCGAGGCCCACCATAACGATCAGCCGCAGCCTGCAACGCACACGCCCCATAACAGGTATCTGTACCCCAATCTCCTCCCTAGGCCTCACCGGGGTAGTAAACCCAACCCTAGCTCCAACCCTGACCCTGAACCCTAAACCTCACCCTCAGCCTGAACCCTGAGGCCTACGCTAACGATAAGCCACACAATGCAACGCACACGCCCCCTAACACGTATCAGTAACCCAATCTCGACACTAGCCCTCACCGGGTGCCTAATCCTAACCCTAGTTCCAACCCTGAACCTGAAATCTAAGTCTCACCCGAAGCCTAAACCCTGAGGCTTCCCGAACAATAAGCCGAGCCCTGCAACGTACATGCCCTCTAACACGTATCCATACCCCAATCTCAACAAGAAGCCTCACAGGGAGCCTAACCCTAACCCTACCTCCAACACTGACCCTGAACACTAAGCCTCACCCGCAGCCTAAACCCTGAGGCCTACCCTAACGTTCAGCCGCGCCCTGAAATGAACACGCCCCCTAACACATATCCGTACCATAATCTCGCTCCGAAGCATCACCGGGAGCCTTACCCTAACCCTAGCTCCAACCCTCAACCTTAAATCTTAGCCTCACCCACATTATTAACCCTGAGGCCTACCCTAACTATAAGCCTCGACCTGAATTGCAAACACCCCCTAACAGGTATCCATACACCAATCTCCACCCTAGGCCTCACCGGGTGATTAAACCTAACCCTAGCTCCAACCCTGACCCAGAACCCTAAGCCTCACCTGCAGCCTGAACCCTGAGGCCTACGCTAACTATAAGCCGAACAATGCAACGCACACGCCCGCTAACAGTTATCCTTATCCCTATCTCGACCCGAAGCCTCACCGGGAGCCTAACCCTAACCTTAGGTCCAACCCTGACCCTGAAACTTAAGCCTCACCAACAACCTGAACCCTGAGGACTACTCTAACGATAAGCCGTGCCGTGCAACCCACACGCCCCCGAACACGTATCTGTAACCGAATCTCGATCCGAAGGGTCACCGGGAGCGTAACCGGAACCCTAGCTCCAACCCTGACCCTGAACCCTAAGCCTCACCCGCAGCCTGAACCCTGAGACCTACCCCAATGATAAGCCGCGCCCTGCAACGCACACGCACCTTAACACGTATCCGTATCCCAATCTAGTCCCTTAAGCCTCACTGGTAGCCTAACCCTAACCATAGCTAAAACCCTGACCCTGAACCCTCAGCCTCACTCGCAGCATCATCCCTGAGGCCTACCCTAACGATAAGCCACGCGCTGCAACGCAAACGCCCCCTAACACGTATCCGTACCCCAATCTCGACACTACACATCACCGTGTGCCTAACACTAACACTAGGTCCAACCCTGACCCTGAATCCTAAGCCTCACCCGCAGACTGAACCCCGGGGCCAACCCTAATGATAAGCAAGGCCCTGCATCGCACACACCCCTAACACATATCCGTACCCCAATATCGACCAGAAGCCTCACCGGGAGCCTAATCCTAACCCTACCTCCAACCCTGACCTGGAACACTAAGAGTCACCCGCAGCCTGCTCCTTGAGGCCTACCCTAACGATCAGCCATGCCCTGCAATGCACACGCCCCCTAACACGTATCCGTACCCCAATCTCGACCCAAAGACTCACCGGGAGCCAAACCGTAACCCTAGCTTCAATCCTGTCCATTAACACTAAGCCTCACCCGCAGCCTGAAGCCTGAGGCCTACCGTAACAATAAGCCGCGCCCTGCAACGCACACGCCCCCTAACACGTATCCATACCCCAATCTCGAACCTAGGCCTCACCGGGAACCTAAACCTAACCCTAGCTCCAACGCTGATCCTGAAGCCTAAGCCTCACCCGCAACATGAACCTTGAGGCCTACCCTAACGGTAAGCCGCGCCCTGCAACTCACACGCCCCCTAACAGGTATGAATATCCCTATCTCGACCCAAAGCCTCACCAGGAGCCTAAAACTAACCCTAGCTTCAACCCTGACACTGAACCCTAAGATTCATCCACAGCCTGAACCGTGAAGCCTACCGTCACTATAAGCCTCGCCTTGCAATGCAAACGCCCCCTAACACGTATCCGTACCCCAATCTCGACCGTAGGCCACACCGGGAGCCTGACCCTAACCCTAGCTCCAAATCTGGCCCTGAACCCTAAGCCTCACCCACAGGCTGAACCCTGAGGCCTACCCTAACAATTATCCACGCCCTGCAAGGCACACGCCCCCTAACATGGATCTGTACCCCAATCTCGACCGTAAGCCTCAGCGGGAGGCTAAAACTAACCCTAGCTCCAACCGTTACCCCGAATCCTAAGCCTCACCCGCAGCCCGATACCTGAGGCCTACCCTAACGTCAGCCGTTCCCTGCAACTCACACGCCCCCTAACACGTATCCGTACCCCAATCTCGACCAAAAGCCTCACGGGGACCCTAAAGCTACTCCTAGCTCCAAACCTGACCCTGAACCCTAAGTTTGACTCGCAACCTGAACCCTGAGGCCTACCCTAACGTTAAGCCGCGCCATGCAAGGCACACTCCTTAACACGTATCCATACCCCAATCTCGACCCAAAGCCTCACCAGGAGCCTAACCCTAACCCTAGCTCCAACTCTGACCATGAACACTAAGCCTCACCCGCAGCCTGAACCCTGAGGCCTAACCTAATGATAACCCACGCCCTGCAACGAACACGCCCCTTAACATGTATCCGTACCCCAATCTCGGCCCTGATCCTCACCGGAAGCGTAACCCTAACCCTAGCTCCAACTCTCACCCGGAACACTAATCCTCACCCACAGTCTGAACCATGAGGCCTAACCTAATGATAAGCGGAGCGCTACAACGCCCACGCCCCATAACAAGTATCCGTACCCCAATCTGGACCCTAGGCCTCACCGGGATCCTAACCCTAACCCGAGCTCCAACCCTGACCCTGAATCCTAAGCCTCATCCGCAGCCTGAACCCTGAGGCCTACTCTAACGATAAGCCACGCCGTGCAACTCACATGCCCCCTTACATGTATCCGTACCCAAATCTCGACCTTAGGACTCACCGGTAGCCTAACCCTAACCCTAGCTCCAACACTGATCCTAAACCCTAAGCCTAACCGGAAGACTGAACCCTGAGGCCTACCCTAACTATAAGACGTGCCCTGCAACGCACACGACCCCTAACACGTATCCGTACCCCAATCTCGACCCTAAGCCTCACCCGGAGTCTAACCATAACCCTAGCTCCAACCCTGACCCTGAACCCTAAGCCTCACCCGCAGCCTGAATCCTGAGGCCTACCCTAAGGATAAGTCGCGCCCTGCAACGCAAACGCCCCCTAACACGTATCCGTACCCCATTCTCGAACCTAGGCCTCACTGGGAGCCTAACCCTAACCCTAGCTCCAACCGTGACCCTGAAATCTAAGCCTCACCCACAGCCTGAACCCTGAGTCCTACCCTAACGATCAGCCGCGCCCTGCAAAGAAAACGCCCCGTAACACATGTCCGTACCCCAATCTCGACCCCAGGCCTCATCGGGATCCTAACCCTAAGTCCAACCGTTACCCTGAAGCCTAAGACTCACCCACAGCCTGAACCCTGAGGCCTAACCTAACGATAAGTGGCGCCCTGCAATGCACACGCGCCCTAAAAAGTATCCGTACGCCAATCTCGACCCTAGGCCTCACCGGGAGCCTAACCCTAACCCGAGCTCCAACCCTGACACTGAAACCGAAGCCTTATCCGCAGCCTGAACCCTGAGGCCTACTCTAACGATAAGCTGCGCCGTGCAACTCACACGCCCCTTTACACGTATCAGTACCCCAATCTCGACCCTAGGCCTCACCGGGAGCCTAACACTAACCCTAGCTCCAACACTGACCCTGAACCCTAAGCCTAATCGGAAGACTGAACCCTGAGTCCTACCCTAACTATAAGCTGCTCCCTGCAATTCACACGCCCCCTAACACGTATCCGTACCCCAATCTCGACCCAAAGCCTCACTGGGAGCCTAAACCTAACCCTAGCTCCAACTCTGACACTGAACCTTAAGCCTCACCCGCAGCCTGAACCCCGAGGCCTACCATAACGTTAACCCGCGCCGCGCAACGCACCCGCACCGTAACACGTATCCGTACCCCAATCTCGAACCTAAGCCTCACCGGGAGCCTAACCCTAACCCTAGCTCCATCCCTGTCCCTGAACTCTAAGCATCACCCACAGCCTGAACCCTGAGGCCTACCCTAACCGTAAGCCGCGCCCTGCAAAGAAAACGCCCCGTAACACATGTCCTTACCCGAATCTCGACCCTAGGCCTCATCGGGAGCCTAAACCTAAGTCGACCCGTTACCCTGAAGACTAAGCCTCACCAACAGCCTGAACCCTGACGCGTAACCTAACGATAAGCCGCGCCCTGCAAAAACAACGCCACTGAACGCATATCCGATCCCCAATTTCGACCCTAGACCTCACCAGGAGCCTAAACCTAACCGTAACTGCAACCCTTATCCTAAACCCAAAGCCTCACCCACAGCCACAACCCTGAGCCCTCCCCTAAAGATAAGCCGCGCCCTGAAAGGCCCACTCCACCTAACAAGTATCCGTACCCCAATCTCGAACCTAGGCCTCACCGGGAGCCTACACCTAACCTTATCTCCAAACCTGACCCTGAACGCTAAGCCTCAACCACAGTCTGTACCCGGAGGCCTACCCTAACGATTATCTGTGCCCAGCAACGCACACGCCCCCTAACATGTATCTGTACCCCAATCTCGACCGTAGGCCTCAGCGGGAGCCTAACCCTAACCCTAGCTCCAACCCTGACCTTGAAACCTACGACTCACACACAGCCTGAACCCTGAGGCCTACCCTTATGATCAGCCGCGCTCTGCAATGCACACTCGCCCTAAAATGTATCCGTACCCCAATCTCGACCATAGGCCTCACCGGGAGCCGAACGCTAATGCTAGCTCCAACCCTGACCCTGAAACCTAAGCCTCACAGCAAGACTGAACCCTGAGGCCTACACTAACGAAAAGCCGCGCCCTGCAACGCACACGCCCCCAAACACGTAACCGTACCCCAATCTCGACCCAAAGCCTCACCGGGAGCCTAAACCTAACCCTAGCTCCAACTCTGACCCTGAAACCTAAACCTTACCCGCAGCCTGAACCCTGAGGCCGACCCTAATGATAACCCAACGCCCTGCAACGAACAAGCCCCCTAACACGTATCCGTACCCCAATCTCTTCCCTAAACCTCACCAGAAGCCTAACCCTAACCCGAGCTCCAACCCTGACCCTGAAACCTAAGCCTCATCCGCAGCCTGAACCCTGTGGCCTACTCTAACGATAAGCCACGCTGTGCAACTCACACGCCCCGTTAAACATATCCATACACCAATCTCGACCCTAGGCCTCACCGGAAGCCTAACGCTAACCCTAGCTCCAACTCTCACCGTGAACACTAAACCTCACCATCAGCCTGAACCCTGAGGCCCACCCTAAGTATAAGTCACGAACAACAACGCAAACGCCCCCGAACTCGTATCCGTACCCCATTCTCGAACCTAGGCCTCACCGGGAGCCTAACCCTAACCCTACCTCCAACCCTGACCCTGAACCCTAAGCCTCACCCGCCGCCTGAACCCTGAGGCCTACCCTAACGATAAGCTGTGTCCTGCAACAACAACGCTCCCTAACACATATCCGATCCCCAATCTCGACCCTAGGCCTCACCGGGAGCCTAACCCTAACCGTAACTCCAACCCTTATCCTGAACCCTAAGCCTTACCGCAAGACTGAACCCTGAGTCCCACCCTAACTATAGGCCGCGCGCTGCAAACCACAGGCCCCTATCACGTATCCGTACCCCAATCTCGACCCTAGGCATCACCAGGAGCCTAAACCTAACCTTAGCTCCAAACCTGACCCTGAACCCTAAGCCTCAGCTGCAGCCTGAACCCTGAGGCCAACCCTAATGATCAGCCTTGCTCTGCAATTCACAAGCCCCCTAACACGTATCCGTAATGCAATCTCGGCCGTAGGCCTCAGCGAGAGCCTAAACCTAACCCTAGCTCCAACCCTGACCCTGAACCCTAAGCCTCACCCGCAGCCTGTACCCTGAGGCCTACCGTAACGATAAGCCATGCCCTGCAACGCACACGCCCCCTAACAGGTATCTGTACCCCAATCTCGACCCTAAGCCTCACAGGAAGCCTAACTCTAACCCTAGATCGAACCCTGACTCTGAAAACTAAGCCTCACCCGCAGCCTGAACCCTGAGGCCTACCATAACGATAAGTTGCGCCCTGCAACGCACACGCCCCCAAACACGTATCTGTACCCCAATCTCGAACCTAGGTCTCACAGGGAGCCTAACGCTAACGCTGGCTCCAACCCTGACCATGAACCCTAAGCCTCACAGGAAGACTGAACCCTGAGGCCTAAACTAACGATAAGCCACGCCCTGCAACGCACACGCCCCCTAACACGTATCCATACACCAATCTCAACCCGAAGCCTCACCGGGAACCTAAACCTTACCCTAGCTCCAACTCTGACCATGAACCCTAAGCCTCACCCGCAGCCTGAACCCTGAGGCCTACCCTAACGATAACCTACGCGCTGCAACGAACACGCCCCCTAACAGGTATCCGTACCCCAATCTCGGCGCTAAGCCTCACCGGAAGCCTAACCCTAACCCTAGCTCCAATTCTCACCCTGAACACTAATCCTCACCCGCAGTCTGAACCCTGAGGCCTAACCTAACGATAAGCGGAGCGCTGCAACGCACACGCCCCTAACAAGTATTTGTACCCCAATGTCGACCGTAAGACTCAGCGGGAGCCTAACCCTAACCCTAGCTCCAACCCTGACCCTGAAAACTAAGCCTCATCGGCAGCCTGAATCATGAGGCCTACCCTAACGATTATCCACGCCCTGCAACGCAAACGCCCCCTAACACATATCCGATCCCCAATCTCGACCCTAGGCCTCACCGGGAGCCTAAGCCTAACCCTAACTCCAACCCTTATCCTGAATACTAAGCCTCACCCGCAGCCACAACCCTGAGCCCTACCCTAACGATAATCCGCGCCCTGAAATGCACACTCCCCCTAACACGTATCCGTACCCCAATCTCGAACCTAGGCCTCAGAGAGAGCCGAACACTAACCCTAGCTCCCACCCTGACGCTGAACACTAAGCCTCACCCGCAGCCTGAACCCTGAGGCCTACCCTGATGATAAGCCTCGCCCTGCAACGCTCACACCCCCTAACACGTACCCGTACCCCAATCTCGACCATATGCCTCACAGGGAGCCGAATGCTAAGACTAGCTCCAAATATGACCCTGAACACTAAGCCTCACAGGAAGATTGAACCGTGAGGCCTTCACTAACGATAAGCCACGCCCTGCAACGCACACGCCCCCTAACACGTATCTCTACCCCAATCTCGACCCTAGGCCTCACCGGGAGCCAAAGGCTAACGCTAGTTCCAACCCTGACCCTGAGCCCTAAGCCTCACAGGAAGACTGAACCCTGAGGCTTACACTAACGATAAGCCGCGCCCTGCAACGCACACGCCCCTTAACACGTATCCGTACC
This sequence comes from Kogia breviceps, assembly GCF_026419965.1. Lineage (NCBI taxonomy): Eukaryota > Metazoa > Chordata > Mammalia > Artiodactyla > Physeteridae > Kogia > Kogia breviceps. The sequence continues at coordinate 91,383,711 of NC_081316.1, read as the reverse complement.
CCAATCTCGACCCAAAGCCTCACAGGTAGCCTAACCCTAACCCTAGCTCCAACCCTGACCCTGAACAATAAACCTCACCTGCAGCCTGAACCGTGAGGCCTACCCTAACGATAAACCGCGCCCTGCAAGAACAACGCCCCCTAACACATATCCGTACCCCAATCTCGAAACTAGGCCTCACCGGGAGCCTAACCCTAACCCTAACTACAACCATTATCCTGAACACTAAGCCTCATCCGCAGCCACAACCCTGAGCGCTACCCTAACGAAAAGCCGCGCCCTGCAAAGCACACTCCCGCAAACACGTATCCGTACCCCAATATCGAACCTAGGACTCAGAGGAAGCCGAACCCTAACCGTAGCTCCAACCCTGACCCTGAACCCTAAGCCTCAGCTGCAGCCTGAACCCTGAGGCCTACCCTAACGATCAGCCGTGCTCTGCAATTCACAAGCCCGCTAACACGTATCCCTAATGCAATCTCGGCCGTAGGCCTCAGCAAGAGCCTAAACCTAACCCTAGCTCCAACCCTGACCCTGAACACTAAGCCTCACCCGCAGCCTGAACCCTGAGGTCTACCGTAACCATAAGCCACGACCTGCAACGCACACGCCTCCTAACAGGTATCTGTACCTCAATCTCGACCCAAAGCCTCACAGGAAGCCTAACTCTAACCCTAGATCCAACCCTGACTCTGAAACCTAAGCCTCACCCGCAGCCTGAACCCTGAGGCCTACCCTAACGATAAGTTGCGCCCTGAAACGAAAACGCGCCCTAACAGGTTTCCGTACACCAATCTGGACCCTAGGCCTCACCGGGAGCCGAACACTAACCCTAAGTCCAACCGTTACCCTGAACACTAAGCCTCACCCGCAGCCTGAACCCTGAGGCCTACCCTAACGATAAACCGCGCCCTCCAATGCACACGCCCCCTAACACGTATCCGTACTCCAATCTCTTCCCTAGGCCTCACCGGGAGCCGAACGCTAACGCTAGCTCCAACCCTGACCCTGAACCCTAAGCCTCACAGGAAGACTGAACCCTGAGGCCTACACTAGCAATAAGCCGCGCCCTGCAGCGCACACGCCCCCTAACAGGTATCCGTACCCCAATCTCGGCCCGAAGCCTCACCGGGATCCTAAACCTAACTCTAGCTCCAACTCTGACCCTGAACACTAAGCCTCACCTGCAGCCTGAACCCTGAGGCCTACCCTAACGATAACTCACGCCCTGCAACGAACATGCCCCCTAACACGTATCCGTACCCCAATCTAGACCCGACGCCTCACCGGATGCCTAACCCTAACCCTATCTCCAACCCTGACCCTGAATCCTAAGCCTCACCCACAGCCTGAACTCTGAAGCCTACCCTAACGATTATCTGCGCCATGCAAACCACACGACCCCTAACACGTATCTGTACCCCAATCACGACCGAAAGCCTCAGCCGGAGCCTAACCCTAAGTCTAGCTCCAACCCTGACCATGAAACCTAAGACTCACCCACAGCATGAACCCTGAGGCCTACCCTAATGTTCAGCCGCTCCCTGCAATGCACACGCGCCCCAAAACGTATCCGTAACCCAATCTCGACCCGAAGCGTCAAGGGGAGCCTAAACCTAACCCTAGATCCAACCCTGACCCTGAAACCTATGCCTCACCAGCAGCCCGATACCTGAGGCCTACCCTAACGTCAGCTGTGTCCTACAACTCACACGCCCCCTAACACGTATCCGTACCCCAATCTCCACCCAAAGACGCACTGGGAGCCTAACCCTAACCCAAGCTCCAACCGTGACCCTGAACAATAAACCTCACCTGCAGCCAGAACCCTGAGGACTACCCTACCGATAAACCACGCCCTGCAACAACAACGCCACCTAACACATATCCATACGCCAATCTCAACCCTAGGCCTCACCGGGAGCCAAACCCTAACCCTAACTCCAACCCTTATCCTGAACAATAAGCCACACCCTCAGCAAAAACCCTGAGCCCTATCCTAACGATAAGCCGCGCCCTGCAACGCACACTCCCCCTAACATATATCCGTACCCCAATCTGGAACCTAGGCCTCAGAGGGAGCCTAACCCTAACCCTAGCTACAACCCTGATCCTGAACACTAAGCCTCACCCGCAGCCTGAACCCTGAGGCCTACCCTAACAATAAGCTGCGCCCTGCAACGCACACGCCCCCTAACACGTATCTGTACCCCAATCTCGACCCTAGGCCTCACCGGGAGCCGAACGCTAACGCTAGTTCCAACCCTGACCCTGAGCCCTAAGCCTCACAGGAAGACTGAATCGTGAGGCCTACACTAACGATAAGCCGCGCCCTGCAATGCACACGCCCCCTAACATGTATCCGTACCCAAATCTCTACCCGAAGCCTCACCGGGAACCTAAACCTAACCCTAGCTCCAACTCTGACCCTGAACCCTAAGCCTCACCCACAGCCTGAACCCTGAGGCCTACCCTAACGATAAAAAAAGCCCTGCAACGAAAACGCCCCCTAACACGTATCCGTACCCCAATTTCGGCCCTAAGCCTCACCAGAAGCCTAATCCTAACCCTAGCTCCAACTCTCACACTGAACACTAATCCTCACACGCAGTCTGAGCCGTGAGGCCTAACCTAACGATAAGCGGCGACCAGCAATGCACACGGCCCCTAACAAGCATCAGTACGCCAATCGCGACCCTAGACCTAACCGGGAGCCTAATCCTAACCCTAGCTCCAACCCTGACCCTGAACCCTAAGACTCACCCGCAGACTGAACCCTGAGGACTACCCTAACGATTATCCGCGCCCTGCAATGCATACGCCCCCTAACAGGTATCCGTACCCTAATCTCGACCCAAAGCCTGACCCAGAGCCTAACACTAAACCTAGCTCCAACCCTGACCCTGAACAATAAAACTCACCTGCAGCCTGATCCCTGAGGCCTACCCTAACGATAAACCACGCCCTGCAACAACAACGCCCCATACCACATATCTGTACCCCAATCTCAACCCTAGGCCTCACTGGGAGCCTAACACTAACCCTAGCTCCAACCCTGATCCTGAACCCTAAGCCTAACTGGAAGACTAAACCCTGAGGCCTACCCTAACTATAAGCCTCGCCCTGTAACGCACAAGCCCCCTACCACGTATCCGTACCCCAATCTCGACCCTAAGCCTCACCGGGTGCCTAACCATAACCCTAGCTCCAACCCTGACCCTGAACACTAAGCCTCACCCGCAGCCTGAACCCTGATTCCTACCATAACAATAAGCCACGCCCTGCTACGCACATGCCCCCTAACAGGTGTCCGTACCCCAATGTCAACCCTAAGCCTCACAGGAAGCCTAACCCTAACCCTAGCTCCAACCCTGACCCTGAACACTAAGCCTCACCCGCAGCCGAACGCTGAGGCCAACCCTAACGATAAGTCACGCCCTGAAACGAAAACGCGCCCTAACACGTTTCCGTACGCCAATCTCGACCCTAGGCCTCACCGGGAGCCTCACACTAACCCTAAATCCAACCCAGATCCTGTACGCTAAGCCTCATCCACAGCCTGAACCCTGAGGCCTACCCTAACGATTATCGGCGCCCTGCAATGAAAAACTCCCCCTAACACGTATCTCTACCCCCATCTCGACCGTAAGCCTCAGTGGGAGCCGAACACTAACCCTATCTCCAACTCTTATCCTGAACACTAAGCCTCACCCACAGCCAAAACCCTGAGACCTACCCCAACGATAAGCTGTGCCCTGCAACGCTAACACCCCCTAACACGTATCCGTACACCAATCGCGAACCTAGGCCTCAGAGGGAGCCTAATCCTAACCCTAGCTCCAACCCTGACCCTGAACCCTAAGCCTCACAGGAAGACTGAACCCTGAGGCCTACACTAACGAAAAGCCGCGCCCTGCAACGCACACGACCCCTAACACATATCCGTACCCCAATCTCGACCCGAAGCCTCACCGGGAACCTAAACCTTACCCTAGCTCCAACTCTGACCATGAACCGTAAGCCTCACCCGCAGCCTGAACCCGGAGGCCTACCCTAACGATAACCTACGCCCTGCAACGAACACGCCACCTAACAGGTATCCGTACCCCAATCTCGGCCCTAAGCCTCACCGGAAGCCTAAACCTAACCCTAGCTCCAACTCTCACCCTGAACACTAATCCTAACCCGCAGCCTGAACCCTGAGGCCTAACCTAACGATAAGCGGAGCGCTGCAACGCACACGCCCCCTAACAAGTATCTGTACCCCAATCTCGACCCGAAGCCTCACCGGGAGCCTAACCCTATCCCGAGCTCCAACCCTGACCCTGAAACCTAAGCATCATCCGCAGCCTGAACCCTGAGGCCTACTCTAACGATAAGCTGTGCCGTGCAACTCACATGCCCCCTACACGTATCCGTACCCCACTCTCGACCCTAGGCTTCACTGGAAGCCTAATGCTAACCCTAGCTCCAACTCTGACCCTGAACACTAGGACTAACCGGAACACTGAACCTTGAGGCCTACCCTAACTACCAGCCCCGACCTGCAATGCACACGCCCCCTAACACGTATCCGTACCCCAATCTCGACCCGAAGCATAACCGGGAGCCTAAATCTAAGCCTAGCTCCAACCCTGACCCTGAACCCTAAGCCTCAACCGCAGCCTGAACCCTGAGGCCTACACTAAGGATAAGTCACGCCCTTCAACGCAAACGCCCCCTAATACGTATCCGTACCCCATTCTCGAACCTAGGCCTCACCGGGAGTATAACCCTAACCCTAGCTCCAACTCCGACCCAGAACCCTAAGCCTCACCCGCAGCCTGAAGCCTGAGGCCTACCCTAACGATTATCTGCGCCCTGCAATGCACACGCCCCCTAACACGTATCTGTACCCCAATCTCGACCCTAAGCCTCAACGGGAGCCTAAACCTAACCCTATCTCCAACCCTGTCCCTGAATCCTAAGCCTCACCCACAGCCTGATCCCTGAGGCCTACCCTAATGATTATCTGCGCACTGCAACTCAAACGCCACCTAACACGTATCCGAACACCAATCTCGACCCAAAGCCTCAAGGGGAGCCTAAAATTACCGCTAGCTCCAAACTTGACCCTGAACCCTAAGTCTCACCCGCCGCCTCAACCCTGAGGCCTGCCCTACCGTTAAGTCCCGCCCTGCAAGGCACACGCCCCTTAACACGTATCCGTACCCCAATCTCGAACCAAAGCCTCACAGGGAGCCTAACCCTAACCCTAGCTCCAACCCTGACCCTGAACAATAAACCTCACCTGCAACCTGAACCGTGAGACCTACCCTAATGATAAACCGCGCCCTGCAAGAACAACGCTCCCTAACATATATCCGTACCCCAATCTCGACCCTAGGCCTCACCGGGAGCCTAACCCTAACCCAAACTACAACCCTTATCCTGAACACTAAGCCTCATCCGCAGCCACAACCCTGAGCGCTACCCTAACGAAAAGCTGTGCCCTGCAACGCACACACCCCCGAACAGGTATCCGTACCCCAATCTCGACCCTAGGCCTCACCAGGAGTCGAACGCTAACACTACCTCCAAACCTGACCCTGAAACCTAAGCCTCAACCACAGTGTGAACCCTGAGGCCTACCCTAACGATCAGCCGTGCCCTGCAATGCACACGCCCCCTAACACGTATCCGTACCACAATCTCGAACCTAGGCCTCACCGGGAGCCTAAACCTAACCTTAGCTCCAAACCTGACCCTGAACCCTAAGCCTCAACCGCAGCCTGAACCCTGAGACCTACACTAACGATCAGCCGTGCCCTGCAATGCACACGCCCCCTAACACGTATCCATACTCCAATCTCGGCCATAGGCCTCAGCGAGAGCCTAAGCCAAACCAGAGCTCCAACCCTGACCCTGAACACTAAGCCTCACCCGCAGCCTGAACCCTGGGGCCTACCCTTACGATAAGTCACGCCCTGCAACGCAAATGCCCCCTAACACGTTTCCGTAACCGAATCTCGACCATAGGCCTCACCGCCTGCCTAACCATAACCCTAGCTCCAACCCTGACCCTGAACGCTAAGCCTCACCTGCAGCCTGAACGCTGAGGCCTAGGCTAAGGATAAGCCACGCCGTGCAACTCACACGCCCCCTTACATGTATCCGTATCCCAATGTCGAACCTAGGCCGCAACGGGTGCCTAACGCTAACCATAGCTCCAACACTGACCCTGAATCCTAAGCCTTACTGGAAGTCTGAACCCTGAGGCCCACCCTAACTATAGGCCGTGCCCTGCAAACCACACGCCCCCTAACACGTATCCGTACCCCAATCTCGACCCTAGGCATCACCTGGAGCCTAAACCTAAACTTAGCTCCAAACCTGACCCTGAACCCTAAGCCTCAGCTGCAGCCTGAAACCTGAGACCAACACTAAAGATAAGCCGTGCTCTGCAATTCACAAGCCCCCTAACACGTATCCGTAATGCAATCTCGGCCGTAGGCCTCAGCGAGAGCCTAACCCTAACCCTATCTCCGACACTCACCCTGAACCCTAATCCACACCCGCAGCCTGAACACTGAGGCCTAACCTAACGATAAGCCACGCCCTTCAACAACAACTCCCCGTAACACGTATCCGTACCCCAATCTCGAACCTAGGCCTCAGAGGGAGCCTAACCTTAACCCTAGCTCCAACCCAGACCCTGAATCCTAAGCCTCACCCGCAGCCTGAACCCTGAAGCCTACCCTAAGTATTATCTGCGCCATGCAAAGCACACGACACCTAAGACGTATCTGTACCTCAATCACGACCGTAAGCCTCAGCCGGAGCCTAACCCTACCCCTAGCTCCAACCCTGACCGTGAAACCTAAGACTCACCCACAGTCTGAACCCTGAGGCCTAAGCTAATGTTCAGCCACGCCCTGCAATGCACAAGCGCCCTAAAACGTATCCGTAATCCAATCTCGACCCGAAGCCTAAACGGGAGCCTAAACCTAACCCTAGCTCCAACCCTGACCCTGAAAACTAAGCCTCACCCGAAGCTCGATACCTGAGGCCTACCCTAACGTCAGCCGTGTCCTGCAACTCACACGCCCCCTAACACGTATCCGTACCCCAATCTCGACCAAAAGCAACACCGGGAGCCTAACCCTAACCCTAGCTCCAACCCTGACCCTGAACAATAAACCTCACCTGCATCCAGAACCCTGAGGCCTACCCTACCGATAAACCGTGCCTTGCAACAACAACGCCCCCTAATACATATCCGTACCCCAATCTCGACCCTAGGCCTCACCGGGAGCCAAACCCTAACCCTAACTCCAACCCTTATCCTGAACACTAAGCCTCACTCGCAGCAAAAACCCTGAGCCTTACTATAACGATAAGCCGCGCCCTGCAAGGCACACTCCCCCTAAAATGTATCCGTACCCCAATCTCGAACCTAGGCCTCAGAGGGAGCCTAACCCTAACCCTAGCTACAACCCTGACCCTGAACACTAAGCCTCACCCGCAGCCTGAACCCTGAGGCCTACCCTAACAATAAGCTGCGCCCTGCAAAGCACACGCCCCCTAACACGTATATGTACCCCAATCTCGACCATAGGCCTCACCGGGAGTCGAACGCTAATGCTAGTTCCAACCCTGACCCTGAACCCTAAGCGTCACAGGAAGACGAACCCTGAGGCCTACACTAACGATAAGCCGCGCCCTGGAATGCACACGCCCCCTAACATGTATCAGTACCCAAATCTCTACCCGAAGCCTCACCGGGAACCTAAACCTAACCCTAGCTCCGACACTCACCCTGAACCCTAATCCACACCCGCAGCCTGAACCCTGAGGCCTACCCTAATGATAAACCACGCCCTGCAACAACAACTCCCCCTAACACATATCCGTACCCCAATCTCGAGCCTAGGCCTCACCGGGAGCCTAACACTTACCCTAGCTCCAATCTTGACTCTGAACCCTAAGCCTCACAGGAAGACTGAACCCTGAGGCCTACCATAACTATAAGCATCGCCCTGCAACCCACACGCCCCCTAACACGTATCCTTACCCCAATCTCGACCCTAAGCCTCACCGGGTGCCTAACCATAACCCGTACTCCAACCCTGACCCTGAAAACTAAGCCTCACCCGCAGCCTGAACCGTGAGGCCGACCCTAAAGATAAGTCGCGCCCTGCAACGCAAACGCCCCCTAACACGTATCCGAACCCCATTCTCGAACCTAGGCCTCACCGGGAGCCTAAACCTAAACATAGCTCCAACCCTAACCCTGCACCCGAAGCCTCATCCGCAGCCTTAACCCTGAAGCCTACCCTAACGATTATATGCGCCCTGCAACGCACACGCCCCTTAACAGGTATCTGTACACCAATCTCGACCGTAAGCCTCAGCGGGAGCCTAATCCTAACCGTAGCTCCAACTCTGACCATGAACACTAAGCCTCACCTGCAGCCTGAACCCTGAGGCCTACCCTAACAATAAGCTGCGCCCTGCAACGCACACACCCCCAAAGACGTATCTGTACCCCAATCTCGACCCTAGGCCTCACCGGGAGCCTCACACTAACCCTAAATCCAACCCTGATCCTGTACGCTAAGCCTCATCCACAGCCTGAACCCTGAGGCCTACCCTAACGATTATCGGGGCCCTGCAATGAAAAACTCCCCCTAACACGTATCTCTACCCCCATCTCGACCGTAAGCCTCAGTGGGAGCCGAACACTAACCCTATCTCCAACTCTTATCCTGAACACTAAGCCTCACCCACAGCCAAAACCCTGAGACCTACCCCAACGATAAGCTGCACCCTGCAACGCTAACACCCCCTACAACGTATCCGTACACCAATCGCGAACCTAGGCCTCAGAGGGAGCCTAATCCTAACCCTAGCTCCAACCCTGACCCTGAACCCTAAGCCTCACCCGCAGCCTGAACCCTGAGGCCTACCATAACAATAAGCTGCACCCTGCAACGCACACGCCCGCAAAGACGTATCTGTACCCCAATCTCGAACCTAGGTCTCACAGGGAGCCTAACGCTAACGCTGGCTCCAACCCTGACCCTGAACCCTAAGCCTCACAGGAAGACTGAACCCTGAGGCCTACACTAACGAAAAGCCGCGCCCTGCAACGCACACGACCCCTAACACATATCCGTACCCCAATCTCGACCCGAAGCCTCACCGGGAACCTAAACCTTACCCTAGCTCCAACTCTGACCATGAACCGTAAGCCTCACCCACAGCCTGAACCCGGAGGCCTACCCTAACGATAACCTACGCCCTGCAACGAACACGCCACCTAACAGGTATCCGTACCCCAATCTCGGCCCTAAGCCTCACCGGAAGCCTAAACCTAACCCTAGCTCCAACTCTCACCCTGAACACTAATCCTAACCCGCAGCCTGAACCCTGAGGCCTAACCTAACGATAAGCGGAGCGCTGCAACGCACACGCCCCCTAACAAGTATCTGTACCCCAATCTCGACCCGAAGCCTCACCGGGAGCCTAACCCTATCCCGAGCTCCAACCCTGACCCTGAAACCTAAGCATCATCCGCAGCCTGAACCCTGAGGCCTACTCTAACGATAAGCTGTGCCGTGCAACTCACATGCCCCCTACACGTATCCGTACCCCACTCTCGACCCTAGGCTTCACTGGAAGCCTAATGCTAACCCTAGCTCCAACTCTGACCCTGAACACTAGGACTAACCGGAACACTGAACCTTGAGGCCTACCCTAACTACCAGCCCCGACCTGCAATGCACACGCCCCCTAACACGTATCCGTACCCCAATCTCGACCCGAAGCATAACCGGGAGCCTAAATCTAAGCCTAGCTCCAACCCTGACCCTGAACCCTAAGCCTCAACCGCAGCCTGAACCCTGAGGCCTACACTAAGGATAAGTCACGCCCTTCAACGCAAACGCCCCCTAATACGTATCCGTACCCCATTCTCGAACCTAGGCCTCACCGGGAGTATAACCCTAACCCTAGCTCCAACTCCGACCCAGAACCCTAAGCCTCACCCGCAGCCTGAAGCCTGAGGCCTACCCTAACGATTATCTGCGCCCTGCAACGCACACGCCCCCTAACACGTATCTGTACCCCAATCTCGACCCTAAGCCTCAACGGGAGCCTAAACCTAACCCTATCTCCAACCCTGTCCCTGAATCCTAAGCCTCACCCACAGCCTGATCCCTGAGGCCTACCCTAATGATTATCTGCGCACTGCAACTCAAACGCCACCTAACACGTATCCGAACACCAATCTCGACCCAAAGCCTCAAGGGGAGCCTAAAATTACCGCTAGCTCCAAACTTGACCCTGAACCCTAAGTCTCACCCGCCGCCTGAACCCTGAGGCCTGCCCTACCGTTAAGTCCCGCCCTGCAAGGCACACGCCCCTTAACACGTATCCGTACCCCAATCTCGAACCAAAGCCTCACAGGGAGCCTAACCCTAACCCTAGCTCCAACCCTGACCCTGAACAATAAACCTCACCTGCAACCTGAACCGTGAGACCTACCCTAATGATAAACCGCGCCCTGCAAGAACAACGCTCCCTAACATATATCCGTACCCCAATCTCGACCCTAGGCCTCACCGGGAGCCTAACCCTAACCCAAACTACAACCCTTATCCTGAACACTAAGCCTCATCCGCAGCCACAACCCTGAGCGCTACCCTAACGAAAAGCTGTGCCCTGCAACGCACACACCCCCGAACAGGTATCCGTACCCCAATCTCGACCCTAGGCCTCACCAGGAGTCGAACGCTAACACTACCTCCAAACCTGACCCTGAAACCTAAGCCTCAACCACAGTGTGAACCCTGAGGCCTACCCTAACGATCAGCCGTGCCCTGCAATGCACACGCCCCCTAACACGTATCCGTACCACAATCTCGAACCTAGGCCTCACCGGGAGCCTAAACCTAACCTTAGCTCCAAACCTGACCCTGAACCCTAAGCCTCAACCGCAGCCTGAACCCTGAGACCTACACTAACGATCAGCCGTGCCCTGCAATGCACACGCCCCCTAACACGTATCCATACTCCAATCTCGGCCATAGGCCTCAGCGAGAGCCTAAGCCAAACCAGAGCTCCAACCCTGACCCTGAACACTAAGCCTCACCCGCAGCCTGAACCCTGGGGCCTACCCTTACGATAAGTCACGCCCTGCAACGCAAATGCCCCCTAACACGTTTCCGTAACCGAATCTCGACCATAGGCCTCACCGCCTGACTAACCATAACCCTAGCTCCAACCCTGACCCTGAACGCTGAGGCCTAGGCTAAGGATAAGCCACGCCGTGCAACTCACACGCCCCCTTACATGTATCCGTATCCCAATGTCGAACCTAGGCCGCAACGGGTGCCTAACGCTAACCATAGCTCCAACACTGACCCTGAATCCTAAGCCTTACCGGAAGTCTGAACCCTGAGGCCCACCCTAACTATAGGCCGTGCCCTGCAAACCACACGCCCCCTAACACGTATCCGTACCCCAATCTCGACCCTAGGCATCACCTGGAGCCTAAACCTAAACTTAGCTCCAAACCTGACCCTGAACCCTAAGCCTCAGCTGCAGCCTGAAACCTGAGACCAACACTAAAGATAAGCCGTGCTCTGCAATTCACAAGCCCCCTAACACGTATCCGTAATGCAATCTCGGCCGTAGGCCTCAGCGAGAGCCTAACCCTAACCCTATCTCCGACACTCACCCTGAACCCTAATCCACACCCGCAGCCTGAACACTGAGGACTAACCTAACGATAAGCCACGCCCTTCAACAACAACTCCCCGTAACACGTATCCGTACCCCAATCTCGAACCTAGGCCTCAGAGGGAGCCTAACCTTAACCCTAGCTCCAACCCACACCCTGAATCCTAAGCCTCACCCGCAGCCTGAACCCTGAAGCCTACCCTAAGTATTATCTGCGCCATGCAAAGCACACGACACCTAAGACGTATCTGTACCTCAATCACGACCGTAAGCCTCAGCCGGAGCCTAACCCTACCCCTAGCTCCAACCCTGACCGTGAAACCTAAGACTCACCCACAGTCTGAACCCTGAGGCCTAAGCTAATGTTCAGCCACGCCCTGCAATGCACAAGCGCCCTAAAACGTATCCGTAATCCAATCTCGACCCGAAGCCTAAACGGGAGCCTAAACCTAACCCTAGCTCCAACCCTGACCCTGAAAACTAAGCCTCACCCGAAGCTCGATACCTGAGGCCTACCCTAACGTCAGCCGTGTCCTGCAACTCACACGCCCCCTAACACGTATCCGTACCCCAATCTCGACCAAAAGCAACACCGGGAGCCTAACCCTAACCCTAGCTCCAACCCTGACCCTGAACAATAAACCTCACCTGCATCCAGAACCCTGAGGCCTACCCTACCGATAAACCGTGCCTTGCAACAACAACGCCCCCTAATACATATCCGTACCCCAATCTCGACCCTAGGCCTCACCGGGAGCCAAACCCTAACCCTAACTCCAACCCTTATCCTGAACACTAAGCCTCACTCGCAGCAAAAACCCTGAGCCTTACTATAACGATAAGCCGCGCCCTGCAAGGCACACTCCCCCTAAAATGTATCCGTACCCCAATCTCGAACCTAGGCCTCAGAGGGAGCCTAACCCTAACCCTAGCTACAACCCTGACCCTGAACACTAAGCCTCACCCGCAGCCTGAACCCTGAGGCCTACCCTAACAATAAGCTGCGCCCTGCAAAGCACACGCCCCCTAACACGTATATGTACCCCAATCTCGACCATAGGCCTCACCGGGAGTCGAACGCTAATGCTAGTTCCAACCCTGACCCTGAACCCTAAGCGTCACAGGAAGACGAACCCTGAGGCCTACACTAACGATAAGCCGCGCCCTGGAATGCACACGCCCCCTAACATGTATCAGTACCCAAATCTCTACCCGAAGCCTCACCGGGAACCTAAACCTAACCCTAGCTCCGACACTCACCCTGAACCCTAATCCACACCCGCAGCCTGAACCCTGAGGCCTACCCTAATGATAAACCACGCCCTGCAACAACAACTCCCCCTAACACATATCCGTACCCCAATCTCGAGCCTAGGCCTCACCGGGAGCCTAACACTTACCCTAGCTCCAATCTTGACTCTGAACCCTAAGCCTCACAGGAAGACTGAACCCTGAGGCCTACCATAACTATAAGCATCGCCCTGCAACCCACACGCCCCCTAACACGTATCCTTACCCCAATCTCGACCCTAAGCCTCACCGGGTGCCTAACCATAACCCGTACTCCAACCCTGACCCTGAAAACTAAGCCTCACCCGCAGCCTGAACCGTGAGGCCGACCCTAAAGATAAGTCGCGCCCTGCAACGCAAACGCCCCCTAACACGTATCCGAACCCCATTCTCGAACCTAGGCCTCACCGGGAGCCTAAACCTAAACATAGCTCCAACCCTAACCCTGCACCCGAAGCCTCATCCGCAGCCTTAACCCTGAAGCCTACCCTAACGATTATATGCGCCCTGCAACGCACACGCCCCTTAACAGGTATCTGTACACCAATCTCGACCGTAAGCCTCAGCGGGAGCCTAATCCTAACCGTAGCTCCAACTCTGACCATGAACACTAAGCCTCACCTGCAGCCTGAACCCTGAGGCCTACCCTAACAATAAGCTGCGCCCTGCAACGCACACACCCTCAAAGACGTATCTGTACCCCAATCTCGACCCTAGGCCTCACCGGGAGCCTCACACTAACCCTAAATCCAACCCTGATCCTGTACGCTAAGCCTCATCCACAGCCTGAACCCTGAGGCCTACCCTAACGATTATCGGGGCCCTGCAATGAAAAACTCCCCCTAACACGTATCTCTACCCCCATCTCGACCGTAAGCCTCAGTGGGAGCCGAACACTAACCCTATCTCCAACTCTTATCCTGAACACTAAGCCTCACCCACAGCCAAAACCCTGAGACCTACCCCAACGATAAGCTGCACCCTGCAACGCTAACACCCCCTAACACGTATCCGTACACCAATCGCGAACCTAGGCCTCAGAGGGAGCCTAATCCTAACCCTAGCTCCAACCCTGACCCTGAACCCTAAGCCTCACCCGCAGCCTGAACCCTGAGGCCTACCATAACAATAAGCTGCACCCTGCAACGCACACGCCCGCAAAGACGTATCTGTACCCCAATCTCGAACCTAGGTCTCACAGGGAGCCTAACGCTAACGCTGGCTCCAACCCTGACCCTGAACCCTAAGCCTCACAGGAAGACTGAACCCTGAGGCCTACACTAACGAAAAGCCGCGCCCTGCAACGCACACGACCCCTAACACATATCCGTACCCCAATCTCGACCCGAAGCCTCACCGGGAACCTAAACCTTACCCAGGCTCCAACTCTGACCATGAACCGTAAGCCTCACCCGCAGCCTGAACCCGGAGGCCTACCCTAACGATAACCTACGCCCTGCAACGAACACGCCACCTAACAGGTATCCGTACCCCAATCTCGGCCCTAAGCCTCACCGGAAGCCTAAACCTAACCCTAGCTCCAACTCTCACCCTGAACACTAATCCTAACCCGCAGCCTGAACCCTGAGGCCTAACCTAACGATAAGCGGAGCGCTGCAACGCACACGCCCCCTAACAAGTATCTGTACCCCAATCTCGACCCGAAGCCTCACCGGGAGCCTAACCCTATCCCGAGCTCCAACCCTGACCCTGAAACCTAAGCATCATCCGCAGCCTGAACCCTGAGGCCTACTCTAACGATAAGCTGTGCCGTGCAACTCACATGCCCCCTACACGTATCCGTACCCCACTCTCGACCCTAGGCTTCACTGGAAGCCTAATGCTAACCCTAGCTCCAACTCTGACCCTGAACACTAGGACTAACCGGAACACTGAACCTTGAGGCCTACCCTAACTACCAGCCCCGACCTGCAATGCACACGCCCCCTAACACGTATCCGTACCCCAATCTCGACCCGAAGCATAACCGGGAGCCTAAATCTAAGCCTAGCTCCTGAACCCTAAGCCTCAACCGCAGCCTGAACCCTGAGGCCTACACTAAGGATAAGTCACGCCCTTCAACGCAAACGCCCCCTAATACGTATCCGTACCCCATTCTCGAACCTAGGCCTCACCGGGAGTATAACCCTAACCCTAGCTCCAACTCCGACCCAGAACCCTAAGCCTCACCCGCAGCCTGAAGCCTGAGGCCTACCCTAACGATTATCTGCGCCCTGCAACGCACACGCCCCCTAACACGTATCTGTACCCCAATCTCAACCCTAAGCCTCAACGGGAGCCTAAACCTAACCCTATCTCCAACCCTGTCCCTGAATCCTAAGCCTCACCCACAGCCTGATCCCTGAGGCCTACCCTAATGATTATCTGCGCACTGCAACTCAAACGCCACCTAACACGTATCCGAACACCAATCTCGACCCAAAGCCTCAAGGGGAGCCTAAAATTACCGCTAGCTCCAAACTTGACCCTGAACCCTAAGTCTCACCCGCCGCCTGAACCCTGAGGCCTGCCCTACCGGTAAGTCCCGCCCTGCAAGGCACACGCCCCTTAACACGTATCCGTACCCCAATCTCGAACCAAAGCCTCACAGGGAGCCTAACCCTAACCCTAGCTCCAACCCTGACCCTGAACAATAAACCTCACCTGCAACCTGAACCGTGAGACCTACCCTAATGATAAACCGCGCCCTGCAAGAACAACGCTCCCTAACATATATCCGTACCCCAATCTCGACCCTAGGCCTCACCGGGAGCCTAACCCTAACCCAAACTACAACCCTTATCCTGAACACTAAGCCTCATCCGCAGCCACAACCCTGAGCGCTACCCTAACGAAAAGCTGTGCCCTGCAACGCACACACCCCCGAACAGGTATCCGTACCCCAATCTCGACCCTAGGCCTCACCAGGAGTCGAACGCTAACACTACCTCCAAACCTGACCCTGAAACCTAAGCCTCAACCACAGTGTGAACCCTGAGGCCTACCCTAACGATCAGCCGTGCCCTGCAATGCACACGCCCCCTAACACGTATCCGTACCACAATCTCGAACCTAGGCCTCACCGGGAGCCTAAACCTAACCTTAGCTCCAAACCTGACCCTGAACCCTAAGCCTCAACCGCAGCCTGAACCCTGAGACCTACACTAACGATCAGCCGTGCCCTGCAATGCACACGCCCCCTAACACGTATCCATACTCCAATCTTGGGCATAGGCCTCAGCGAGAGCCTAAGCCAAACCAGAGCTCCAACCCTGACCCTGAACACTAAGCCTCACCCGCAGCCTGAACCCTGGGGCCTACCCTTACGATAAGTCACGCCCTGCAACGCAAATGCCCCCTAACACGTTTCCGTAACCGAATCTCGACCATAGGCCTCACCGCCTGCCTAACCATAACCCTAGCTCCAACCCTGACCCTGAACGCTAAGCCTCACCTGCAGCCTGAACGCTGAGGCCTAGGCTCAGGATAAGCCACGCCGTGCAACTCACACGCCCCCTTACATGTATCCGTATCCCAATGTCGAACCTAGGCCGCAACGGGTGCCTAACGCTAACCATAGCTCCAACACTGACCCTGAATCTTAAGCCTTACCGGAAGTCTGAACCCTGAGGCCCACCCTAACTATAGGCCGTGCCCTGCAAACCACACGCCCCCTAACACGTATCCGTACCCCAATCTCGACCCTAGGCATCACCTGGAGCCTAAACCTAAACTTAGCTCCAAACCTGACCCTGAACCCTAAGCCTCAGCTGCAGCCTGAAACCTGAGACCAACACTAAAGATAAGCCGTGCTCTGCAATTCACAAGCCCCCTAACACGTATCCTTAATGCAATCTCGGCCGTAGGCCTCAGCGAGAGCCTAACCCTAACCCTATCTCCGACACTCACCCTGAACCCTAATCCACACCCGCAGCCTGAACACTGAGGCCTAACCTAACGATAAGCCACGCCCTTCAACAACAACTCCCCGTAACACGTATCCGTACCCCAATCTCGAACCTAGGCCTCAGAGGGAGCCTAACCTTAACCCTAGCTCCAACCCACACCCTGAATCCTAAGCCTCACCCGCAGCCTGAACCCTGAAGCCTACCCTAAGTATTATCTGCGCCATGCAAAGCACACGACACCTAAGACGTATCTGTACCTCAATCACAACCGTAAGCCTCAGCCGGAGCCTAACCCTACCCCTAGCTCCAACCCTGACTGTGAAACCTAAGACTCACCCACAGTCTGAACCCTGAGGCCTAAGCTAATGTTCAGCCACGCCCTGCAATGCACAAGCGCCCTAAAACGTATCCGTAATCCAATCTCGACCCGAAGCCTAAACGGGAGCCTAAACCTAACCCTAGCTCCAACCCTGACCCTGAAAACTAAGCCTCACCCGAAGCTCGATACCTGAGGCCTACCCTAACGTCAGCCGTGTCCTGCAACTCACACGCCCCCTAACACGTATCCGTACCCCAATCTCGACCAAAAGCAACACCGGGAGCCTAACCCTAACCCTAGCTCCAACCCTGACCCTGAACAATAAACCTCACCTGCATCCAGAACCCTGAGGCCTACCCTACTGATAAACCGTGCCTTGCAACAACAACGCCCCCTAATACATATCCGTACCCCAATCTCGACCCTAGGCCTCACCGGGAGCCAAACCCTAACCCTAACTCCAACCCTTATCCTGAACACTAAGCCTCACTCGCAGCAAAAACCCTGAGCCTTACTATAACGATAAGCCGCGCCCTGCAAGGCACACTCCCCCTAAAATGTATCCGTACCCCAATCTCGAACCTAGGCCTCAGAGGGAGCCTAACCCTAACCCTAGCTACAACCCTGACCCTGAACACTAAGCCTCACCCGCAGCCTGAACCCTGAGGCCTACCCTAACAATAAGCTGCGCCCTGCAAAGCACACGCCCCCTAACACGTATATGTACCCCAATCTCGACCATAGGCCTCACCGGGAGTCGAACGCTAATGCTAGTTCCAACCCTGACCCTGAACCCTAAGCGTCACAGGAAGACGAACCCTGAGGCCTACACTAACGATAAGCCGCGCCCTGGAATGCACACGCCCCCTAACATGTATCAGTACCCAAATCTCTACCCGAAGCCTCACCGGGAACCTAAACCTAACCCTAGCTCCGACACTCGCCGTGAACCCTAATCCACACCCGCAGCCTGAACCCTGAGGCCTACCCTAATGATAAACCACGCCCTGCAACAACAACTCCCCCTAACACATATCCGTACCCCAATCTCGAGCCTAGGCCTCACCGGGAGCCTAACACTTACCCTAGCTCCAATCTTGACTCTGAACCCTAAGCCTCACAGGAAGACTGATCCCTGAGGCCTACCATAACTATAAGCATCGCCCTGCAACCCACACGCCCCCTAACACGTATCCTTACCCCAATCTCGACCCTAAGCCTCACCGGGTGCCTAACCATAACCCGTACTCCAACCCTGACCCTGAAAACTAAGCCTCACCCGCAGCCTGAACCGTGAGGCCGACCCTAAAGATAAGTCGCGCCCTGCAACGCAAACGCCCCCTAACACGTATCCGAACCCCATTCTCGAACCTAGGCCTCACCGGGAGCCTAAACCTAAACATAGCTCCAACCCTAACCCTGCACCCGAAGCCTCATCCGCAGCCTTAACCCTGAAGCCTACCCTAACGATTATATGCGCCCTGCAACGCACACGCCCCTTAACAGGTATCTGTACACCAATCTCGACCGTAAGCCTCAGCGGGAGCCTAATCCTAACCGTAGCTCCAACTCTGACCATGAACACTAAGCCTCACCTGCAGCCTGAACCCTGAGGCCTACCCTAACAATAAGCCGCGCCCTGCAACGCACACACCCCCAAAGACGTATCTGTACCCCAGTCTCGTACCTAGGCCTCATCGGGAGCCGAACGCTAACGCTAGCTCCAACCCTGACCCTGAACACTAAGCCTCACCCGCAGCCTGAACGCTGAGGCCAACCCTAACGATAAGTCGCGCCCTGAAACGAAAACGCGCCCTAACACGTTTCCGTACGCCAATCTCGACCCTAGGCCTCACCGGGAGCCTCACACTAACCCTAAATCCAACCCTGATCCTGTACGCTAAGCCTCATCCACAGCCTGAACCCTGAGGCCTACCCTAACGATTATCGGCGCCCTGCAATGAAAAACTCCCCCTAACACGTATCTCTACCCCCATCTCGACCGTAAGCCTCAGTGGGAGCCGAACACTAACCCTATCTCCAACTCTTATCCTGAACACTAAGCCTCACCCACAGCCAAAACCCTGAGACCTACCCCAACGATAAGCTGCGCCCTGCAACGCTAACACCCCCTAACACGTATCCGTACACCAATCGCGAACCTAGGCCTCAGAGGGAGCCTAATCCTAACCCTAGCTCCAACCCTGACCCTGAACCCTAAGCCTCACCCGCAGCCTGAACCGTGAGGCCTACCATAACAATAAGCTGCACCCTGCAACGCACACGCCCGCAAAGACGTATCTGTACCCCAATCTCGAACCTAGGTCTCACAGGGAGCCTAACGCTAACGCTGGCTCCAACCCTGACCCTGAACCCTAAGCCTCACAGGAAGACTGAACCCTGAGGCCTACACTAACGAAAAGCCGCGCCCTGCAACGCACACGACCCCTAACACATATCCGTACCCCAATCTCGACCCGAAGCCTCACCGGGAACCTAAACCTTACCCTAGCTCCAACTCTGACCATGAACCGTAAGCCTCACCCGCAGCCTGAACCCGGAGGTCTACCCTAACGATAACCTACGCCCTGCAACGAACACGCCACCTAACAGGTATCCGTACCCCAATCTCGGCCCTAAGCCTCACCGGAAGCCTAAACCTAACCCTAGCTCCAACTCTCACCCTGAACACTAATCCTAACCCGCAGCCTGAACCCTGAGGCCTAACCTAACGATAAGCGGAGCGCTGCAACGCACACGCCCCCTAACAAGTATCTGTACCCCAATCTCGACCCGAAGCCTCACCGGGAGCCTAACCCTATCCCGAGCTCCAACCCTGACCCTGAAACCTAAGCATCATCCGCAGCCTGAACCCTGAGGCCTACTCTAACGATAAGCTGTGCCGTGCAACTCACATGCCCCCTACACGTATCCGTACCCCACTCTCGACCCTAGGCTTCACTGGAAGCCTAATGCTAACCCTAGCTCCAACTCTGACCCTGAACACTAGGACTAACCGGAACACTGAACCTTGAGGCCTACCCTAACTACCAGCCCCGACCTGCAGTGCACACGCCCCCTAACACGTATCCGTACCCCAATCTCGACCCGAAGCATAACCGGGAGCCTAAATCTAAGCCTAGCTCCAACCCTGACCCTGAACCCTAAGCCTCAACCGCAGCCTGAACCCTGAGGCCTACACTAAGGATAAGTCACGCCCTTCAACGCAAACGCCCCCTAATACGTATCCGTACCCCATTCTCGAACCTAGGCCTCACCGGGAGTATAACCCTAACCCTAGCTCCAACTCCGACCCAGAACCCTAAGCCTCACCCGCAGCCTGAAGCCTGAGGCCTACCCTAACGATTATCTGCGCCCTGCAACGCACACGCCCCCTAACACGTATCTGTACCCCAATCTCGACCCTAAGCCTCAACGGGAGCCTAAACCTAACCCTATCTCCAACCCTGTCCCTGAATCCTAAGCCTCACCCACAGCCTGATCCCTGAGGCCTACCCTAATGATTATCTGCGCACTGCAACTCAAACGCCACCTAACACGTATCCGAACACCAATCTCGACCCAAAGCCTCAAGGGGAGCCTAAAATTACCGCTAGCTCCAAACTTGACCCTGAACCCTAAGTCTCACCCGCCGCCTGAACCCTGAGGCCTGCCCTACCGTTAAGTCCCGCCCTGCAAGGCACACGCCCCTTAACACGTATCCGTACCCCAATCTCGAACCAAAGCCTCACAGGGAGCCTAACCCTAACCCTAGCTCCAACCCTGACCCTGAACAATAAACCTCACCTGCAACCTGAACCGTGAGACCTACCCTAATGATAAACCGCGCCCTGCAAGAACAACGCTCCCTAACATATATCCGTACCCCAATCTCGACCCTAGGCCTCACCGGGAGCCTAACCCTAACCCAAACTACAACCCTTATCCTGAACACTAAGCCTCATCCGCAGCCACAACCCTGAGCGCTACCCTAACGAAAAGCTGTGCCCTGCAACGCACACACCCCCGAACAGGTATCCGTACCCCAATCTCGACCCTAGGCCTCACCAGGAGTCGAACGCTAACACTACCTCCAAACCTGACCCTGAAACCTAAGCCTCAACCACAGTGTGAACCCTGAGGCCTACCCTAACGATCAGCCGTGCCCTGCAATGCACACGCCCCCTAACACGTATCCGTACCACAATCTCAAACCTAGGCCTCACCGGGAGCCTAAACCTAACCTTAGCTCCAAACCTGACCCTGAACCCTAAGCCTCAACCGCAGCCTGAACCCTGAGACCTACACTAACGATCAGCCGTGCCCTGCAATGCACACGCCCCCTAACACGTATCCATACTCCAATCTCGGCCATAGGCCTCAGCGAGAGCCTAAGCCAAACCAGAGCTCCAACCCTGACCCTGAACACTAAGCCTCACCCGCAGCCTGAACCCTGGGGCCTACCCTTACGATAAGTCACGCCCTGCAACGCAAATGCCCCCTAACACGTTTCCGTAACCGAATCTCGACCATAGGCCTCACCGCCTGCCTAACCATAACCCTAGCTCCAACCCTGACCCTGAACGCTAAGCCTCACCTGCAGCCTGAACGCTGAGGCCTAGGCTAAGGATAAGCCACGCCGTGCAACTCACATGCCCCCTTACATGTATCCGTATCCCAATGTCGAACCTAGGCCGCAACGGGTGCCTAACGCTAACCATAGCTCCAACACTGACCCTGAATCCTAAGCCTTACCGGAAGTCTGAACCCTGAGGCCCACCCTAACTATAGGCCGTGCCCTGCAAACCACACGCCCCCTAACACGTATCCGTACCCCAATCTCGACCCTAGGCATCACCTGGAGCCTAAACCTAAACTTAGCTCCAAACCTGACCCTGAACCCTAAGCCTCAGCTGCAGCCTGAAACCTGAGACCAACACTAAAGATAAGCCGTGCTCTGCAATTCACAAGCCCCCTAACACGTATCCATAATGCAATCTCGGCCGTAGGCCTCAGCGAGAGCCTAACCCTAACCCTATCTCCGACACTCACCCTGAACCCTAATCCACACCCGCAGCCTGAACACTGAGGCCTAACCTAACGATAAGCCACGCCCTTCAACAACAACTCCCCGTAACACGTATCCGTACCCCAATCTCGAACCTAGGCCTCAGAGGGAGCCTAACCTTAACCCTAGCTCCAACCCAGACCCTGAATCCTAAGCCTCACCCGCAGCCTGAACCCTGAAGCCTACCCTAAGTATTATCTGCGCCATGCAAAGCACACGACACCTAAGACGTATCTGTACCTCAATCACGACCGTAAGCCTCAGCCGGAGCCTAACCCTACCCCTAGCTCCAACCCTGACCGTGAAACCTAAGACTCACCCACAGTCTGAACCCTGAGGCCTAAGCTAATGTTCAGCCACGCCCTGCAATGCACAAGCGCCCTAAAACGTATCCGTAATCCAATCTCGACCCGAAGCCTAAACGGGAGCCTAAACCTAACCCTAGCTCCAACCCTGACCCTGAAAACTAAGCCTCACCCGAAGCTCGATACCTGAGGCCTACCCTAACGTCAGCCGTGTCCTGCAACTCACACGCCCCCTAACACGTATCCGTACCCCAATCTCGACCAAAAGCAACACCGGGAGCCTAACCCTAACCCTAGCTCCAACCCTGACCCTGAACAATAAACCTCACCTGCATCCAGAACCCTGAGGCCTACCCTACCGATAAACCGTGCCTTGCAACAACAACGCCCCCTCATACATATCCGTACCCCAATCTCGACCCTAGGCCTCACCGGGAGCCAAACCCTAACCCTAACTCCAACCCTTATCCTGAACACTAAGCCTCACTCGCAGCAAAAACCCTGAGCCTTACTATAACGATAAGCCGCGCCCTGCAAGGCACACTCCCCCTAAAATGTATCCGTACCCCAATCTCGAACCTAGGCCTCAGAGGGAGCCTAACCCTAACCCTAGCTACAACCCTGACCCTGAACACTAAGCCTCACCCGCAGCCTGAACCCTGAGGCCTACCCTAACAATAAGCTGCGCCCTGCAAAGCACACGCCCCCTAACACGTATATGTACCCCAATCTCGACCATAGGCCTCACCGGGAGTCGAACGCTAATGCTAGTTCCAACCCTGACCCTGAATCCTAAGCGTCACAGGAAGACGAACCCTGAGGCCTACACTAACGATAAGCCGCGCCCTGGAATGCACACGCCCCCTAACATGTATCAGTACCCAAATCTCTACCCAAAGCCTCACCGGGAACCTAAACCTAACCCTAGCTCCGACACTCACCCTGAACCCTAATCCACACCCGCAGCCTGAACCCTGAGGCCTACCCTAATGATAAACCACGCCCTGCAACAACAACTCCCCCTAACACGTATCCGTACCCCAATCTCGAGCCTAGGCCTCACCGGGAGCCTAACACTTACCCTAGCTCCAATCTTGACTCTGAACCCTAAGCCTCACAGGAAGACTGAACCCTGAGGCCTACCATAACTATAAGCATCGCCCTGCAACCCACACGCCCCCTAACACGTATCCTTACCCCAATCTCGACCCTAAGCCTCACCGGGTGCCTAACCATAACCCGTACTCCAACCCTGACCCTGAAAACTAAGCCTCACCCACAGCCTGAACCGTGAGGCCGACCCTAAAGATAAGTCGCGCCCTGCAACGCAAACGCCCCCTAACACGTATCCGAACCCCATTCTCGAACCTAGGCCTCACCGGGAGCCTAAACCTAAACATAGCTCCAACCCTAACCCTGCACCCGAAGCCTCATCCGCAGCCTTAACCCTGAAGCCTACCCTAACGATTATATGCGCCCTGCAACGCACACGCCCCTTAACAGGTATCTGTACACCAATCTCGACCGTAAGCCTCAGCGGGAGCCTAATCCTAACCGTAGCTCCAACTCTGACCATGAACACTAAGCCTCACCTGCAGCCTGAACCCTGAGGCCTACCCTAACAATAAGCCGCGCCCTGCAACGCACACACCCCCAAAGACGTATCTGTACCCCAGTCTCGTACCTAGGCCTCATCGGGAGCCGAACGCTAACGCTAGCTCCAACCCTGACCCTGAACGCTAAGCCTCACAGGAAGACTGATCCCTGAGGTCTACACTAACGATAAGCCACGCCCTGCAACGCTCACGACCTCTAACACGTATCCGTATCCCAATCTCGTCCCGAAGCCTCACCGGTTACCTAAACTTAACCCTAGCTCCAACTCTGACCATGAACGTTAAGCCTCACCCGCAGCCTGAACCCTGAGGCCTACCCTAACAATAACCCACGCCCTGCAACGAACACACCACCTAACCCGTATGCATACCCCAATCTCAGCCCTAAGCCTCACCGGAAGCCTAAACCTAACCCTAGCTCCAACTCTGACACTGGACACTAATCCTCACCCGCAGCCTGAACCCTGAGGACTAACCTAACGATAAACTGCGCCCTGCAGCAACAAAGCCCCCTAACACATATCTGTACGCCAATCCTGACCCTAGGCCTCACCGGGAGCCGAACGCTAATGCTAGCTCCATCCCTGACCCTGATACCTAAGCGTCACAGGAAGACTGAACACTGAGGCCTACGCTAACGATAAGCCGCGCCTGCAACGCACACGCCCCGTAACACGTATCCGTACCATAATCTCGACCCAATGCCTCACCGGGACCCTAACCCTAACCCTAGCTCCAACCCTGACACTGAACAATAAGCCTCACCTGCAGCCTGAAACCTGAGGCCTACCCTAAGGATAAGTCGCGCCCTGCAACGCAATCGCCCCCTAACACGTATCCGAAACCCATTCTCGAACCTAGGCCTCACCGGGATCCTAAACCTAAATGTAGCTCCAACCCTGACACTGCACCCTAAGCCTCATCCGCAGCCTTAACCCTGAGGCCTACCCTAACGATTCTAGGCGCCCTGCAACGCACCCGCCCCCTAACACGTAACTGTACCCGAATCACGACCGTAAGCCTCAGCGGGAGCCTAACCCTAACCCTAGCTCCAACTCTTATCCTGAACACTAAGCCTCACCCGCAGCCACAACCCTGAGGCCTACCTTAACGATAAGCCGCGCCCTGCAACGCACACGCCCCCTAACACGCATCTGTACCTCAATCTCGACCAAAAACCTCAGCGGGAGCCTAACCCTACCCCTAGCTCCAAACCTGACCCTGAACACTAAGTCTCACCTGCAGCCTGAACCCTGAGGCCTACCCTAAAGTTAAGCCGCGCCCTGCAAGAACACGCACCTTAACATGTATCCATACCCCAATCTCGACCCACAGCCTCACCGGGAGCCTAACCCTAACCCTAGCTCCAACTCACACCCTGAACACGAAGCCTCAACCATAGCCTGAACCCGGCGGCCTACCCTAACGATAACACACGCCCTGCA
The DNA here is from genome assembly GCF_026419965.1 of Kogia breviceps. Lineage (NCBI taxonomy): Eukaryota > Metazoa > Chordata > Mammalia > Artiodactyla > Physeteridae > Kogia > Kogia breviceps. Next base: position 91,358,036 of record NC_081316.1, on the reverse strand, counting down.
ACGAACACGCGCCCTAACACGTATCCGTACCCCAATCTCGTTCCTAAGCCTCACCAAAAGCCTTACCCTAACCCTAGCTCCAACTCTCACCCTGAACACTAAGCCTCACCTGCAGACTGAACCCTGAGGCCTAAGCTAACGTTAAGTGGCGCCCTGCAACGCACACGCCCCCTAACAAGTATCCGTACCCCAATCTCGACCCTAGGCCTCACCGGAAAACCTAACACTAGCCCAAGCTCCAACCATGACCCTGAAACCTAAGCCTCATTCGCAGCCTCATCCCTGAGGCCTACTCTAACGATAAGCCGTGACGTGCAACTCACACTTCCCCTAACACGTATCCGTACCCCAATCTCGAGCCTAGGCCTCACCGGGAGACTAACGCTAACCCTAGCTCCAACCATGACCCTGAACACTAAGATTAAAAGGAAGATTGAACCCTGAGGCCTATCCTAACTATAAGCCGCGCCCTGCTATGCACACGCCCCCTAACACGTATCCGTACCCCAATCTCGACCCAAAGCCTCACCGGGAGCTGAATCCTAACCCTAGCTCCAACCCTGACCCTGAACAATAAACCTCACCTGCAGGCTGAACCCTGAGGCCTACCCTAACGATAACCCACACCCTGCAATGAGCACGCCCCCTAACAGGTATCCGTACCCCAATCTCGGCCCTAAGCCTCACCGGAAGCCTAACCCTAAGCCTAGCTCCAACTTTCACCCTGAAAACTATCCTCACCCGCAGCCTGAACCCTGAGGACTATCCTAACGATAAACCGCGCCCTGGAGCAACAACGACCCCTAACTCATATCCGTACCCCAATCTCGACCCTAGGCCTCACCGGGAGCCATACGCTAATTCTAGCTCCAACCATGACCCTGAACCCTAAGCGTCACAGGAAGACGGACCCTGAGGCCTATGCGAACGATAAGCCGTGCCCTGCAACGCACACGCCCCCTAACACGTATCCGTACACTAATCTCGACCCAATGCCTCACCGGGAGCCAAACCCTAACCCTAGCTCCAACCCTGAACCTGAACAATAAACCTAACCTGCAGCCTGAACCCAGAGACCTACCCTAACGATAAACCGCGCCCTGCAACAACAACACCCCCTAACACATATCCGTACCCCAATCTCGACCCTAGGCCTCACCGGGAACCTAACACTAACCCTAGCTCCAACCCTGACCCTGAACTCTAAGCCTATCCGGAAGACTGAACCCTGAGCCCTACCCTAACTATAAGCAGCACCCTGCAATCCACACGCCCTCTAACACGTATCCGTACCCCAATCTCGACCCTAAGCTTCACCGGGAGCCTAACCATAACCAGAACTCCAAACCTGACCCTGAACACTAAGCCTCACCCTCAGCCTGTACCCTGAGGCCTACCCTAAGGATAAGTCGCGCCCTGCAACGCAAACGCCGCCTAACACGTATCCGAACCCCATTCTCGAACCTAGGCCTCACCGGGAGCCTAAACCTAACCGTAGCTCCAACCCTTACCCTGAAACCTAAGCCTCATCCTCAGCCTTAACCCTGAGGACTACCCTAACGATTATACGCGCCCTGCAATGCACACGCCCCCTAACACGTATCTGTACGCCAATCTCGACCCTAAGCCTCAGCGGGAGCCGAACCCTAACCCTAACTCCAACTCTTATCCTGAACACTAAGCCTCACCCGCAGACACAACCCTGAGCCCTACCTTAACGATAAGCCACGCCGTGCAACGGACACACCCCCTAGCACGTATCCGTACCCCAATCTCGAACCTAAGCCTCAGAGGGAGCGTAACCCTAACCCTAGCCCCAACCCTGACCCGGAACCCTAAGCCTCACCCGCAGCCTGAACCCTGAGGACTACCCTAACAATAAGCAGTGCCCTGCAACGCACACGCCCCCAAACACGTATCTGGACCCCAATCTCGAACCTAGGCCTCACCGGGAGCCAAACGCTAACACTAGCTCCAACCCTGACCCTGAACCCTAAGCCTCACAGGAAGACTGAACCCTGAGACCTACACTAATGATAAGCTGCGCCCTGCAATGCACACACCCCCTAACACGTATCCGTACCCCAATCTCGACCCGAAGCCTCACCGGGAACCTAAACCAAACCGTAGCTCCAACTCTGACCATGAACCGTAAGCCTCACCCGCAGCATGACCCCTGAGGCCTACCCTAACGATAACCTACGCCCTGCAACGAATACACCCCCTAACACGTATCCATACCCCAATCTCGGCACTAAGCCTCACCGGAAACCTAACCCTAACCCTAGCTCCAACTCTCACCCTTAACACTAATCCTCACGCGCAGTCTGAAGCCTGAGTCCTAACCTAACGATAAACGGCGCGCTGCAACGCACACGCCCCTTAACAAGTATCCATACGCCAATTTTGACCAAAGCCCTCACCGGGAGCCTAAGCCTAACCCTAGCTCCAACCCTGAACCTGAACACTAAGCCTCACCCACACCCTGAACCCTGAGGCCTACCCTAACGATTATCCCTGCCCTGCAACGCACACACCCCCTAACACGTATCTGTACCCCAATCTCGACTGTAAGCCTCAGCGGGAGCCGAACCCTAACCCTAACTCCAACTCTTATCCTGAACACTAAGCCTCACCCGCAGACACAACCCTGAGCCCTACCTTAACGATAAGCCACGCCGTGCAACGGACACACCCCCTAGCACGTATCCGTACCCCAATCTCGAACCTAAGCCTCAGAGGGAGCCTAACCCTAACCCTAGCCCCAACCCTGACCCGGAACCCTAAGCCTCACCCGCAGCCTGAACCCTGAGGACTACCCTAACAATAAGCAGTGCCCTGCAACGCACACGCCCCCAAACACGTATCTGGACCCCAATCTCGAACCTAGGCCTCACCGGGAGCCAAACGCTAACACTAGCTCCAACCCTGACCCTGAACCCTAAGCCTCACAGGAAGACTGAACCCTGAGACCTACACTAATGATAAGCTGCGCCCTGCAATGCACACACCCCCTAACACGTATCCGTACCCCAATCTCGACCCGAAGCCTCACCGGGAACCTAAACCAAACCGTAGCTCCAACTCTGACCATGAACCGTAAGCCTCACCCGCAGCATGACCCCTGAGGCCTACCCTAACGATAACCTACGCCCTGCAACGAATACACCCCCTAACACGTATCCATACCCCAATCTCGGCACTAAGCCTCACCGGAAACCTAACCCTAACCCTAGCTCCAACTCTCACCCTTAACACTAATCCTCACGCGCAGTCTGAAGCCTGAGTCCTAACCTAACGATAAACGGCGCGCTGCAACGCACACGCCCCTTAACAAGTATCCATACGCCAATTTTGACCAAAGCCCTCACCGGGAGCCTAAGCCTAACCCTAGCTCCAACCCTGAACCTGAACACTAAGCCTCACCCACACCCTGAACCCTGAGGCCTACCCTAACGATTATCCCTGCCCTGCAACGCACACACCCCCTAACACGTATCTGTACCCCAATCTCGACTGTAAGCCTCAGCGGGAGCCGAACCCTACCCCTAGCTCCAAAACTGACCCTGAACACTAATTCACACCCGCAGCCTGAACCCTGAGGCCTACCCTAAAGTTAAGCCGTGCCCTGCAAGAACACGCCCCTTAACACGTATCCGTACCCCAATCTCGACCCACAGCCTCACCGGGAGCCTAACCCTAACCCTAGCTCCAACTCTCACCCTGAACACTAATCCTCACCCACAGCCTGAACCCTGAGGACTACCCTAACGATAAACCCCGCCCTGCAGCAACAACGCCCCCTAACACATATCCGTACCCCAATCTCGACCCTAGGGCTCACCAGGAGCCGAATGCTAATGCTAGCTCCAACCCTGACCCTTAACGCTAAGCGTCACAGGAAGACTGAACCCTGAGGCCTACGCTAACTTTAAGCCACGCCCTGCAACGCACATGCCCCCTACACGTATCCGTACCCTAATCTCGACCCAATGCCTCACCGGGAGCCTAACCCTAAACCTAGCTCCAACCCAGACCCTGAACAATAAACCGAACCTGCAGCCTGAACCCTGAGGCCTACCCTAACGATAAAGCGCGCTCTGCAACAACAACACCCCCTAACACATATCCTTACCCCAATCTCGACCCTAGGCCTCACCGGGAGCCTAACACTAACCCTAGCTCCAACCCTGACCCTGAACCCTAAGCCTAACTGGAAGACTGAACCCTGACGCCTACCCTAACTATAAGCAGCGCTCTGCAACCCACACGCCCCCTAACACGTATCCGTACCCCAATCTCGACCCTAGGCCTCACCGGAAACCTAACACTAGCCCGAGCTCCAACCCTGACCCTGAATCCTAAGCCTCATCCGCAACCTGAACCCTGAGGCTTACTCTAACAATAAGCCGCGGGGTGCAACTCACACTCCCTCTAACACGTATCCATACCACAATCTCGACCCTAAGCCTCACCGGGAGCCTAACCATAACCCGAACTCGAACCCTGACCCTGAACACTAAGCCTCACCCACAGCCTGAACCCTGAGGCCTACTCTAAGGATAAGTCGCGCCCTGCAACGCAAACGCCCCCTAACACGTATCCGAAACCCATTCTCGAACCTAGGCCTCACCGGGACCCTAAACCTAAACGTAGCTCCAACCCTGACCCTGCACACTAAGCCTCAACCGCAGCCTTAACCCTGAGGCCTACCCTAACGATTATATGCGCCCTGCAACGCACACGCCCCCTAACACGTATCTGTACCCCAATCTCGACCGTAAGCCTCAGCGGGAGCCGAACCCTAACCCTAGCTCCAACTCTTATCCTGAACACTAAGCTTCACCCGCAGCGACAACCCTGAGCCCTACATTAACGATAAGCCGCGCCGATCAACGGACACACCCCCTAGCACGTATCCGTACCCCAATCTCGAACCTAGGCCTCAGAGGGAGCCTAACCCTAACCCCAGCTCCAACTCTCACCCTGAACACTAATCCTCACCCGCAGTCTGAAGCCTGAGTCCTAAGCTAACGATAAGCGGCGCACTGCAACGCACACGCCCCTTAAGTATCCGTACCCCAATTTCGACCATAGGCCTCACTGGGAGCCTAAGCCTAACCCTAGCTCCAACCATGAACCTGAACACTAAGCTTCACCCACAGCCTGAACCCTGAGGCCTACCCTAACGATTATCCGTGCCCTGCAACGCACACGCCCCCTAACACTTTTCTGTACCCCGATCTCGACTGTAAGCCTCAGCGGGAGCCTAACCCTACCCCTAGTTCCAAACCTGACCCTGAACACTAAGTCTCACCCACAGCCTGAACCGTGAGGCCTACCCTAAAGTTAAGTCGCTCCCTGCAATAACACGCCCCTTAACACATATCCGTACCCCATTCTCGACCCTAGGCCTCACCGGGAACCTAACCCTCACCCTAACTCCAACCCTTCTCCTGAACCCTAAGCCTCTCACACAGCCACAACCCTGAACCCTACCCCAACGATAAGTCGCGCCCTGCAACGCACACTCCCCCTAACACGTATCCGTACCCCAATCTCGAACCTAGGCCTCAGAGGGAGCCTAATCCTAACCCTAGATCCAACTCTCACCCTGATCACTAAGCCTCACCCGCAGCCTGAACCCTGAGGCCTAAGCTAACGATAAGTGGTGCCTTGCAACGCACACGCCCCCTAACAAGTATCGGTACCCCAATCTCGACCCTAGGATTCATCGGAAACCTAACACTAACCCGAGCTCCAACACTGACCCTGAAACCTAAGCCTCATCCGCAGCCTTAACCCTGAGCCCTACTCTAACGATAAGCCGCGACGTGCAACTCACACGCCCCTTAATACGTGTCCGTACCCCAATCTCGACCCTAGCCCTCACCGGGAGCCTAACTCTAACCCTAGCTCCACCCCTAACCAAGAACCCTAAGCTTAAGCGAAAGATTGAACCCTGAGGCCTATCCTAACTATAAGCCGCGCCCTGCAATGCACACGCAACCTAACACGTATCCGTACCCCAATCTCGAACCGAAGCATCACCGGGAGCCTAAATCTAACCCTAGCTCCATCCCTGACCCTGAACACTAAGCCTCACCCGCACCCTGTACCCTGAGGCCTACCATAACGTTAAGCCGCGCCCCGCAACGCACACGCACCCTAACAGGTATCCGTACCCAAATCTCGACCCGAAGCCTCACCGGGAGCCTCACCCTGACCCTGAACCCTACGCCTCACCCGCAGCCTGAACTCTGAAGCCTACCCTAAGGATAAGTCGCGCCATGCAACGCAAACGTCCCCTAACTCGTATCCCTACAACATTCTCGAACCTAGGCCTCAGCGGGAGCCTAACCCTAATCCTAGCTCCAACCCTGACCCTGAACCCTAAGCCTAACCCGCAGCCTGGACCCTGAGGCCTACCCTAACAATAAGCCGCGCCGTGCAAGGCACACGCCCCTTAACACGTATCCGTACCACAATCTAGACCCAAAGCCTCACCGGGAGCTTAACCTAACCCTAGCTCCAACCCTGACCCTGAACAATAAACTTCACCTGCAGCCTGAACCCTGAGGCCTACCCTAACAATAACCCACGCCCTGCAACGAAAACGCCCCCTAACACGTATCCGTACCCAAATCTCGGCCCTAAGCCTCACCAGAAGCCTAACCGTAACCCTAGCTCCAACTCTCACCCTGAACACTAATCCTCACCCGCAGCCTGAACCCTGAGGACTACCCTAACGATAAACCGCGCCCAAAGCAACAACGCCCCCTAACACATATCCGTACCCCAATCTCGACCATAGGCCTCACCGGGAGCCGAACGCTAACGCTGGCTCCAACCCTGACACTGAACCCTAAGCGTCACAGGAAGACTGAACCCTGAGGCCTGCGATAACGATAAGCCGCGCCCTGCAACGCAAACGCTCCCTAACACGTATCTGTACCCTAATCTCGACCCAATGCCTCACCGGGAGCGTAATCCTAACCCTAGCTCCAACCCTGACCCTGAACAATAAACCTCACCTGCAGCCTGAACCGTGAGGCCTACCCTAAAGATAAACCGCCCCCTGCAACAACAACGCCCCCTAACACATATCCGTACCCCAATCTCGACCCTAGGCCTCACCGGGAGACTAACCCTAACCCTAACTCCAACCCTTATCCAGAACAATAAGCCTCACCCGCATGCACAAACCTGAGCCCTACACTAACGATAAGCCGGGCCCTGCAACGCACCCTCATCCTAACACGTATCCTTACCCCAATCTCGAAACTAGGCCTCAGAGGGAGCCCAAACCTAACCCTAGCTCCAACCATGACCCTGAACCCTAAGCCTCACCCGCAGCCTGAACCCTGAGGCCTAGCCTAACAATAAGCCGTGCCCTGCAACGCACACACCCCCTAACACGTATCTGTACCCCAATCTCGACCCTAGGTCTCACCGGGAGCCGAACGCTTATGCAGCTCCAACCTGACCCTGAACACTAAGCCGCACAGGAAGACTGAAACCTGAGGCCTACACTAACGATAAGCTGCGCCCTGCAATGCACACGCCCCCTAACACGTACCGTACCCCAATCTCCAACCGAAGCATCACCGGGAGCCTAAATCTAACCCTAGCTCCAACCCTGACCCTGAACAATAAACCTCACCTGCAGACTGTACACTGAGGCCTACCCTAACGATAAACCACGCCCTGCAACAACAACGCCCCCTAACACATATCCGTACCCCAAACTCGACCCTAGGCTTCACCGGGAGCCTAACACTAACCCTAGCTCCAACCCTGACCCTGAACCCTAAGCCTAACCGGAAGACTGAACCCTGAGGCCTACCATAACTATAAGCAGCGCCCTGCAACCCACACACCCCCTAACACGTATCCGTACCCCAATCTCGACCCAAAGCCACACCGGGAACCTAACCAAAACCCGAACTCCAACCCTGACCCTGAACACTAAGCCTCACCTGCATCCTGAACCCTGAGGCCTACCCTAAGGATAAGTCGCGCCCTGCAATGCAAACGCCCCCTAACACATATCAGAAACCCATTCTCGAACCTAGGCCTCACCGGGAGACTAAACCTAAACGTAGCTCCAACCCTGACCCTGCACCCTAAGCCTCATCCGCAGCCTTAAACCTGAGGCCTACCCTAACGTTTATACGAGCCATGCAACGCACACGCCCCCTAACACGTATCTGTACCCCAATCACGACTGTAAGCCTCAGCGGGAGCCTAAACCTAACCCTAGCTCCAACTCTTATCCTGAACACTAAGCCTCACCCGCAGCAACAACCCTGAGCCCTACCTTAACGATAAGCCGCGCCATGCAACGGACACACCCCCAAACACGTATACGTACCCCAATCTCGAACCTAGGCCTCAGAGGGAGCCTAAACCTAACCGTAGCTCCAACCATGACCCTGAACCCTAATCCTCAACCGCAGCCTGAACCCTGAGGCCTACCCTAACAATGAGCCGTGCCCTGCAACGCACACGCCCCCAAACACGTTTCTGTACCCCAATCTCGACCCGAAGACTCACCGGGTACCTAAACCTAACCCTAGCTCCAACTCTCACCCTGAACACTAATCCTCACCCGCAGTCTGAACCCTGAGTTCTAACCTAACGATAAGTGGCGCGCTGCAACACACACGCCCCTTAACAAGTATCTGTACCCCAATTTCGACCATAGGCCTCACCGGGAGTCTAAGCCTAACCCTAGCTCCAACCATGAACCTGAACACTAATACTCACCCACATCCTGAACCCTGAGGCCTACCCTAACGATTATCGGCACCCTGCAACGCACACGCTCCCTAACACGTATCTGTACCCTAATCTCTACCGTAAACCGCACCGGGAGCCTAACGCTACCCCTAGCTCCAAACCTGAATCTAAGCACTAAGTCTCACCCGCAGCCTGAACGCTGAGGCCTACCCTAAAGTTAAGCCGGGCCCTGCAAGAACACGCCCCTTAACACGTATCCGTACCCCAATCTCGACCCACAGCCTCACCGGGAGCCTAACCCTAACCCTAGCTCCAAATCACACCCTGAACACTAAGCCTCAACCGCAGCCTGAACCCTGAGGCCTACCCTAACAATAAGCGGCGCCCTACAACGCACACGCCCCCTAACAAGTATCCGTACCCGAATATCGACACTAGGCCTCACCGGGAACCTAACCCTAACACTAACTCCAACCCTTATCCTGAACCCTAAACCTCTCACGCAGCCACAACCCTGAGCCCTACCCCAACGATAAGCCACGCCCTGCAACGCACACTCCCCCTAACACTTATGCGTACCCCAATCTCGAACCGAGGCCTCAGAGGGAGCCTAAGCCTAACCCTAGCTCCAACCCTGACCCTGAAGCCTAGGCCTCACCCACAGCCAGAACCCTGAAGCCTACCCTAACGATAAGCTGCGCCCTGCAACACAGACGCCCCCTAACACGTATCTGTACCCCAATCTCGTTCCTGAGCCTCACCGGTACCCTAAACCTAAGCCTAGCTTCAACTCTGACCCTGAACGCTAAGCCTCACCCACAGCCTGAACCCTGAGGCCTATCCTAATGATAACCCACGCCCTGCAACGAACACCCCCCCTAACACGTACTCGTACCCCAATCTCGTTCCAAAGCCTCATCAGAAACCTTACCCTAACCCTAGCTCCAACTCTCACCCTGAACACTAAGCCTCACCCGTAGCCTGAACCCTGAGGCCTAAGCTAACGATAAGTGGCGCCCTGCAACGCACACTCCCCCTACCACGTATCCGTACCCCAATCTCGACCCTAGGCCTCACCGGGAGCCCAACAATAACCCAGCTCCAACCCTGACCCTGAACCCTAAGCTTAAATGGAAGATTTAACCCTGAGGCCTATACTAACTATAAGCCGCGCCCTGCAATGCACACGCCCCCTAACACGTATCCGTACCCCGATCTCGACCCGAAGCATCACCGGAAGCCTAAATCTAACCCTAGCTCCAACCCTGATCCTGAACCCTAAGCCTCACCCGAACCCTGTACCCTGAGGCCTACCATAACGTTAATCCGTGCCCTGCAACGCACACGCACCCTAACAGGTATCCGTACCCCAATCTCGAACCGAAGCCTCACGGGGAGCCTAACCATAACCCTAGCTCCAACCATGACCCTGAACACTACGCCTCACCCGCAGCCTGAACCCTGAAGCCTACCCTAAGTATAAGTCGCGCCATGCAACGCAAACGTCCCCTAACTCGTATCCGAACAACATTCTCGAACCTAGGCCTCAGCGGGAGCCTAACCCTAACCCTAGCTCCAACCCTGACCCTGAACCCTAAGCCTCACCCGCAGCCTGGACCCTGAGGCCTACCCTAACAATAAGCCGCGCCTTGCAAGGCACATGCCCCTTAACACGTATCCGTACCCCGATCTCGATCCAAAGCCTCACCGGGAGCCTAACCCAAACCTTAGCTCCAAACCTGACCCTGAACAATAAACCTCACATGCAGCCTGAACCCTGAGGCCTACCCTAAGCATAACCCACGCCCTGCAACGGACACGCCCCCTAGCACGTATCCCTACCCCAATCTCGGCCCTAAGCCTAACCAGAAGCCTAACCCGAACCCTAGCTCCAATTCTCACCCTGAACACTAATCCTCACCCGCAGCCTGAACCCTGAGGACTACACTAACGATAAACCGCGCCCTGCAACAACAACACCCCCTAACATATATCCATACCCCAATCTCAACCCTAGGCGTCACCGGGAGCCTAAAACTAACCCTAGCTCCAACCCTGACCCTGAACCCTAAGCCTAACCGGAAGACTGAACCCTGAGGCCTACCCTAACTATAAGCAGCGCTCTGCAACCCACACGCCCCCTAACACGTATCCGTACACCAATCTCGACCCTAGGCCTCACCGGAAACCTAACACTAGCTCGAGCCCCAACCCTGACCCTGAAACCTAAGCCTCATCCGCAGCCTGAACCCTGAGGCCTATTCTAACGATAAGCAGCGACGTGCAACTCACACTCCCCCTAACACGTATCGGTACCCCAATCTCGACCCTAGGCCTCACTGGGAGCCTAACGCTAACCCTAGCTCCAACCCTGACCCTGAACCCTAAGCTTAAATGGAAGATTGAACCCTGAGGCCTACCGTAAGGATAAGTCGCGCCCTGCAACGCAAACGCCCCCGAACACTTATCCGAAACCCATTCTCGAACCTAGGCCTCACCGGGAGCCTAAACCTAAACGTAGCTCCAACCCTGACCCTGCACCCTAAGCCTCAACCGCAGCCTTAACCGTGAGGCCTACCCTAACGATTATACGCGCCCTGCAACGCACACGCCCCCTAACACGTATCTGTATCCCAATCTCGACCGTAAGCCTCAGCGGGAGCCTAAACCTAATCCTACCTCCAACTCTTATCCTGAACACTAAGCCTCACCCACAGCCACAACCCTGAGCCCTACCTTAACGATAAGCCACGCTGTACAACGGACAGACCCCCTAGCACGTATCCGTACCCCAATCTCGAACCTAGGCCTCAGAGGGAGCCTAATCCTAACGCTAGCTCCAACCATGACCCTGAACCCTAAGCCTCAGCCGCAGCCTGAACCCTGAGGCCTACCCTAACAATGAGCCGTGCCCTGCAACGCACATGCCCCCAAAAAGGTATCAGTACCCCAATCTCGAACCTAGGCCTCACCGGGAGCCGAACGCTAACGCTAGCTCCAACCCTGACCCTGAACACTAAGCCTCACAGGAAGACTGAACCCTGAGGCCTACACTAACGAAAAGCCGCGCCCTGCAATGCACACGCACCCTAACATGTATCCGTACCCCTATCTCGACCCGAAGACTCACCGGGAACCTAAACCTAACCCTAGCTCCAACTCTGACCATGAACCCTTAGCCTCACCCGCAGCGGGACCCCTGAGGCCTACCCTAACGATAAACCACGCCCTGCAACGAACACACCCCCTAACACGTATACGTACCCCAATCTCGGCGCTAAGCTTCACCGGAAGCCTAACCCTAACCGTAGGTCCAACTCTCACCCTGAACACTAATCCTCACCCGCAGTCTGAAGTCTGAGTCCTAACCTAACGATAAGCGGCGCGCTGCAACGCACACGACCCTTAAGTATCCGTACCCCAATTTCGACCATAGGCCTCACCGGGAGCGTAAGCCTAACCCTAGTTCCAACCCTGAACCTGAACACTAAGCCTCACCCACAGCCTGAACCCTGAGGCCTACCCTAACGTTTATCCGTGCCCTGCAACACACACGCCCCCTAAAACGTATCCGTACCCCAATATCGACCCGAAGCCTCACCGGGAGCGTAATCCTAACCCTAGCCCCAATCCTGTCCCTGAACCCTAAGCCTCACTGCAGCCTGAACCCTGAGGCCTACCTTAATGATAAGCCACGCCCTGCAATGCACACGCCCCCTAATATGTATCCGTACCACAATATCGACCCGAAGCCTCACAGGGAGCCTCACCCAAACCCTAGATCCAACCCTGACCCTGAACACTAAGCCTCACCTGCAGCCTGAACCCTGAGGCCTACCCTAACGGTAATCCGCGCCGTGCAATGCACACGCGCCATAACACGTATCCGTACCCCATTCTCGACCCTAGGCCTCAGCGAGAACCAAACCCTAACAATAGCTCCAACCCAGACCCTGAACACTAAGCCTCACCCGCAGCCTGAACCCTGAGGCCTACCCTAACGATAAGCCGCACAATGCAACGCACACGACCCCTAACAAGTATCTGTAACCCTATCTCGACCCTATGCCTCACCAGATGCCTCACCGTAACCCTAGCTCCAATCCTGACTCTGAACACTAGGCCTCACCCACAGCCTGAGCCCTGATGGCTACCCTAATGACAAGCCCCGACCTGCATCACACACGCCCCCAAACACGTATCCGTACCCCTATATCGACCCAAAGCCTCACCGGGAGCCTAACTCTAACCCTAGCTCTAACCCTGACCCTGAACGCTAAGCCTCACCCGCATTCTGAACCCTGAGGCCTACCCTAACGATAAGACGCGCCGTGCATCGCACACGCCCCCTAACACGTATCCGTACCCCAATCTCGACCCTACACCTCACCGTGAGTCTAACCGTAACCCTAGGTTGAACCCTGACCCTGAACCCTAAGTCTCCCCCGCAGCCTGAACCCTGAGGCCTACCCTAATGATAAGCCTCGCCCTGCAACGAAAAAGCCCCCTAACACGTATCCATACCCCAATCTCGACCATAGGCTTCACCGGGAGCCTAAACCTAACCCTAGCTCCAAACCTAACCCTGAACCCGAAGCCTCACCTGCAGGCTGAACCCTGAGGCCTACGCTAACGATACGCCGCGCCCTGCAACGCACACGCCCCCTAACACGTATCCGTACCCCAATCTCGACCCTACACCTCACCGTGAGTCTAATCCTAACCCGAGGTCCAACCCTGACCCTGAACCCTAAGTCTCACCCACAGCCTGAACCCTTAGGGCAACCATAACAATAAGCCGCGCCCTGCAATGCACACGTCCCTTAACACATATCCGTACTCCAATCTCGACTCGAAGCCTCAGCAGGGGCCTAACCCTAACCCTAGCTCCAACCCTGACCCTGAACCCTAAGCCTAACCCGCAGACTGAACCCTGAGCCCTACCCTAACGATAAACCTCACCCTGCAAAGAAAAAGCCCCGTAACACGTATCCGTACCCCAATCTCGACCCTAGGCCTCACCGGGAGCCTAACCCTAACCCTAGCTCCAACCCTGACCCTGAACACAAAGCCTCAAATGCAGACTGAACCCTGAGGCCTGCCCTTACGATAAGCCGTGCCCTGCACAGCAAATTCACCCTAACATGAATCTGTACCCCATTCTCGACAATAGGCCTCACCGGGAGCCTAACCCTAACGTTAATACCGACCCTTACCCTGAACACTAAGCCTCACCCACAGCCTGAACCCTGAGGTCTACCATGAAGATAAGCTGCACAATGCAACGCACACGCCCCGCAAACACGTTTCCATAACCCTATCTCGACTCTACGCCTCACGGGATGCCTCACCGTAACCCTAGCTCCAACCCTGACACTGATCCCTAAGCCTCACCCACAGCCTGAGCCCTGAGGGCTACCCTAACGACAAGCCGCGCCGTGCATTGCACGCGCGCCCTAACACGTATCCGTACCCCAAGGTCGACCCGAAGCCTCACTGGGAGCCTAACCTTAACCATACCTCCAACCCTGACCCTGAACACTAAGCCTCACCTGCAGCCTGAACCCTGAGGCCTACCCTAACGGTAAGCCGCGCCATGCAAAGCACACGCCCCCTAACACGAATCCGTACCGCAATCTCCACCCTACGCCTCACCTGGAGCCTAAACCTAACCCTAGCTCCAATGTTGATGGTGAAAGCAAAGCCTCATCCGCATCCTGAACCCTGAGGCCTACCCTAACGATAAGCCACGCCCTTCAACGCACACGCGCCCTAACACGTATCCCTAACCCTATCTCGACCCAAAGCCTCACCGGGAGCCTAACACTAACCCTAGCTCTAACCCTGACCCTGAACCCTAAGCCTCACCCGCATCCTGAACCCTGATTCCTACCCTAACGATAAGCCACGCCGGGCATCACACACGCCCCCTAACACGTATCCGGACCCCAATCTAGGCCCTAGGCCTCAGCGAGAGCCAAACCCTAACCCTAGCTCCAACCCTGACCCTGAACCCTAAGCCTAACCCGCATCCTGAACCCTGAGGCCTACCGTAAAGATAAGCTGCGCCCTGCAACGCACACGCCCCCTAACACGTATCCGTACCACAATCTCAACCCTAGGCCACACCAGGAGCCAAACGCTAACCCTAGCTCCAAAGCTGACCCTTAACAGTAAGCCTCACCCGCAGCCTGAACCCTGACGCCTACCCTAACGATAAGCCGCACAATGCAACGCACACGCCCCGTTACACGTTTCTGTAACCCTATCTCGACCCTACGCCTCACCGGATGCCTCACCGTAACCCTAGCTCCACCCCTGACCCTGAACCCTAAGCCTCACACACGGCCTGAGCCCTGAGGGCTACCCTAACGTCAAGCCCCGCACTGCATCGCACACGCCCCCAAACACGTATTCGTACCCCAATATCGAACCGAAGCCTCACCGGGAGCCTAATCCTAACCCTACCTCCAACCCTGACCCTGAACACTAAGAGTCAACTGCAGCCTGAACCCTGAGGCCTACCCTAACTATCAGCCGCGCCCTGCAACACACACGCCCCCTAACACGTATCCGTACCCCAATCTCGACCCTATGCCTCACTGGGAGCCTAACCCTAACCCTAGCTAAAACGCTGACCTTGAACCTTAAACCTCACATGCAGCCTGAACCCCGAGGCCTACTGTAACGATAAGCCGCGCCGTGCAACACACTCGCGCCCTAACTCGTATCCGTACCCCTATCTCGACCCAAAGCCTCACTGGGAGCCTAACTCAAACCCTAGCTCTATCCCTGATCCTGAACGCTAAGCCTCACATGCATCCTGAACCCTGAGGCCTACCCTAACTATCAGCCGCGCCGTGCATCGCACACGCCCCCTAACACGTATCCGTACCCCAATCTAGACACTAGGCCTCTGCGAGAGCCAAACTCTAACACTAGTTCCAACCCTGATCCTGAACCCTAAGCTTCACCCACAGCCTGAACCGTGAGGCCTATCATCATGATAAGCCACGGCCTGAAACGCACACTCCCCCTAACACGTATACAGACCCCTTTCTCGACACGAAGCCTCACCCAGAGCCTAACGCTAACCCTAGCTCCAGGCGTGACCCTGAACCCTAAGCCTCACCCGCAGACTGAACCCTGAATCCTACCCAAAATATAAGCCGCGCCCTGCAATGCACACGCCCCCTAACACGTATCCGTACCCCAATCTCGACCCAAAGCCTCACGGGAGCCTAACCTTAACCCTAGCCCAAACGCTGACCCTGAACCCTAAGCCTCACCCACATCCTGAACACTGAGGCCTACCCTCACGATAAGCCACGCCCTGCAACAAAACCGCCCCCTAACACATATCCGTACCCCAATCTGGAACCTAGGCCTCACCGCAAGCCTAACCCTAACCCTAAGTCCAACCATTACACTGAACACTAAGCCTCACCTGCAGCCTAAACCCTGTGGCCCACCCTAACAATCAGCCCTGCAGTGCAACGCACACGCCCCCTAACACATATCCGTACCCCAATCTGGAACCTAGGCCTCACCGCAAGCCTAACCCTAACCCTAAGTCCAACCATTACACTGAACACTAAGCCTCACCTGCAGCCTGAACCCCGAGGCCCACCATAACGATCAGCCGCAGCCTGCAACGCACACGCCCCATAACAGGTATCTGTACCCCAATCTCCTCCCTAGGCCTCACCGGGGTAGTAAACCCAACCCTAGCTCCAACCCTGACCCTGAACCCTAAACCTCACCCTCAGCCTGAACCCTGAGGCCTACGCTAACGATAAGCCACACAATGCAACGCACACGCCCCCTAACACGTATCAGTAACCCAATCTCGACACTAGCCCTCACCGGGTGCCTAATCCTAACCCTAGTTCCAACCCTGAACCTGAAATCTAAGTCTCACCCGAAGCCTAAACCCTGAGGCTTCCCGAACAATAAGCCGAGCCCTGCAACGTACATGCCCTCTAACACGTATCCATACCCCAATCTCAACAAGAAGCCTCACAGGGAGCCTAACCCTAACCCTACCTCCAACACTGACCCTGAACACTAAGCCTCACCCGCAGCCTAAACCCTGAGGCCTACCCTAACGTTCAGCCGCGCCCTGAAATGAACACGCCCCCTAACACATATCCGTACCATAATCTCGCTCCGAAGCATCACCGGGAGCCTTACCCTAACCCTAGCTCCAACCCTCAACCTTAAATCTTAGCCTCACCCACATTATTAACCCTGAGGCCTACCCTAACTATAAGCCTCGACCTGAATTGCAAACACCCCCTAACAGGTATCCATACACCAATCTCCACCCTAGGCCTCACCGGGTGATTAAACCTAACCCTAGCTCCAACCCTGACCCAGAACCCTAAGCCTCACCTGCAGCCTGAACCCTGAGGCCTACGCTAACTATAAGCCGAACAATGCAACGCACACGCCCGCTAACAGTTATCCTTATCCCTATCTCGACCCGAAGCCTCACCGGGAGCCTAACCCTAACCTTAGGTCCAACCCTGACCCTGAAACTTAAGCCTCACCAACAACCTGAACCCTGAGGACTACTCTAACGATAAGCCGTGCCGTGCAACCCACACGCCCCCGAACACGTATCTGTAACCGAATCTCGATCCGAAGGGTCACCGGGAGCGTAACCGGAACCCTAGCTCCAACCCTGACCCTGAACCCTAAGCCTCACCCGCAGCCTGAACCCTGAGACCTACCCCAATGATAAGCCGCGCCCTGCAACGCACACGCACCTTAACACGTATCCGTATCCCAATCTAGTCCCTTAAGCCTCACTGGTAGCCTAACCCTAACCATAGCTAAAACCCTGACCCTGAACCCTCAGCCTCACTCGCAGCATCATCCCTGAGGCCTACCCTAACGATAAGCCACGCGCTGCAACGCAAACGCCCCCTAACACGTATCCGTACCCCAATCTCGACACTACACATCACCGTGTGCCTAACACTAACACTAGGTCCAACCCTGACCCTGAATCCTAAGCCTCACCCGCAGACTGAACCCCGGGGCCAACCCTAATGATAAGCAAGGCCCTGCATCGCACACACCCCTAACACATATCCGTACCCCAATATCGACCAGAAGCCTCACCGGGAGCCTAATCCTAACCCTACCTCCAACCCTGACCTGGAACACTAAGAGTCACCCGCAGCCTGCTCCTTGAGGCCTACCCTAACGATCAGCCATGCCCTGCAATGCACACGCCCCCTAACACGTATCCGTACCCCAATCTCGACCCAAAGACTCACCGGGAGCCAAACCGTAACCCTAGCTTCAATCCTGTCCATTAACACTAAGCCTCACCCGCAGCCTGAAGCCTGAGGCCTACCGTAACAATAAGCCGCGCCCTGCAACGCACACGCCCCCTAACACGTATCCATACCCCAATCTCGAACCTAGGCCTCACCGGGAACCTAAACCTAACCCTAGCTCCAACGCTGATCCTGAAGCCTAAGCCTCACCCGCAACATGAACCTTGAGGCCTACCCTAACGGTAAGCCGCGCCCTGCAACTCACACGCCCCCTAACAGGTATGAATATCCCTATCTCGACCCAAAGCCTCACCAGGAGCCTAAAACTAACCCTAGCTTCAACCCTGACACTGAACCCTAAGATTCATCCACAGCCTGAACCGTGAAGCCTACCGTCACTATAAGCCTCGCCTTGCAATGCAAACGCCCCCTAACACGTATCCGTACCCCAATCTCGACCGTAGGCCACACCGGGAGCCTGACCCTAACCCTAGCTCCAAATCTGGCCCTGAACCCTAAGCCTCACCCACAGGCTGAACCCTGAGGCCTACCCTAACAATTATCCACGCCCTGCAAGGCACACGCCCCCTAACATGGATCTGTACCCCAATCTCGACCGTAAGCCTCAGCGGGAGGCTAAAACTAACCCTAGCTCCAACCGTTACCCCGAATCCTAAGCCTCACCCGCAGCCCGATACCTGAGGCCTACCCTAACGTCAGCCGTTCCCTGCAACTCACACGCCCCCTAACACGTATCCGTACCCCAATCTCGACCAAAAGCCTCACGGGGACCCTAAAGCTACTCCTAGCTCCAAACCTGACCCTGAACCCTAAGTTTGACTCGCAACCTGAACCCTGAGGCCTACCCTAACGTTAAGCCGCGCCATGCAAGGCACACTCCTTAACACGTATCCATACCCCAATCTCGACCCAAAGCCTCACCAGGAGCCTAACCCTAACCCTAGCTCCAACTCTGACCATGAACACTAAGCCTCACCCGCAGCCTGAACCCTGAGGCCTAACCTAACGATAACCCACGCCCTGCAACGAACACGCCCCTTAACATGTATCCGTACCCCAATCTCGGCCCTGATCCTCACCGGAAGCGTAACCCTAACCCTAGCTCCAACTCTCACCCGGAACACTAATCCTCACCCACAGTCTGAACCATGAGGCCTAACCTAATGATAAGCGGAGCGCTACAACGCCCACGCCCCATAACAAGTATCCGTACCCCAATCTGGACCCTAGGCCTCACCGGGATCCTAACCCTAACCCGAGCTCCAACCCTGACCCTGAATCCTAAGCCTCATCCGCAGCCTGAACCCTGAGGCCTACTCTAACGATAAGCCACGCCGTGCAACTCACATGCCCCCTTACATGTATCCGTACCCAAATCTCGACCTTAGGACTCACCGGTAGCCTAACCCTAACCCTAGCTCCAACACTGATCCTAAACCCTAAGCCTAACCGGAAGACTGAACCCTGAGGCCTACCCTAACTATAAGACGTGCCCTGCAACGCACACGACCCCTAACACGTATCCGTACCCCAATCTCGACCCTAAGCCTCACCCGGAGTCTAACCATAACCCTAGCTCCAACCCTGACCCTGAACCCTAAGCCTCACCCGCAGCCTGAATCCTGAGGCCTACCCTAAGGATAAGTCGCGCCCTGCAACGCAAACGCCCCCTAACACGTATCCGTACCCCATTCTCGAACCTAGGCCTCACTGGGAGCCTAACCCTAACCCTAGCTCCAACCGTGACCCTGAAATCTAAGCCTCACCCACAGCCTGAACCCTGAGTCCTACCCTAACGATCAGCCGCGCCCTGCAAAGAAAACGCCCCGTAACACATGTCCATACCCCAATCTCGACCCCAGGCCTCATCGGGATCCTAACCCTAAGTCCAACCGTTACCCTGAAGCCTAAGACTCACCCACAGCCTGAACCCTGAGGCCTAACCTAACGATAAGTGGCGCCCTGCAATGCACACGCGCCCTAAAAAGTATCCGTACGCCAATCTCGACCCTAGGCCTCACCGGGAGCCTAACCCTAACCCGAGCTCCAACCCTGACACTGAAACCGAAGCCTTATCCGCAGCCTGAACCCTGAGGCCTACTCTAACGATAAGCTGCGCCGTGCAACTCACACGCCCCTTTACACGTATCAGTACCCCAATCTCGACCCTAGGCCTCACCGGGAGCCTAACACTAACCCTAGCTCCAACACTGACCCTGAACCCTAAGCCTAATCGGAAGACTGAACCCTGAGTCCTACCCTAACTATAAGCTGCTCCCTGCAATTCACACGCCCCCTAACACGTATCCGTACCCCAATCTCGACCCAAAGCCTCACTGGGAGCCTAAACCTAACCCTAGCTCCAACTCTGACACTGAACCTTAAGCCTCACCCGCAGCCTGAACCCCGAGGCCTACCATAACGTTAACCCGCGCCGCGCAACGCACCCGCACCGTAACACGTATCCGTACCCCAATCTCGAACCTAAGCCTCACCGGGAGCCTAACCCTAACCCTAGCTCCATCCCTGTCCCTGAACTCTAAGCATCACCCACAGCCTGAACCCTGAGGCCTACCCTAACCGTAAGCCGCGCCCTGCAAAGAAAACGCCCCGTAACACATGTCCTTACCCGAATCTCGACCCTAGGCCTCATCGGGAGCCTAAACCTAAGTCGACCCGTTACCCTGAAGACTAAGCCTCACCAACAGCCTGAACCCTGACGCGTAACCTAACGATAAGCCGCGCCCTGCAAAAACAACGCCACTGAACGCATATCCGATCCCCAATTTCGACCCTAGACCTCACCAGGAGCCTAAACCTAACCGTAACTGCAACCCTTATCCTAAACCCAAAGCCTCACCCACAGCCACAACCCTGAGCCCTCCCCTAAAGATAAGCCGCGCCCTGAAAGGCCCACTCCACCTAACAAGTATCCGTACCCCAATCTCGAACCTAGGCCTCACCGGGAGCCTACACCTAACCTTATCTCCAAACCTGACCCTGAACGCTAAGCCTCAACCACAGTCTGTACCCGGAGGCCTACCCTAACGATTATCTGTGCCCAGCAACGCACACGCCCCCTAACATGTATCTGTACCCCAATCTCGACCGTAGGCCTCAGCGGGAGCCTAACCCTAACCCTAGCTCCAACCCTGACCTTGAAACCTACGACTCACACACAGCCTGAACCCTGAGGCCTACCCTTATGATCAGCCGCGCTCTGCAATGCACACTCGCCCTAAAATGTATCCGTACCCCAATCTCGACCATAGGCCTCACCGGGAGCCGAACGCTAATGCTAGCTCCAACCCTGACCCTGAAACCTAAGCCTCACAGCAAGACTGAACCCTGAGGCCTACACTAACGAAAAGCCGCGCCCTGCAACGCACACGCCCCCAAACACGTAACCGTACCCCAATCTCGACCCAAAGCCTCACCGGGAGCCTAAACCTAACCCTAGCTCCAACTCTGACCCTGAAACCTAAACCTTACCCGCAGCCTGAACCCTGAGGCCGACCCTAATGATAACCCAACGCCCTGCAACGAACAAGCCCCCTAACACGTATCCGTACCCCAATCTCTTCCCTAAACCTCACCAGAAGCCTAACCCTAACCCGAGCTCCAACCCTGACCCTGAAACCTAAGCCTCATCCGCAGCCTGAACCCTGTGGCCTACTCTAACGATAAGCCACGCTGTGCAACTCACACGCCCCGTTAAACATATCCATACACCAATCTCGACCCTAGGCCTCACCGGAAGCCTAACGCTAACCCTAGCTCCAACTCTCACCGTGAACACTAAACCTCACCATCAGCCTGAACCCTGAGGCCCACCCTAAGTATAAGTCACGAACAACAACGCAAACGCCCCCGAACTCGTATCCGTACCCCATTCTCGAACCTAGGCCTCACCGGGAGACTAACCCTAACCCTACCTCCAACCCTGACCCTGAACCCTAAGCCTCACCCGCCGCCTGAACCCTGAGGCCTACCCTAACGATAAGCTGTGTCCTGCAACAACAACGCTCCCTAACACATATCCGATCCCCAATCTCGACCCTAGGCCTCACCGGGAGCCTAACCCTAACCGTAACTCCAACCCTTATCCTGAACCCTAAGCCTTACCGCAAGACTGAACCCTGAGTCCCACCCTAACTATAGGCCGCGCGCTGCAAACCACAGGCCCCTATCACGTATCCGTACCCCAATCTCGACCCTAGGCATCACCAGGAGCCTAAACCTAACCTTAGCTCCAAACCTGACCCTGAACCCTAAGCCTCAGCTGCAGCCTGAACCCTGAGGCCAACCCTAATGATCAGCCTTGCTCTGCAATTCACAAGCCCCCTAACACGTATCCGTAATGCAATCTCGGCCGTAGGCCTCAGCGAGAGCCTAAACCTAACCCTAGCTCCAACCCTGACCCTGAACCCTAAGCCTCACCCGCAGCCTGTACCCTGAGGCCTACCGTAACGATAAGCCATGCCCTGCAACGCACACGCCCCCTAACAGGTATCTGTACCCCAATCTCGACCCTAAGCCTCACAGGAAGCCTAACTCTAACCCTAGATCGAACCCTGACTCTGAAAACTAAGCCTCACCCGCAGCCTGAACCCTGAGGCCTACCATAACGATAAGTTGCGCCCTGCAACGCACACGCCCCCAAACACGTATCTGTACCCCAATCTCGAACCTAGGTCTCACAGGGAGCCTAACGCTAACGCTGGCTCCAACCCTGACCATGAACCCTAAGCCTCACAGGAAGACTGAACCCTGAGGCCTAAACTAACGATAAGCCACGCCCTGCAACGCACACGCCCCCTAACACGTATCCATACACCAATCTCAACCCGAAGCCTCACCGGGAACCTAAACCTTACCCTAGCTCCAACTCTGACCATGAACCCTAAGCCTCACCCGCAGCCTGAACCCTGAGGCCTACCCTAACGATAACCTACGCGCTGCAACGAACACGCCCCCTAACAGGTATCCGTACCCCAATCTCGGCGCTAAGCCTCACCGGAAGCCTAACCCTAACCCTAGCTCCAATTCTCACCCTGAACACTAATCCTCACCCGCAGTCTGAACCCTGAGGCCTAACCTAACGATAAGCGGAGCGCTGCAACGCACACGCCCCTAACAAGTATTTGTACCCCAATGTCGACCGTAAGACTCAGCGGGAGCCTAACCCTAACCCTAGCTCCAACCCTGACCCTGAAAACTAAGCCTCATCGGCAGCCTGAATCATGAGGCCTACCCTAACGATTATCCACGCCCTGCAACGCAAACGCCCCCTAACACATATCCGATCCCCAATCTCGACCCTAGGCCTCACCGGGAGCCTAAGCCTAACCCTAACTCCAACCCTTATCCTGAATACTAAGCCTCACCCGCAGCCACAACCCTGAGCCCTACCCTAACGATAATCCGCGCCCTGAAATGCACACTCCCCCTAACACGTATCCGTACCCCAATCTCGAACCTAGGCCTCAGAGAGAGCCGAACACTAACCCTAGCTCCCACCCTGACGCTGAACACTAAGCCTCACCCGCAGCCTGAACCCTGAGGCCTACCCTGATGATAAGCCTCGCCCTGCAACGCTCACACCCCCTAACACGTACCCGTACCCCAATCTCGACCATATGCCTCACAGGGAGCCGAATGCTAAGACTAGCTCCAAATATGACCCTGAACACTAAGCCTCACAGGAAGATTGAACCGTGAGGCCTTCACTAACGATAAGCCACGCCCTGCAACGCACACGCCCCCTAACACGTATCTCTACCCCAATCTCGACCCTAGGCCTCACCGGGAGCCAAAGGCTAACGCTAGTTCCAACCCTGACCCTGAGCCCTAAGCCTCACAGGAAGACTGAACCCTGAGGCTTACACTAACGATAAGCCGCGCCCTGCAACGCACACGCCCCTTAACACGTATCCGTACCCCAATCTCGACCCAAAGCCTCACAGGTAGCCTAACCCTAACCCTAGCTCCAACCCTGACCCTGAACAATAAACCTCACCTGCAGCCTGAACCGTGAGGCCTACCCTAACGATAAACCGCGCCCTGCAAGAACAACGCCCCCTAACACATATCCGTACCCCAATCTCGAAACTAGGCCTCACCGGGAGCCTAACCCTAACCCTAACTACAACCATTATCCTGAACACTAAGCCTCATCCGCAGCCACAACCCTGAGCGCTACCCTAACGAAAAGCCGCGCCCTGCAAAGCACACTCCCGCAAACACGTATCCGTACCCCAATATCGAACCTAGGACTCAGAGGAAGCCGAACCCTAACCGTAGCTCCAACCCTGACCCTGAACCCTAAGCCTCAGCTGCAGCCTGAACCCTGAGGCCTACCCTAACGATCAGCCGTGCTCTGCAATTCACAAGCCCGCTAACACGTATCCCTAATGCAATCTCGGCCGTAGGCCTCAGCAAGAGCCTAAACCTAACCCTAGCTCCAACCCTGACCCTGAACACTAAGCCTCACCCGCAGCCTGAACCCTGAGGTCTACCGTAACCATAAGCCACGACCTGCAACGCACACGCCTCCTAACAGGTATCTGTACCTCAATCTCGACCCAAAGCCTCACAGGAAGCCTAACTCTAACCCTAGATCCAACCCTGACTCTGAAACCTAAGCCTCACCCGCAGCCTGAACCCTGAGGCCTACCCTAACGATAAGTTGCGCCCTGAAACGAAAACGCGCCCTAACAGGTTTCCGTACACCAATCTGGACCCTAGGCCTCACCGGGAGCCGAACACTAACCCTAAGTCCAACCGTTACCCTGAACACTAAGCCTCACCCGCAGCCTGAACCCTGAGGCCTACCCTAACGATAAACCGCGCCCTCCAATGCACACGCCCCCTAACACGTATCCGTACTCCAATCTCTTCCCTAGGCCTCACCGGGAGCCGAACGCTAACGCTAGCTCCAACCCTGACCCTGAACCCTAAGCCTCACAGGAAGACTGAACCCTGAGGCCTACACTAGCAATAAGCCGCGCCCTGCAGCGCACACGCCCCCTAACAGGTATCCGTACCCCAATCTCGGCCCGAAGCCTCACCGGGATCCTAAACCTAACTCTAGCTCCAACTCTGACCCTGAACACTAAGCCTCACCTGCAGCCTGAACCCTGAGGCCTACCCTAACGATAACTCACGCCCTGCAACGAACATGCCCCCTAACACGTATCCGTACCCCAATCTAGACCCGACGCCTCACCGGATGCCTAACCCTAACCCTATCTCCAACCCTGACCCTGAATCCTAAGCCTCACCCACAGCCTGAACTCTGAAGCCTACCCTAACGATTATCTGCGCCATGCAAACCACACGACCCCTAACACGTATCTGTACCCCAATCACGACCGAAAGCCTCAGCCGGAGCCTAACCCTAAGTCTAGCTCCAACCCTGACCATGAAACCTAAGACTCACCCACAGCATGAACCCTGAGGCCTACCCTAATGTTCAGCCGCTCCCTGCAATGCACACGCGCCCCAAAACGTATCCGTAACCCAATCTCGACCCGAAGCGTCAAGGGGAGCCTAAACCTAACCCTAGATCCAACCCTGACCCTGAAACCTATGCCTCACCAGCAGCCCGATACCTGAGGCCTACCCTAACGTCAGCTGTGTCCTACAACTCACACGCCCCCTAACACGTATCCGTACCCCAATCTCCACCCAAAGACGCACTGGGAGCCTAACCCTAACCCAAGCTCCAACCGTGACCCTGAACAATAAACCTCACCTGCAGCCAGAACCCTGAGGACTACCCTACCGATAAACCACGCCCTGCAACAACAACGCCACCTAACACATATCCATACGCCAATCTCAACCCTAGGCCTCACCGGGAGCCAAACCCTAACCCTAACTCCAACCCTTATCCTGAACAATAAGCCACACCCTCAGCAAAAACCCTGAGCCCTATCCTAACGATAAGCCGCGCCCTGCAACGCACACTCCCCCTAACATATATCCGTACCCCAATCTGGAACCTAGGCCTCAGAGGGAGCCTAACCCTAACCCTAGCTACAACCCTGATCCTGAACACTAAGCCTCACCCGCAGCCTGAACCCTGAGGCCTACCCTAACAATAAGCTGCGCCCTGCAACGCACACGCCCCCTAACACGTATCTGTACCCCAATCTCGACCCTAGGCCTCACCGGGAGCCGAACGCTAACGCTAGTTCCAACCCTGACCCTGAGCCCTAAGCCTCACAGGAAGACTGAATCGTGAGGCCTACACTAACGATAAGCCGCGCCCTGCAATGCACACGCCCCCTAACATGTATCCGTACCCAAATCTCTACCCGAAGCCTCACCGGGAACCTAAACCTAACCCTAGCTCCAACTCTGACCCTGAACCCTAAGCCTCACCCACAGCCTGAACCCTGAGGCCTACCCTAACGATAAAAAAAGCCCTGCAACGAAAACGCCCCCTAACACGTATCCGTACCCCAATTTCGGCCCTAAGCCTCACCAGAAGCCTAATCCTAACCCTAGCTCCAACTCTCACACTGAACACTAATCCTCACACGCAGTCTGAGCCGTGAGGCCTAACCTAACGATAAGCGGCGACCAGCAATGCACACGGCCCCTAACAAGCATCAGTACGCCAATCGCGACCCTAGACCTAACCGGGAGCCTAATCCTAACCCTAGCTCCAACCCTGACCCTGAACCCTAAGACTCACCCGCAGACTGAACCCTGAGGACTACCCTAACGATTATCCGCGCCCTGCAATGCATACGCCCCCTAACAGGTATCCGTACCCTAATCTCGACCCAAAGCCTGACCCAGAGCCTAACACTAAACCTAGCTCCAACCCTGACCCTGAACAATAAAACTCACCTGCAGCCTGATCCCTGAGGCCTACCCTAACGATAAACCACGCCCTGCAACAACAACGCCCCATACCACATATCTGTACCCCAATCTCAACCCTAGGCCTCACTGGGAGCCTAACACTAACCCTAGCTCCAACCCTGATCCTGAACCCTAAGCCTAACTGGAAGACTAAACCCTGAGGCCTACCCTAACTATAAGCCTCGCCCTGTAACGCACAAGCCCCCTACCACGTATCCGTACCCCAATCTCGACCCTAAGCCTCACCGGGTGCCTAACCATAACCCTAGCTCCAACCCTGACCCTGAACACTAAGCCTCACCCGCAGCCTGAACCCTGATTCCTACCATAACAATAAGCCACGCCCTGCTACGCACATGCCCCCTAACAGGTGTCCGTACCCCAATGTCAACCCTAAGCCTCACAGGAAGCCTAACCCTAACCCTAGCTCCAACCCTGACCCTGAACACTAAGCCTCACCCGCAGCCTGAACGCTGAGGCCAACCCTAACGATAAGTCACGCCCTGAAACGAAAACGCGCCCTAACACGTTTCCGTACGCCAATCTCGACCCTAGGCCTCACCGGGAGCCTCACACTAACCCTAAATCCAACCCAGATCCTGTACGCTAAGCCTCATCCACAGCCTGAACCCTGAGGCCTACCCTAACGATTATCGGCGCCCTGCAATGAAAAACTCCCCCTAACACGTATCTCTACCCCCATCTCGACCGTAAGCCTCAGTGGGAGCCGAACACTAACCCTATCTCCAACTCTTATCCTGAACACTAAGCCTCACCCACAGCCAAAACCCTGAGACCTACCCCAACGATAAGCTGTGCCCTGCAACGCTAACACCCCCTAACACGTATCCGTACACCAATCGCGAACCTAGGCCTCAGAGGGAGCCTAATCCTAACCCTAGCTCCAACCCTGACCCTGAACCCTAAGCCTCACAGGAAGACTGAACCCTGAGGCCTACACTAACGAAAAGCCGCGCCCTGCAACGCACACGACCCCTAACACATATCCGTACCCCAATCTCGACCCGAAGCCTCACCGGGAACCTAAACCTTACCCTAGCTCCAACTCTGACCATGAACCGTAAGCCTCACCCGCAGCCTGAACCCGGAGGCCTACCCTAACGATAACCTACGCCCTGCAACGAACACGCCACCTAACAGGTATCCGTACCCCAATCTCGGCCCTAAGCCTCACCGGAAGCCTAAACCTAACCCTAGCTCCAACTCTCACCCTGAACACTAATCCTAACCCGCAGCCTGAACCCTGAGGCCTAACCTAACGATAAGCGGAGCGCTGCAACGCACACGCCCCCTAACAAGTATCTGTACCCCAATCTCGACCCGAAGCCTCACCGGGAGCCTAACCCTATCCCGAGCTCCAACCCTGACCCTGAAACCTAAGCATCATCCGCAGCCTGAACCCTGAGGCCTACTCTAACGATAAGCTGTGCCGTGCAACTCACATGCCCCCTACACGTATCCGTACCCCACTCTCGACCCTAGGCTTCACTGGAAGCCTAATGCTAACCCTAGCTCCAACTCTGACCCTGAACACTAGGACTAACCGGAACACTGAACCTTGAGGCCTACCCTAACTACCAGCCCCGACCTGCAATGCACACGCCCCCTAACACGTATCCGTACCCCAATCTCGACCCGAAGCATAACCGGGAGCCTAAATCTAAGCCTAGCTCCAACCCTGACCCTGAACCCTAAGCCTCAACCGCAGCCTGAACCCTGAGGCCTACACTAAGGATAAGTCACGCCCTTCAACGCAAACGCCCCCTAATACGTATCCGTACCCCATTCTCGAACCTAGGCCTCACCGGGAGTATAACCCTAACCCTAGCTCCAACTCCGACCCAGAACCCTAAGCCTCACCCGCAGCCTGAAGCCTGAGGCCTACCCTAACGATTATCTGCGCCCTGCAATGCACACGCCCCCTAACACGTATCTGTACCCCAATCTCGACCCTAAGCCTCAACGGGAGCCTAAACCTAACCCTATCTCCAACCCTGTCCCTGAATCCTAAGCCTCACCCACAGCCTGATCCCTGAGGCCTACCCTAATGATTATCTGCGCACTGCAACTCAAACGCCACCTAACACGTATCCGAACACCAATCTCGACCCAAAGCCTCAAGGGGAGCCTAAAATTACCGCTAGCTCCAAACTTGACCCTGAACCCTAAGTCTCACCCGCCGCCTGAACCCTGAGGCCTGCCCTACCGTTAAGTCCCGCCCTGCAAGGCACACGCCCCTTAACACGTATCCGTACCCCAATCTCGAACCAAAGCCTCACAGGGAGCCTAACCCTAACCCTAGCTCCAACCCTGACCCTGAACAATAAACCTCACCTGCAACCTGAACCGTGAGACCTACCCTAATGATAAACCGCGCCCTGCAAGAACAACGCTCCCTAACATATATCCGTACCCCAATCTCGACCCTAGGCCTCACCGGGAGCCTAACCCTAACCCAAACTACAACCCTTATCCTGAACACTAAGCCTCATCCGCAGCCACAACCCTGAGCGCTACCCTAACGAAAAGCTGTGCCCTGCAACGCACACACCCCCGAACAGGTATCCGTACCCCAATCTCGACCCTAGGCCTCACCAGGAGTCGAACGCTAACACTACCTCCAAACCTGACCCTGAAACCTAAGCCTCAACCACAGTGTGGACCCTGAGGCCTACCCTAACGATCAGCCGTGCCCTGCAATGCACACGCCCCCTAACACGTATCCGTACCACAATCTCGAACCTAGGCCTCACCGGGAGCCTAAACCTACCCTTAGCTCCAAACCTGACCCTGAACCCTAAGCCTCAGCTGCAGCCTGAAACCTGAGACCAACACTAAAGATAAGCCGTGCTCTGCAATTCACAAGCCCCCTAACACGTATCCGTAATGCAATCTCGGCCGTAGGCCTCAGCGAGAGCCTAACCCTAACCCTATCTCCGACACTCACCCTGAACCCTAATCCACACCCGCAGCCTGAACACTGAGGCCTAACCTAACGATAAGCCACGCCCTTCAACAACAACTCCCCGTAACACGTATCCGTACCCCAATCTCGAACCTAGGCCTCAGAGGGAGCCTAACCTTAACCCTAGCTCCAACCCAGACCCTGAATCCTAAGCCTCACCCGCAGCCTGAACCCTGAAGCCTACCCTAAGTATTATCTGCGCCATGCAAAGCACACGACACCTAAGACGTATCTGTACCTCAATCACGACCGTAAGCCTCAGCCGGAGCCTAACCCTACCCCTAGCTCCAACCCTGACCGTGAAACCTAAGACTCACCCACAGTCTGAACCCTGAGGCCTAAGCTAATGTTCAGCCACGCCCTGCAATGCACAAGCGCCCTAAAACGTATCCGTAATCCAATCTCGACCCGAAGCCTAAACGGGAGCCTAAACCTAACCCTAGCTCCAACCCTGACCCTGAAAACTAAGCCTCACCCGAAGCTCGATACCTGAGGCCTACCCTAACGTCAGCCGTGTCCTGCAACTCACACGCCCCCTAACACGTATCCGTACCCCAATCTCGACCAAAAGCAACACCGGGAGCCTAACCCTAACCCTAGCTCCAACCCTGACCCTGAACAATAAACCTCACCTGCATCCAGAACCCTGAGGCCTACCCTACCGATAAACCGTGCCTTGCAACAACAACGCCCCCTAATACATATCCGTACCCCAATCTCGACCCTAGGCCTCACCGGGAGCCAAACCCTAACCCTAACTCCAACCCTTATCCTGAACACTAAGCCTCACTCGCAGCAAAAACCCTGAGCCTTACTATAACGATAAGCCGCGCCCTGCAAGGCACACTCCCCCTAAAATGTATCCGTACCCCAATCTCGAACCTAGGCCTCAGAGGGAGCCTAACCCTAACCCTAGCTACAACCCTGACCCTGAACACTAAGCCTCACCCGCAGCCTGAACCCTGAGGCCTACCCTAACAATAAGCTGCGCCCTGCAAAGCACACGCCCCCTAACACGTATATGTACCCCAATCTCGACCATAGGCCTCACCGGGAGTCGAACGCTAATGCTAGTTCCAACCCTGACCCTGAACCCTAAGCGTCACAGGAAGACGAACCCTGAGGCCTACACTAACGATAAGCCGCGCCCTGGAATGCACACGCCCCCTAACATGTATCAGTACCCAAATCTCTACCCGAAGCCTCACCGGGAACCTAAACCTAACCCTAGCTCCGACACTCGCCCTGAACCCTAATCCACACCCGCAGCCTGAACCCTGAGGCCTACCCTAATGATAAACCACGCCCTGCAACAACAACTCCCCCTAACACATATCCGTACCCCAATCTCGAGCCTAGGCCTCACCGGGAGCCTAACACTTACCCTAGCTCCAATCTTGACTCTGAACCCTAAGCCTCACAGGAAGACTGAACCCTGAGGCCTACCATAACTATAAGCATCGCCCTGCAACCCACACGCCCCCTAACACGTATCCTTACCCCAATCTCGACCCTAAGCCTCACCGGGTGCCTAACCATAACCCGTACTCCAACCCTGACCCTGAAAACTAAGCCTCACCCGCAGCCTGAACCGTGAGGCCGACCCTAAAGATAAGTCGCGCCCTGCAACGCAAACGCCCCCTAACACGTATCCGAACCCCATTCTCGAACCTAGGCCTCACCGGGAGCCTAAACCTAAACATAGCTCCAACCCTAACCCTGCACCCGAAGCCTCATCCGCAGCCTTAACCCTGAAGCCTACCCTAACGATTATATGCGCCCTGCAACGCACACGCCCCTTAACAGGTATCTGTACACCAATCTCGACCGTAAGCCTCAGCGGGAGCCTAATCCTAACCGTAGCTCCAACTCTGACCATGAACACTAAGCCTCACCTGCAGCCTGAACCCTGAGGCCTACCCTAACAATAAGCCGCGCCCTGCAACGCACACACCCCCAAAGACGTATCTGTACCCCAGTCTCATACCTAGGCCTCATCGGGAGCCGAACGCTAACGCTAGCTCCAACTCTGACCCTGAACACTAAGCCTCACCCGCAGCCTGAACGCTGAGGCCAACCCTAACGATAAGTCGCGCCCTGAAACGAAAACGCGCCCTAACACGTTTCCGTACGCCAATCTCGACCCTAGGCCTCACCGGGAGCCTCACACTAACCCTAAATCCAACCCTGATCCTGTACGCTAAGCCTCATCCACAGCCTGAACCCTGAGTCCTACCCTAACGATTATCGGGGCCCTGCAATGAAAAACTCCCCCTAACACGTATCTCTACCCCCATCTCGACCGTAAGCCTCAGTGGGAGCCGAACACTAACCCTATCTCCAACTCTTATCCTGAACACTAAGCCTCACCCACAGCCAAAACCCTGAGACCTACCCCAACGATAAGCTGCGCCCTGCAACGCTAACACCCCCTAACACGTATCCGTACACCAATCGCGAACCTAGGCCTCAGAGGGAGCCTAATCCTAACCCTAGCTCCAACCCTGACCCTGAACCCTAAGCCTCACCCGCAGTCTGAACCCTGAGGCCTACCATAACAATAAGCTGCACCCTGCAACGCACACGCCCCCAAACACGTATCTGTACCCCAATCTCGAACCTAGGTCTCACAGGGAGCCTAACGCTAACGCTGGCTCCAACCCTGACCCTGAACCCTAAGCCTCACAGGAAGACTGAACCCTGAGGCCTACACTAACGAAAAGCCGCGCCCTGCAACGCACACGACCCCTAACACATATCCGTACCCCAATCTCGACCCGAAGCCTCACCGGGAACCTAAACCTTACCCTAGCTCCAACTCTGACCATGAACCGTAAGCCTCACCCGCAGCCTGAACCCGGAGGCCTACCCTAACGATAACCTACGCCCTGCAACGAACACGCCACCTAACAGGTATCCGTACCCCAATCTCGGCCCGAAGCCTCACCGGAAGCCTAAACCTAACCCTAGCTCCAACTCTCACCCTGAACACTAATCCTAACCCGCAGCCTGAACCCTGAGGCCTAACCTAACGATAAGCGGAGCGCTGCAACGCACACGCCCCCTAACAAGTATCTGTACCCCAATCTCGACCCGAAGCCTCACCGGGAGCCTAACCCTATCCCGAGCTCCAACCCTGACCCTGAAACCTAAGCATCATCCGCAGCCTGAACCCTGAGGCCTACTCTAACGATAAGCTGTGCCGTGCAACTCACATGCCCCCTACACGTATCCGTACCCCACTCTCGACCCTAGGCTTCACTGGAAGCCTAATGCTAACCCTAGCTCCAACTCTGACCCTGAACACTAGGACTAACCGGAACACTGAACCTTGAGGCCTACCCTAACTACCAGCCCCGACCTGCAATGCACACGCCCCCTAACACATATCCGTAACCCAATCTCGAACCTAGGCCTCAGAGGGAGCCTAACCTTAACCCTAGCTCCAACCCAGACCCTGAATCCTAAGCCTCACCCGCAGCCTGAACCCTGAAGCCTACCCTAAGTATTATCTGCGCCATGCAAAGCACACGACACCTAAGACGTATCTGTACCTCAATCACGACCGTAAGCCTCAGCCGGAGCCTAACCCTACCCCTAGCTCCAACCCTGACCGTGAAACCTAAGACTCACCCACAGTCTGAACCCTGAGGCCTAAGCTAATGTTCAGCCACGCCCTGCAATGCACAAGCGCCCTAAAACGTATCCGTAATCCAATCTCGACCCGAAGCCTAAACGGGAGCCTAAACCTAACCCTAGCTCCAACCCTGACCCTGAAAACTAAGCCTCACCCGAAGCTCGATACCTGAGGCCTACCCTAACGTCAGCCGTGTCCTGCAACTCACACGCCCCCTAACACGTATCCGTACCCCAATCTCGACCAAAAGCAACACCGGGAGCCTAACCCTAACCCTAGCTCCAACCCTGACCCTGAACAATAAACCTCACCTGCATCCAGAACCCTGAGGCCTACCCTACCGATAAACCGTGCCTTGCAACAACAACGCCCCCTAATACATATCCGTACCCCAATCTCGACCCTAGGCCTCACCGGGAGCCAAACCCTAACCCTAACTCCAACCCTTATCCTGAACACTAAGCCTCACTCGCAGCAAAAACCCTGAGCCTTACTATAACGATAAGCCGCGCCCTGCAAGGCACACTCCCCCTAAAAAGTATCCGTACCCCAATCTCGAACCTAGGCCTCAGAGGGAGCCTAACCCTAACCCTAGCTACAACCCTGACCCTGAACACTAAGCCTCACCCGCAGCCTGAACCCTGAGGCCTACCCTAACAATAAGCTGCGCCCTGCAAAGCACACGCCCGCTAACACGTATATGTACCCCAATCTCGACCATAGGCCTCACCGGGAGTCGAACGCTAATGCTAGTTCCAACCCTGACCCTGAACCCTAAGCGTCACAGGAAGACGAACCCTGAGGCCTACACTAACGATAAGCCGCGCCCTGGAATGCACACGCCCCCTAACATGTATCAGTACCCAAATCTCTACCCGAAGCCTCACCGGGAACCTAAACCTAACCCTAGCTCCGACACTCACCCTGAACCCTAATCCACACCCGCAGCCTGAACCCTGAGGCCTACCCTAATGATAAACCACGCCCTGCAACAACAACTCCCCCTAACACATATCCGTACCCCAATCTCGAGCCTAGGCCTCACCGGGAGCCTAACACTTACCCTAGCTCCAATCTTGACTCTGAACCCTAAGCCTCACAGGAAGACTGAACCCTGAGGCCTACCATAACTATAAGCATCGCCCTGCAACCCACACGCCCCCTAACACGTATCCTTACCCCAATCTCGACCCTAAGCCTCACCGGGTGCCTAACCATAACCCGTACTCCAACCCTGACCCTGAAAACTAAGCCTCACCCGCAGCCTGAACCGTGAGGCCGACCCTAAAGATAAGTCGCGCCCTGCAACGCAAACGCCCCCTAACACGTATCCGAACCCCATTCTCGAACCTAGGCCTCACCGGGAGCCTAAACCTAAACATAGCTCCAACCCTAACCCTGCACCCGAAGCCTCATCCGCAGCCTTAACCCTGAAGCCTACCCTAACGATTATATGCGCCCTGCAACGCACACGCCCCTTAACAGGTATCTGTACACCAATCTCGACCGTAAGCCTCAGCGGGAGCCTAATCCTAACCGTAGCTCCAACTCTGACCATGAACACTAAGCCTCACCTGCAGCCTGAACCCTGAGGCCTACCCTAACAATAAGCCGCGCCCTGCAACGCACACACCCCCAAAGACGTATCTGTACCCCAGTCTCGTACCTAGGCCTCATCGGGAGCCGAACGCTAACGCTAGCTCCAACCCTGACCCTGAACACTAAGCCTCACCCGCAGCCTGAACGCTGAGGCCAACCCTAACGATAAGTCGCGCCCTGAAACGAAAACGCGCCCTAACACGTTTCCGTACACCAATCTCGACCCTAGGCCTCACCGGGAGCCTCACACTAACCCTAAATCCAACCCTGATCCTGTACGCTAAGCCTCATCCACAGCCTGAACCCTGAGGCCTACCCTAACGATTATCGGCGCCCTGCAATGAAAAACTCCCCCTAACACGTATCTCTACCCCCATCTCGACCGTAAGCCTCAGTGGGAGCCGAACACTAACCCTATCTCCAACTCTTATCCTGAACACTAAGCCTCACCCACAGCCAAAACCCTGAGACCTACCCCAACGATAAGCTGCGCCCTGCAACGCTAACACCCCCTAACACGTATCCGTACACCAATCGCGAACCTAGGCCTCAGAGGGAGCCTAATCCTAACCCTAGCTCCAACCCTGACCCTGAACCCTAAGCCTCACCCGCAGCCTGAACCCTGAGGCCTACCATAACAATAAGCTGCACCCTGCAACGCACACGCCCGCAAAGACGTATCTGTACCCCAATCTCGAACCTAGGTCTCACAGGGAGCCTAACGCTAACGCTGGCTCCAACCCTGACCCTGAACCCTAAGCCTCACAGGAAGACTGAACCCTGAGGCCTACACTAACGAAAAGCCGCGCCCTGCAACGCACACGACCCCTAACACATATCCGTACCCCAATCTCGACCCGAAGCCTCACCGGGAACCTAAACCTTACCCTAGCTCCAACTCTGACCATGAACCGTAAGCCTCACCCGCAGCCTGAACCCGGAGGCCTACCCTAACGATAACCTACGCCCTGCAACGAACACGCCACCTAACAGGTATCCGTACCCCAATCTCGGCCCGAAGCCTCACCGGAAGCCTAAACCTAACCCTAGCTCCAACTCTCACCCTGAACACTAATCCTAACCCGCAGCCTGAACCCTGAGGCCTAACCTAACGATAAGCGGAGCGCTGCAACGCACACGCCCCCTAACAAGTATCTGTACCCCAATCTCGACCCGAAGCCTCACCGGGAGCCTAACCCTATCCCGAGCTCCAACCCTGACCCTGAAACCTAAGCATCATCCGCAGCCTGAACCCTGAGGCCTACTCTAACGATAAGCTGTGCCGTGCAACTCACATGCCCCCTACACGTATCCGTACCCCACTCTCGACCCTAGGCTTCACTGGAAGCCTAATGCTAACCCTAGCTCCAACTCTGACCCTGAACACTAGGACTAACCGGAACACTGAACCTTGAGGCCTACCCTAACTACCAGCCCCGACCTGCAATGCACACGCCCCCTAACACGTATCCGTACCCCAATCTCGACCCGAAGCATAACCGGGAGCCTAAATCTAAGCCTAGCTCCAACCCTGACCCTGAACCCTAAGCCTCAACCGCAGCCTGAACCCTGAGGCCTACACTAAGGATAAGTCACGCCCTTCAACGCAAACGCCCCCTAATACGTATCCGTACCCCATTCTCGAACCTAGGCCTCACCGGGAGTATAACCCTAACCCTAGCTCCAACTCCGACCCAGAACCCTAAGCCTCACCCGCAGCCTGAAGCCTGAGGCCTACCCTAACGATTATCTGCGCCCTGCAACGCACACGCCCCCTAACACGTATCTGTACCCCAATCTCGACCCTAAGCCTCAACGGGAGCCTAAACCTAACCCTATCTCCAACCCTGTCCCTGAATCCTAAGCCTCACCCACAGCCTGATCCCTGAGGCCTACCCTAATGATTATCTGCGCACTGCAACTCAAACGCCACCTAACACGTATCCGAACACCAATCTCGACCCAAAGCCTCAAGGGGAGCCTAAAATTACCGCTAGCTCCAAACTTGACCCTGAACCCTAAGTCTCACCCGCCGCCTCAACCCTGAGGCCTGCCCTACCGTTAAGTCCCGCCCTGCAAGGCACACGCCCCTTAACACGTATCCGTACCCCAATCTCGAACCAAAGCCTCACAGGGAGCCTAACCCTAACCCTAGCTCCAACCCTGACCCTGAACAATAAACCTCACCTGCAACCTGAACCGTGAGACCTACCCTAATGATAAACCGCGCCCTGCAAGAACAACGCTCCCTAACATATATCCGTACCCCAATCTCGACCCTAGGCCTCACCGGGAGCCTAACCCTAACCCAAACTACAACCCTTATCCTGAACACTAAGCCTCATCCGTAGCCACAACCCTGAGCGCTACCCTAACGAAAAGCTGTGCCCTGCAACGCACACACCCCCGAACAGGTATCCGTACCCCAATCTCGACCCTAGGCCTCACCAGGAGTCGAACGCTAACACTACCTCCAAACCTGACCCTGAAACCTAAGCCTCAACCACAGTGTGAACCCTGAGGCCTACCCTAACGATCAGCCGTGCCCTGCAATGCACACGCCCCCTAACACGTATCCGTACCACAATCTCGAACCTAGGCCTCACCGGGAGCCTAAACCTAACCTTAGCTCCAAACCTGACCCTGAACCCTAAGCCTCAACCGCAGCCTGAACCCTGAGACCTACACTAACGATCAGCCGTGCCCTGCAATGCACACGCCCCCTAACACGTATCCATACTCCAATCTCGGCCATAGGCCTCAGCGAGAGCCTAAGCCAAACCAGAGCTCCAACCCTGACCCTGAACACTAAGCCTCACCCGCAGCCTGAACCCTGGGGCCTACCCTTACGATAAGTCACGCCCTGCAACGCAAATGCCCCCTAACACGTTTCCGTAACCGAATCTCGACCATAGGCCTCACCGCCTGCCTAACCATAACCCTAGCTCCAACCCTGACCCTGAACGCTAAGCCTCACCTGCAGCCTGAACGCTGAGGCCTAGGCTAAGGATAAGCCACGCCGTGCAACTCACACGCCCCCTTACATGTATCCGTATCCCAATGTCGAACCTAGGCCGCAACGGGTGCCTAACGCTAACCATAGCTCCAACACTGACCCTGAATCCTAAGCCTTACCGGAAGTCTGAACCCTGAGGCCCACCCTAACTATAGGCCGTGCCCTGCAAACCACACGCCCCCTAACACGTATCCGTACCCCAATCTCGACCCTAGGCATCACCTGGAGCCTAAACCTAAACTTAGCTCCAAACCTGACCCTGAACCCTAAGCCTCAGCTGCAGCCTGAAACCTGAGACCAACACTAAAGATAAGCCGTGCTCTGCAATTCACAAGCCCCCTAACACGTATCCGTAATGCAATCTCGGCCGTAGGCCTCAGAGAGAGCCTAACCCTAACCCTATCTCCGACACTCACCCTGAACCCTAATCCACACCCGCAGCCTGAACACTGAGGCCTAACCTAACGATAAGCCACGCCCTTCAACAACAACTCCCCGTAACACGTATCCGTACCCCAATCTCGAACCTAGGCCTCAGAGGGAGCCTAACCTTAACCCTAGCTCCAACCCAGACCCTGAATCCTAAGCCTCACCCGCAGCCTGAACCCTGAAGCCTACCCTAAGTATTATCTGCGCCATGCAAAGCACACGACACCTAAGACGTATCTGTACCTCAATCACGACCGTAAGCCTCAGCCGGAGCCTAACCCTACCCCTAGCTCCAACCCTGACCGTGAAACCTAAGACTCACCCACAGTCTGAACCCTGAGGCCTAAGCTAATGTTCAGCCACGCCCTGCAATGCTCAAGCGCCCTAAAACGTATCCGTAATCCAATCTCGACCCGAAGCCTAAACGGGAGCCTAAACCTAACCCTAGCTCCAACCCTGACCCTGAAAACTAAGCCTCACCCGAAGCTCGATACCTGAGGCCTACCCTAACGTCAGCCGTGTCCTGCAACTCACACGCCCCCTAACACGTATCCGTACCCCAATCTCGACCAAAAGCAACACCGGGAGCCTAACCCTAACCCTAGCTCCAACCCTGACCCTGAACAATAAACCTCACCTGCATCCAGAACCCTGAGGCCTACCCTACCGATAAACCGTGCCTTGCAACAACAACGCCCCCTAATACATATCCGTACCCCAATCTCGACCCTAGGCCTCACCGGGAGCCAAACCCTAACCCTAACTCCAACCCTTATCCTGAACACTAAGCCTCACTCACAGCAAAAACCCTGAGCCTTACTATAACGATAAGCCGCGCCCTGCAAGGCACACTCCCCCTAAAATGTATCCGTACCCCAATCTCGAACCTAGGCCTCAGAGGGAGCCTAACCCTAACCCTAGCTACAACCCTGACCCTGAACACTAAGCCTCACCCGCAGCCTGAACCCTGAGGCCTACCCTAACAATAAGCTGCGCCCTGCAACGCACACGCCCCCTAACACGTATATGTACCCCAATCTCGACCATAGGCCTCACCGGGAGTCGAACGCTAATGCTAGTTCCAACCCTGACCCTGAACCCTAAGCGTCACAGGAAGACGAACCCTGAGGCCTACACTAACGATAAGCCGCGCCCTGGAATGCACACGCCCCCTAACATGTATCAGTACCCAAATCTCTACCCGAAGCCTCACCGGGAACCTAAACCTAACCCTAGCTCCGACACTCACCCTGAACCCTAATCCACACCCGCAGCCTGAACCCTGAGGCCTACCCTAATGATAAACCACGCCCTGCAACAACAACTCCCCCTAACACATATCCGTACCCCAATCTCGAGCCTAGGCCTCACCGGGAGCCTAACACTTACCCTAGCTCCAATCTTGACTCTGAACCCTAAGCCTCACAGGAAGACTGAACCCTGAGGCCTACCATAACTATAAGCATCGCCCTGCAACCCACACGCCCCCTAACACGTATCCTTACCCCAATCTCGACCCTAAGCCTCACCGGGTGCCTAACCATAACCCGTACTCCAACCCTGACCCTGAAAACTAAGCCTCACCCGCAGCCTGAACCGTGAGGCCGACCCTAAAGATAAGTCGCGCCCTGCAACGCAAACGCCCCCTAACACGTATCCGAACCCCATTCTCGAACCTAGGCCTCACCGGGAGCCTAAACCTAAACATAGCTCCAACCCTAACCCTGCACCCGAAGCCTCATCCGCAGCCTTAACCCTGAAGCCTACCCTAACGATTATATGCGCCCTGCAACGCACACGCCCCTTAACAGGTATCTGTACACCAATCTCGACCGTAAGCCTCAGCGGGAGCCTAATCCTAACCGTAGCTCCAACTCTGACCATGAACACTAAGCCTCACCTGCAGCCTGAACCCTGAGGCCTACCCTAACAATAAGCCGCGCCCTGCAACGCACACACCCCCAAAGACGTATCTGTACCCCAGTCTCGTACCTAGGCCTCATCGGGAGCCGAACGCTAACGCTAGCTCCAACCCTGACCCTGAACACTAAGCCTCACCCGCAGCCTGAACGCTGAGGCCAACCCTAACGATAAGTCGCGCCCTGAAACGAAAACGCGCCCTAACACGTTTCCGTACGCCAATCTCGACCCTAGGCCTCACCGGGAGCCTCACACTAACCCTAAATCCAACCCTGATCCTGTACGCTAAGCCTCATCCACAGCCTGAACCCTGAGGCCTACCCTAACGATTATCGGCGCCCTGCAATGAAAAACTCCCCCTAACACGTATCTCTACCCCCATCTCGACCGTAAGCCTCAGTGGGAGCCGAACACTAACCCTATCTCCAACTCTTATCCTGAACACTAAGCCTCACCCACAGCCAAAACCCTGAGACCTACCCCAACGATAAGCTGCGCCCTGCAACGCTAACACCCCCTAACACGTATCCGTACACCAATCGCGAACCTAGGCCTCAGAGGGAGCCTAATCCTAACCCTAGCTCCAACCCTGACCCTGAACCCTAAGCCTCACCCGCAGCCTGAACCCTGAGGCCTACCATAACAATAAGCTGCACCCTGCAACGCACACGCCCGCAAAGACGTATCTGTACCCCAATCTCGAACCTAGGTCTCACAGGGAGCCTAACGCTAACGCTGGCTCCAACCCTGACCCTGAACCCTAAGCCTCACAGGAAGACTGAACCCTGAGGCCTACACTAACGAAAAGCCGCGCCCTGCAACGCACACGACCCCTAACACATATCCGTACCCCAATCTCGACCCGAAGCCTCACCGGGAACCTAAACCTTACCCTAGCTCCAACTCTGACCATGAACCGTAAGCCTCACCCGCAGCCTGAACCCGGAGGCCTACCCTAACGATAACCTACGCCCTGCAACGAACACGCCACCTAACAGGTATCCGTACCCCAATCTCGGCCCGAAGCCTCACCGGAAGCCTAAACCTAACCCTAGCTCCAACTCTCACCCTGAACACTAATCCTAACCCGCAGCCTGAACCCTGAGGCCTAACCTAACGATAAGCGGAGCGCTGCAACGCACACGCCCCCTAACAAGTATCTGTACCCCAATCTCGACCCGAAGCCTCACCGGGAGCCTAACCCTATCCCGAGCTCCAACCCTGACCCTGAAACCTAAGCATCATCCGCAGCCTGAACCCTGAGGCCTACTCTAACGATAAGCTGTGCCGTGCAACTCACATGCCCCCTACACGTATCCGTACCCCACTCTCGACCCTAGGCTTCACTGGAAGCCTAATGCTAACCCTAGCTCCAACTCTGACCCTGAACACTAGGACTAACCGGAACACTGAACCTTGAGGCCTACCCTAACTACCAGCCCCGACCTGCAATGCACACGCCCCCTAACACGTATCCGTACCCCAATCTCGACCCGAAGCATAACCGGGAGCCTAAATCTAAGCCTAGCTCCAACCCTGACCCTGAACCCTAAGCCTCAACCGCAGCCTGAACCCTGAGGCCTACACTAAGGATAAGTCACGCCCTTCAACGCAAACGCCCCCTAATACGTATCCGTACCCCATTCTCGAACCTAGGCCTCACCGGGAGTATAACCCTAACCCTAGCTCCAACTCCGACCCAGAACCCTAAGCCTCACCCGCAGCCTGAAGCCTGAGGCCTACCCTAACGATTATCTGCGCCCTGCAACGCACACGCCCCCTAACACGTATCTGTACCCCAATCTCGACCCTAAGCCTCAACGGGAGCCTAAACCTAACCCTATCTCCAACCCTGTCCCTGAATCCTAAGCCTCACCCACAGCCTGATCCCTGAGGCCTACCCTAATGATTATCTGCGCACTGCAACTCAAACGCCACCTAACACGTATCCGAACACCAATCTCGACCCAAAGCCTCAAGGGGAGCCTAAAATTACCGCTAGCTCCAAACTTGACCCTGAACCCTAAGTCTCACCCGCCGCCTCAA
Organism: Kogia breviceps; assembly: GCF_026419965.1. Lineage (NCBI taxonomy): Eukaryota > Metazoa > Chordata > Mammalia > Artiodactyla > Physeteridae > Kogia > Kogia breviceps. The sequence goes on along the minus strand of NC_081316.1, from coordinate 91,315,473 downwards.
CCCTGAGGCCTGCCCTACCGTTAAGTCCCGCCCTGCAAGGCACACGCCCCTTAACACGTATCCGTACCCCAATCTCGAACCAAAGCCTCACAGGGAGCCTAACCCTAACCCTAGCTCCAACCCTGACCCTGAACAATAAACCTCACCTGCAACCTGAACCGTGAGACCTACCCTAATGATAAACCGCGCCCTGCAAGAACAACGCTCCCTAACATATATCCGTACCCCAATCTCGACCCTAGGCCTCACCGGGAGCCTAACCCTAACCCAAACTACAACCCTTATCCTGAACACTAAGCCTCATCCGCAGCCACAACCCTGAGCGCTACCCTAACGAAAAGCTGTGCCCTGCAACGCACACACCCCCGAACAGGTATCCGTACCCCAATCTCGACCCTAGGCCTCACCAGGAGTCGAACGCTAACACTACCTCCAAACCTGACCCTGAAACCTAAGCCTCAACCACAGTGTGAACCCTGAGGCCTACCCTAACGATCAGCCGTGCCCTGCAATGCACACGCCCCCTAACACGTATCCGTACCACAATCTCGAACCTAGGCCTCACCGGGAGCCTAAACCTAACCTTAGCTCCAAACCTGACCCTGAACCCTAAGCCTCAACCGCAGCCTGAACCCTGAGACCTACACTAACGATCAGCCGTGCCCTGCAATGCACACGCCCCCTAACACGTATCCATACTCCAATCTCGGCCATAGGCCTCAGCGAGAGCCTAAGCCAAACCAGAGCTCCAACCCTGACCCTGAACACTAAGCCTCACCCGCAGCCTGAACCCTGGGGCCTACCCTTACGATAAGTCACGCCCTGCAACGCAAATGCCCCCTAACACGTTTCCGTAACCGAATCTCGACCATAGGCCTCACCGCCTGCCTAACCATAACCCTAGCTCCAACCCTGACCCTGAACGCTAAGCCTCACCTGCAGCCTGAACGCTGAGGCCTAGGCTAAGGATAAGCCACGCCGTGCAACTCACACGCCCCCTTACATGTATCCGTATCCCAATGTCGAACCTAGGCCGCAACGGGTGCCTAACGCTAACCATAGCTCCAACACTGACCCTGAATCCTAAGCCTTACTGGAAGTCTGAACCCTGAGGCCCACCCTAACTATAGGCCGTGCCCTGCAAACCACACGCCCCCTAACACGTATCCGTACCCCAATCTCGACCCTAGGCATCACCTGGAGCCTAAACCTAAACTTAGCTCCAAACCTGACCCTGAACCCTAAGCCTCAGCTGCAGCCTGAAACCTGAGACCAACACTAAAGATAAGCCGTGCTCTGCAATTCACAAGCCCCCTAACACGTATCCGTAATGCAATCTCGGCCGTAGGCCTCAGCGAGAGCCTAACCCTAACCCTATCTCCGACACTCACCCTGAACCCTAATCCACACCCGCAGCCTGAACACTGAGGCCTAACCTAACGATAAGCCACGCCCTTCAACAACAACTCCCCGTAACACGTATCCGTACCCCAATCTCGAACCTAGGCCTCAGAGGGAGCCTAACCTTAACCCTAGCTCCAACCCAGACCCTGAATCCTAAGCCTCACCCGCAGCCTGAACCCTGAAGCCTACCCTAAGTATTATCTGCGCCATGCAAAGCACACGACACCTAAGACGTATCTGTACCTCAATCACGACCGTAAGCCTCAGCCGGAGCCTAACCCTACCCCTAGCTCCAACCCTGACCGTGAAACCTAAGACTCACCCACAGTCTGAACCCTGAGGCCTAAGCTAATGTTCAGCCACGCCCTGCAATGCACAAGCGCCCTAAAACGTATCCGTAATCCAATCTCGACCCGAAGCCTAAACGGGAGCCTAAACCTAACCCTAGCTCCAACCCTGACCCTGAAAACTAAGCCTCACCCGAAGCTCGATACCTGAGGCCTACCCTAACGTCAGCCGTGTCCTGCAACTCACACGCCCCCTAACACGTATCCGTACCCCAATCTCGACCAAAAGCAACACCGGGAGCCTAACCCTAACCCTAGCTCCAACCCTGACCCTGAACAATAAACCTCACCTGCATCCAGAACCCTGAGGCCTACCCTACCGATAAACCGTGCCTTGCAACAACAACGCCCCCTAATACATATCCGTACCCCAATCTCGACCCTAGGCCTCACCGGGAGCCAAACCCTAACCCTAACTCCAACCCTTATCCTGAACACTAAGCCTCACTCACAGCAAAAACCCTGAGCCTTACTATAACGATAAGCCGCGCCCTGCAAGGCACACTCCCCCTAAAATGTATCCGTACCCCAATCTCGAACCTAGGCCTCAGAGGGAGCCTAACCCTAACCCTAGCTACAACACTGACCCTGAACACTAAGCCTCACCCGCAGCCTGAACCCTGAGGCCTACCCTAACAATAAGCTGCGCCCTGCAACGCACACGCCCCCTAACACGTATATGTACCCCAATCTCGACCATAGGCCTCACCGGGAGTCGAACGCTAATGCTAGTTCCAACCCTGACCCTGAACCCTAAGCGTCACAGGAAGACGAACCCTGAGGCCTACACTAACGATAAGCCGCGCCCTGGAATGCACACGCCCCCTAACATGTATCAGTACCCAAATCTCTACCCGAAGCCTCACCGGGAACCTAAACCTAACCCTAGCTCCGACACTCACCCTGAACCCTAATCCACACCCGCAGCCTGAACCCTGAGGCCTACCCTAATGATAAACCACGCCCTGCAACAACAACTCCCCCTAACACATATCCGTACCCCAATCTCGAGCCTAGGCCTCACCGGGAGCCTAACACTTACCCTAGCTCCAATCTTGACTCTGAACCCTAAGCCTCACAGGAAGACTGAACCCTGAGGCCTACCATAACTATAAGCATCGCCCTGCAACCCACACGCCCCCTAACACGTATCCTTACCCCAATCTCGACCCTAAGCCTCACCGGGTGCCTAACCATAACCCGTACTCCAACCCTGACCCTGAAAACTAAGCCTCACCCGCAGCCTGAACCGTGAGGCCGACCCTAAAGATAAGTCGCGCCCTGCAACGCAAACGCCCCCTAACACGTATCCGAACCCCATTCTCGAACCTAGGCCTCACCGGGAGCCTAAACCTAAACATAGCTCCAACCCTAACCCTGCACCCGAAGCCTCATCCGCAGCCTTAACCCTGAAGCCTACCCTAACGATTATATGCGCCCTGCAACGCACACGCCCCTTAACAGGTATCTGTACACCAATCTCGACCGTAAGCCTCAGCGGGAGCCTAATCCTAACCGTAGCTCCAACTCTGACCATGAACACTAAGCCTCACCTGCAGCCTGAACCCTGAGGCCTACCCTAACAATAAGCCGCGCCCTGCAACGCACACACCCCCAAAGACGTATCTGTACCCCAGTCTCGTACCTAGGCCTCATCGGGAGCCGAACGCTAACGCTAGCTCCAACCCTGACCCTGAACACTAAGCCTCACCCGCAGCCTGAACGCTGAGGCCAACCCTAACGATAAGTCGCGCCCTGAAACGAAAACGCGCCCTAACACGTTTCCGTACGCCAATCTCGACCCTAGGCCTCACCGGGAGCCTCACACTAACCCTAAATCCAACCCTGATCCTGTACGCTAAGCCTCATCCACAGCCTGAACCCTGAGGCCTACCCTAACGATTATCGGGGCCCTGCAATGAAAAACTCCCCCTAACACGTATCTCTACCCCCATCTCGACCGTAAGCCTCAGTGGGAGCCGAACACTAACCCTATCTCCAACTCTTATCCTGAACACTAAGCCTCACCCACAGCCAAAACCCTGAGACCTACCCCAACGATAAGCTGCACCCTGCAACGCTAACACCCCCTACAACGTATCCGTACACCAATCGCGAACCTAGGCCTCAGAGGGAGCCTAATCCTAACCCTAGCTCCAACCCTGACCCTGAACCCTAAGCCTCACCCGCAGCCTGAACCCTGAGGCCTACCATAACAATAAGCTGCACCCTGCAACGCACACGCCCGCAAAGACGTATCTGTACCCCAATCTCGAACCTAGGTCTCACAGGGAGCCTAACGCTAACGCTGGCTCCAACCCTGACCCTGAACCCTAAGCCTCACAGGAAGACTGAACCCTGAGGCCTACACTAACGAAAAGCCGCGCCCTGCAACGCACACGACCCCTAACACATATCCGTACCCCAATCTCGACCCGAAGCCTCACCGGGAACCTAAACCTTACCCTAGCTCCAACTCTGACCATGAACCGTAAGCCTCACCCACAGCCTGAACCCGGAGGCCTACCCTAACGATAACCTACGCCCTGCAACGAACACGCCACCTAACAGGTATCCGTACCCCAATCTCGGCCCTAAGCCTCACCGGAAGCCTAAACCTAACCCTAGCTCCAACTCTCACCCTGAACACTAATCCTAACCCGCAGCCTGAACCCTGAGGCCTAACCTAACGATAAGCGGAGCCCTGCAACGCACACGCCCCCTAACAAGTATCTGTACCCCAATCTCGACCCGAAGCCTCAACGGGAGCCTAACCCTATCCCGAGCTCCAACCCTGACCCTGAAACCTAAGCATCATCCGCAGCCTGAACCCTGAGGCCTACTCTAACGATAAGCTGTGCCGTGCAACTCACATGCCCCCTACACGTATCCGTACCCCACTCTCGACCCTAGGCTTCACTGGAAGCCAAATGCTAACCCTAGCTCCAACTCTGACCCTGAACACTAGGACTAACCGGAACACTGAACCTTGAGGCCTACCCTAACTACCAGCCCCGACCTGCAATGCACACGCCCCCTAACACGTATCCGTACCCCAATCTCGACCCGAAGCATAACCGGGAGCCTAAATCTAAGCCTAGCTCCAACCCTGACCCTGAACCCTAAGCCTCAACCGCAGCCTGAACCCTGAGGCCTACACTAAGGATAAGTCACGCCCTTCAACGCAAACGCCCCCTAATACGTATCCGTACCCCATTCTCGAACCTAGGCCTCACCGGGAGTATAACCCTAACCCTAGCTCCAACTCCGACCCAGAACCCTAAGCCTCACCCGCAGCCTGAAGCCTGAGGCCTACCCTAACGATTATCTGCGCCCTGCAACGCACACGCCCCCTAACACGTATCTGTACCCCAATCTCGACCCTAAGCCTCAACGGGAGCCTAAACCTAACCCTATCTCCAACCCTGTCCCTGAATCCTAAGCCTCACCCACAGCCTGATCCCTGAGGCCTACCCTAATGATTATCTGCGCACTGCAACTCAAACGCCACCTAACACGTATCCGAACACCAATCTCGACCCAAAGCCTCAAGGGGAGCCTAAAATTACCGCTAGCTCCAAACTTGACCCTGAACCCTAAGTCTCACCCGCCGCCTGAACCCTGAGGCCTGCCCTACCGTTAAGTCCCGCCCTGCAAGGCACACGCCCCTTAACACGTATCCGTACCCCAATCTCGAACCAAAGCCTCACAGGGAGCCTAACCCTAACCCTAGCTCCAACCCTGACCCTGAACAATAAACCTCACCTGCAACCTGAACCGTGAGACCTACCCTAATGATAAACCGCGCCCTGCAAGAACAACGCTCCCTAACATATATCCGTACCCCAATCTCGACCCTAGGCCTCACCGGGAGCCTAACCCTAACCCAAACTACAACCCTTATCCTGAACACTAAGCCTCATCCGCAGCCACAACCCTGAGCGCTACCCTAACGAAAAGCTGTGCCCTGCAACGCACACACCCCCGAACAGGTATCCGTACCCCAATCTCGACCCTAGGCCTCACCAGGAGTCGAACGCTAACACTACCTCCAAACCTGACCCTGAAACCTAAGCCTCAACCACAGTGTGAACCCTGAGGCCTACCCTAACGATCAGCCGTGCCCTGCAATGCACACGCCCCCTAACACGTATCCGTACCACAATCTCGAACCTAGGCCTCACCGGGAGCCTAAACCTAACCTTAGCTCCAAACCTGACCCTGAACCCTAAGCCTCAACCGCAGCCTGAACCCTGAGACCTACACTAACGATCAGCCGTGCCCTGCAATGCACACGCCCCCTAACACGTATCCATACTCCAATCTCGGCCATAGGCCTCAGCGAGAGCCTAAGCCAAACCAGAGCTCCAACCCTGACCCTGAACACTAAGCCTCACCCGCAGCCTGAACCCTGGGGCCTACCCTTACGATAAGTCACGCCCTGCAACGCAAATGCCCCCTAACACGTTTCCGTAACCGAATCTCGACCATAGGCCTCACCGCCTGACTAACCATAACCCTAGCTCCAACCCTGACCCTGAACGCTGAGGCCTAGGCTTAGGATAAGCCACGCCGTGCAACTCACACGCCCCCTTACATGTATCCGTATCCCAATGTCGAACCTAGGCCGCAACGGGTGCCTAACGCTAACCATAGCTCCAACACTGACCCTGAATCCTAAGCCTTACCGGAAGTCTGAACCCTGAGGCCCACCCTAACTATAGGCCGTGCCCTGCAAACCACACGCCCCCTAACACGTATCCGTACCCCAATCTCGACCCTAGGCATCACCTGGAGCCTAAACCTAAACTTAGCTCCAAACCTGACCCTGAACCCTAAGCCTCAGCTGCAGCCTGAAACCTGAGACCAACACTAAAGATAAGCCGTGCTCTGCAATTCACAAGCCCCCTAACACGTATCCGTAATGCAATCTCGGCCGTAGGCCTCAGCGAGAGCCTAACCCTAACCCTATCTCCGACACTCACCCTGAACCCTAATCCACACCCGCAGCCTGAACACTGAGGACTAACCTAACGATAAGCCACGCCCTTCAACAACAACTCCCCGTAACACGTATCCGTACCCCAATCTCGAACCTAGGCCTCAGAGGGAGCCTAACCTTAACCCTAGCTCCAACCCAGACCCTGAATCCTAAGCCTCACCCGCAGCCTGAACCCTGAAGCCTACCCTAAGTATTATCTGCGCCATGCAAAGCACACGACACCTAAGACGTATCTGTACCTCAATCACGACCGTAAGCCTCAGCCGGAGCCTAACCCTACCCCTAGCTCCAACCCTGACCGTGAAACCTAAGACTCACCCACAGTCTGAACCCTGAGGCCTAAGCTAATGTTCAGCCACGCCCTGCAATGCACAAGCGCCCTAAAACGTATCCGTAATCCAATCTCGACCCGAAGCCTAAACGGGAGCCTAAACCTAACCCTAGCTCCAACCCTGACCCTGAAAACTAAGCCTCACCCGAAGCTCGATACCTGAGGCCTACCCTAACGTCAGCCGTGTCCTGCAACTCACACGCCCCCTAACACGTATCCGTACCCCAATCTCGACCAAAAGCAACACCGGGAGCCTAACCCTAACCCTAGCTCCAACCCTGACCCTGAACAATAAACCTCACCTGCATCCAGAACCCTGAGGCCTACCCTACCGATAAACCGTGCCTTGCAACAACAACGCCCCCTCATACATATCCGTACCCCAATCTCGACCCTAGGCCTCACCGGGAGCCAAACCCTAACCCTAACTCCAACCCTTATCCTGAACACTAAGCCTCACTCGCAGCAAAAACCCTGAGCCTTACTATAACGATAAGCCGCGCCCTGCAAGGCACACTCCCCCTAAAATGTATCCGTACCCCAATCTCGAACCTAGGCCTCAGAGGGAGCCTAACCCTAACCCTAGCTACAACCCTGACCCTGAACACTAAGCCTCACCCGCAGCCTGAACCCTGAGGCCTACCCTAACAATAAGCTGCGCCCTGCAAAGCACACGCCCCCTAACACGTATATGTACCCCAATCTCGACCATAGGCCTCACCGGGAGTCGAACGCTAATGCTAGTTCCAACCCTGACCCTGAACCCTAAGCGTCACAGGAAGACGAACCCTGAGGCCTACACTAACGATAAGCCGCGCCCTGGAATGCACACGCCCCCTAACATGTATCAGTACCCAAATCTCTACCCGAAGCCTCACCGGGAACCTAAACCTAACCCTAGCTCCGACACTCACCCTGAACCCTAATCCACACCCGCAGCCTGAACCCTGAGGCCTACCCTAATGATAAACCACGCCCTGCAACAACAACTCCCCCTAACACATATCCGTACCCCAATCTCGAGCCTAGGCCTCACCGGGAGCCTAACACTTACCCTAGCTCCAATCTTGACTCTGAACCCTAAGCCTCACAGGAAGACTGAACCCTGAGGCCTACCATAACTATAAGCATCGCCCTGCAACCCACACGCCCCCTAACACGTATCCTTACCCCAATCTCGACCCTAAGCCTCACCGGGTGCCTAACCATAACCCGTACTCCAGCCCTGACCCTGAAAACTAAGCCTCACCCGCAGCCTGAACCGTGAGGCCGACCCTAAAGATAAGTCGCGCCCTGCAACGCAAACGCCCCCTAACACGTATCCGAACCCCATTCTCGAACCTAGGCCTCACCGGGAGCCTAAACCTAAACATAGCTCCAACCCTAACCCTGCACCCGAAGCCTCATCCGCAGCCTTAACCCTGAAGCCTACCCTAACGATTATATGCGACCTGCAACGCACACGCCCCTTAACAGGTATCTGTACACCAATCTCGACCGTAAGCCTCAGCGGGAGCCTAATCCTAACCGTAGCTCCAACTCTGACCATGAACACTAAGCCTCACCTGCAGCCTGAACCCTGAGGCCTACCCTAACAATAAGCTGCGCCCTGCAACGCACACACCCTCAAAGACGTATCTGTACCCCAATCTCGACCCTAGGCCTCACCGGGAGCCTCACACTAACCCTAAATCCAACCCTGATCCTGTATGCTAAGCCTCATCCACAGCCTGAACCCTGAGGCCTACCCTAACGATTATCGGGGCCCTGCAATGAAAAACTCCCCCTAACACGTATCTCTACCCCCATCTCGACCGTAAGCCTCAGTGGGAGCCGAACACTAACCCTATCTCCAACTCTTATCCTGAACACTAAGCCTCACCCACAGCCAAAACCCTGAGACCTACCCCAACGATAAGCTGCACCCTGCAACGCTAACACCCCCTAACACCTATCCGTACACCAATCGCGAACCTAGGCCTCAGAGGGAGCCTAATCCTAACCCTAGCTCCAACCCTGACCCTGAACCCTAAGCCTCACCCGCAGCCTGAACCCTGAGGCCTACCATAACAATAAGCTGCACCCTGCAACGCACACGCCCGCAAAGACGTATCTGTACCCCAATCTCGAACCTAGGTCTCACAGGGAGCCTAACGCTAACGCTGGCTCCAACCCTGACCCTGAACCCTAAGCCTCACAGGAAGACTGAACCCTGAGGCCTACACTAACGAAAAGCCGCGCCCTGCAACGCACACGACCCCTAACACATATCCGTACCCCAATCTCGACCCGAAGCCTCACCGGGAACCTAAACCTTACCCAGGCTCCAACTCTGACCATGAACCGTAAGCCTCACCCGCAGCCTGAACCCGGAGGTCTACCCTAACGATAACCTACGCCCTGCAACGAACACGCCACCTAACAGGTATCCGTACCCCAATCTCGGCCCTAAGCCTCACCGGAAGCCTAAACCTAACCCTAGCTCCAACTCTCACCCTGAACACTAATCCTAACCCGCAGCCTGAACCCTGAGGCCTAACCTAACGATAAGCGGAGCGCTGCAACGCACACGCCCCCTAACAAGTATCTGTACCCCAATCTCGACCCGAAGCCTCACCGGGAGCCTAACCCTATCCCGAGCTCCAACCCTGACCCTGAAACCTAAGCATCATCCGCAGCCTGAACCCTGAGGCCTACTCTAACGATAAGCTGTGCCGTGCAACTCACATGCCCCCTACACGTATCCGTACCCCACTCTCGACCCTAGGCTTCACTGGAAGCCTAATGCTAACCCTAGCTCCAACTCTGACCCTGAACACTAGGACTAACCGGAACACTGAACCTTGAGGCCTACCCTAACTACCAGCCCCGACCTGCAATGCACACGCCCCCTAACACGTATCCGTACCCCAATCTCGACCCGAAGCATAACCGGGAGCCTAAATCTAAGCCTAGCTCCTGAACCCTAAGCCTCAACCGCAGCCTGAACCCTGAGGCCTACACTAAGGATAAGTCACGCCCTTCAACGCAAACGCCCCCTAATACGTATCCGTACCCCATTCTCGAACCTAGGCCTCACCGGGAGTATAACCCTAACCCTAGCTCCAACTCCGACCCAGAACCCTAAGCCTCACCCGCAGCCTGAAGCCTGAGGCCTACCCTAACGATTATCTGCGCCCTGCAACGCACACGCCCCCTAACACGTATCTGTACCCCAATCTCAACCCTAAGCCTCAACGGGAGCCTAAACCTAACCCTATCTCCAACCCTGTCCCTGAATCCTAAGCCTCACCCACAGCCTGATCCCTGAGGCCTACCCTAATGATTATCTGCGCACTGCAACTCAAACGCCACCTAACACGTATCCGAACACCAATCTCGACCCAAAGCCTCAAGGGGAGCCTAAAATTACCGCTAGCTCCAAACTTGACCCTGAACCCTAAGTCTCACCCGCCGCCTGAACCCTGAGGCCTGCCCTACCGTTAAGTCCCGCCCTGCAAGGCACACGCCCCTTAACACGTATCCGTACCCCAATCTCGAACCAAAGCCTCACAGGGAGCCTAACCCTAACCCTAGCTCCAACCCTGACCCTGAACAATAAACCTCACCTGCAACCTGAACCGTGAGACCTACCCTAATGATAAACCGCGCCCTGCAAGAACAACGCTCCCTAACATATATCCGTACCCCAATCTCGACCCTAGGCCTCACCGGGAGCCTAACCCTAACCCAAACTACAACCCTTATCCTGAACACTAAGCCTCATCCGCAGCCACAACCCTGAGCGCTACCCTAACGAAAAGCTGTGCCCTGCAACGCACACACCCCCGAACAGGTATCCGTACCCCAATCTCGACCCTAGGCCTCACCAGGAGTCGAACGCTAACACTACCTCCAAACCTGACCCTGAAACCTAAGCCTCAACCACAGTGTGAACCCTGAGGCCTACCCTAACGATCAGCCGTGCCCTGCAATGCACACGCCCCCTAACACGTATCCGTACCACAATCTCGAACCTAGGCCTCACCGGGAGCCTAAACCTAACCTTAGCTCCAAACCTGACCCTGAACCCTAAGCCTCAACCGCAGCCTGAACCCTGAGACCTACACTAACGATCAGCCGTGCCCTGCAATGCACACGCCCCCTAACACGTATCCATACTCCAATCTCGGCCATAGGCCTCAGCGAGAGCCTAAGCCAAACCAGAGCTCCAACCCTGACCCTGAACACTAAGCCTCACCCGCAGCCTGAACCCTGGGGCCTACCCTTACGATAAGTCACGCCCTGCAACGCAAATGCCCCCTAACACGTTTCCGTAACCGAATCTCGACCATAGGCCTCACCGCCTGACTAACCATAACCCTAGCTCCAACCCTGACCCTGAACGCTGAGGCCTAGGCTAAGGATAAGCCACGCCGTGCAACTCACACGCCCCCTTACATGTATCCGTATCCCAATGTCGAACCTAGGCCGCAACGGGTGCCTAACGCTAACCATAGCTCCAACACTGACCCTGAATCCTAAGCCTTACCGGAAGTCTGAACCCTGAGGCCCACCCTAACTATAGGCCGTGCCCTGCAAACCACACGCCCCCTAACACGTATCCGTACCCCAATCTCGACCCTAGGCATCACCTGGAGCCTAAACCTAAACTTAGCTCCAAACCTGACCCTGAACCCTAAGCCTCAGCTGCAGCCTGAAACCTGAGACCAACACTAAAGATAAGCCGTGCTCTGCAATTCACAAGCCCCCTAACACGTATCCGTAATGCAATCTCGGCCATAGGCCTCAGCGAGAGCCTAACCCTAACCCTATCTCCGACACTCACCCTGAACCCTAATCCACACCCGCAGCCTGAACACTGAGGCCTAACCTAACGATAAGCCACGCCCTTCAACAACAACTCCCCGTAACACGTATCCGTACCCCAATCTCGAACCTAGGCCTCAGAGGCAGCCTAACCTTAACCCTAGCTCCAACCCAGACCCTGAATCCTAAGCCTCACCCGCAGCCTGAACCCTGAAGCCTACCCTAAGTATTATCTGCGCCATGCAAAGCACACGACACCTAAGACGTATCTGTACCTCAATCACGACCGTAAGCCTCAGCCGGAGCCTAACCCTACCCCTAGCTCCAACCCTGACCGTGAAACCTAAGACTCACCCACAGTCTGAACCCTGAGGCCTAAGCTAATGTTCAGCCACGCCCTGCAATGCACAAGCGCCCTAAAACGTATCCGTAATCCAATCTCGACCCGAAGCCTAAACGGGAGCCTAAACCTAACCCTAGCTCCAACCCTGACCCTGAAAACTAAGCCTCACCCGAAGCTCGATACCTGAGGCCTACCCTAACGTCAGCCTTGTCCTGCAACTCACACGCCCCCTAACACGTATCCGTACCCCAATCTCGACCAAAAGCAACACCGGGAGCCTAACCCTAACCCTAGCTCCAACCCTGACCCTGAACAATAAACCTCACCTGCATCCAGAACCCTGAGGCCTACCCTACCGATAAACCGTGCCTTGCAACAACAACGCCCCCTAATACATATCCGTACCCCAATCTCGACCCTAGGCCTCACCGGGAGCCAAACCCTAACCCTAACTCCAACCCTTATCCTGAACACTAAGCCTCACTCGCAGCAAAAACCCTGAGCCTTACTATAACGATAAGCCGCGCCCTGCAAGGCACACTCCCCCTAAAATGTATCCGTACCCCAATCTCGAACCTAGGCCTCAGAGGGAGCCTAACCCTAACCCTAGCTACAACCCTGACCCTGAACACTAAGCCTCACCCGCAGCCTGAACCCTGAGGCCTACCCTAACAATAAGCTGCGCCCTGCAAAGCACACGCCCCCTAACACGTATATGTACCCCAATCTCGACCATAGGCCTCACCGGGAGTTGAAAGCTAATGCTAGTTCCAACCCTGACCCTGAACCCTAAGCGTCACAGGAAGACGAACCCTGAGGCCTACACTAACGATAAGCCGCGCCCTGGAATGCACACGCCCCCTAACATGTATCAGTACCCAAATCTCTACCCGAAGCCTCACCGGGAACCTAAACCTAACCCTAGCTCCGACACTCACCCTGAACCCTAATCCACACCCGCAGCCTGAACCCTGAGGCCTACCCTAATGATAAACCACGCCCTGCAACAACAACTCCCCCTAACACATATCCGTACCCCAATCTCGAGCCTAGGCCTCACCGGGAGCCTAACACTTACCCTAGCTCCAATCTTGACTCTGAACCCTAAGCCTCACAGGAAGACTGAACCCTGAGGCCTACCATAACTATAAGCATCGCCCTGCAACCCACACGCCCCCTAACACGTATCCTTACCCCAATCTCGACCCTAAGCCTCACCGGGTGCCTAACCATAACCCGTACTCCAACCCTGACCCTGAAAACTAAGCCTCACCCGCAGCCTGAACCGTGAGGCCGACCCTAAAGATAAGTCGCGCCCTGCAACGCAAACGCCCCCTAACACGTATCCGAACCCCATTCTCGAACCTAGGCCTCACCGGGAGCCTAAACCTAAACATAGCTCCAACCCTAACCCTGCACCCGAAGCCTCATCCGCAGCCTTAACCCTGAAGCCTACCCTAACGATTATATGCGCCCTGCAACGCACACGCCCCTTAACAGGTATCTGTACACCAATCTCGACCGTAAGCCTCAGCGGGAGCCTAATCCTAACCGTAGCTCCAACTCTGACCATGAACACTAAGCCTCACCTGCAGCCTGAACCCTGAGGCCTACCCTAACAATAAGCCGCGCCCTGCAACGCACACACCCCCAAAGACGTATCTGTACCCCAGTCTCGTACCTAGGCCTCATCGGGAGCCGAACGCTAACGCTAGCTCCAACCCTGACCCTGAACACTAAGCCTCACCCGCAGCCTGAACGCTGAGGCCAACCCTAACGATAAGTCGCGCCCTGAAACGAAAACGCGCCCTAACACGTTTCCGTACCCGAATCTCGACCCTAGGCCTCACCGGGAGCCTCACACTAACCCTAAATCCAACCCTGATCCTGTACGCTAAGCCTCATCCACAGCCTGAACCCTGAGGCCTACCCTAACGATTATCGGCGCCCTGCAATGAAAAACTCCCCCTAACACGTATCTCTACCCCCATCTCGACCGTAAGCCTCAGTGGGAGCCGAACACTAACCCTATCTCCAACTCTTATCCTGAACACTAAGCCTCACCCACAGCCAAAACCCTGAGACCTACCCCAACGATAAGCTGCACCCTGCAACGCTAACACCCCCTAACACGTATCCGTACACCAATCGCGAACCTAGGCCTCAGAGGGAGCCTAATCCTAACCCTAGCTCCAACCCTGACCCTGAACCCTAAGCCTCACCCGCAGCCTGAACCCTGAGGCCTACCATAACAATAAGCTGCACCCTGCAACGCACACGCCCGCAAAGACGTATCTGTACCCCAATCTCGAACCTAGGTCTCACAGGGAGCCTAACGCTAACGCTGGCTCCAACCCTGACCCTGAACCCTAAGCCTCACAGGAAGACTGAACCCTGAGGCCTACACTAACGAAAAGCCGCGCCCTGCAACGCAAACGACCCCTAACACATATCCGTACCCCAATCTCGACCCGAAGCCTCACCGGGAACCTAAACCTTACCCAGGCTCCAACTCTGACCATGAACCGTAAGCCTCACCCGCAGCCTGAACCCGGAGGCCTACCCTAACGATAACCTACGCCCTGCAACGAACACGCCACCTAACAGGTATCCATACCCCAATCTCGGCCCTAAGCCTCACCGGAAGCCTAAACCTAACCCTAGCTCCAACTCTCACCCTGAACACTAATCCTAACCCGCAGCCTGAACCCTGAGGCCTAACCTAACGATAAGCGGAGCGCTGCAACGCACACGCCCCCTAACAAGTATCTGTACCCCAATCTCGACCCGAAGCCTCACCGGGAGCCTAACCCTATCCCGAGCTCCAACCCTGACCCTGAAACCTAAGCATCATCCGCAGCCTGAACCCTGAGGCCTACTCTAACGATAAGCTGTGCCGTGCAACTCACATGCCCCCTACACGTATCCGTACCCCACTCTCGACCCTAGGCTTCACTGGAAGCCTAATGCTAACCCTAGCTCCAACTCTGACCCTGAACACTAGGACTAACCGGAACACTGAACCTTGAGGCCTACCCTAACTACCAGCCCCGACCTGCAATGCACACGCCCCCTAACACGTATCCGTACCCCAATCTCGACCCGAAGCATAACCGGGAGCCTAAATCTAAGCCTAGCTCCAACCCTGACCCTGAACCCTAAGCCTCAACCGCAGCCTGAACCCTGAGGCCTACACTAAGGATAAGTCACGCCCTTCAACGCAAACGCCCCCTAATACGTATCCGTACCCCATTCTCGAACCTAGGCCTCACCGGGAGTATAACCCTAACCCTATCTCCAACCCTGTCCCTGAATCCTAAGCCTCACCCACAGCCTGATCCCTGAGGCCTACCCTAATGATTATCTGCGCACTGCAACTCAAACGCCACCTAACACGTATCCGAACACCAATCTCGACCCAAAGCCTCAAGGGGAGCCTAAAATTACCGCTAGCTCCAAACTTGACCCTGAACCCTAAGTCTCACCCGCCGCCTCAACCCTGAGGCCTGCCCTACCGTTAAGTCCCGCCCTGCAAGGCACACGCCCCTTAACACGTATCCGTACCCCAATCTCGAACCAAAGCCTCACAGGGAGCCTAACCCTAACCCTAGCTCCAACCCTGACCCTGAACAATAAACCTCACCTGCAACCTGAACCGTGAGACCTACCCTAATGATAAACCGCGCCCTGCAAGAACAACGCTCCCTAACATATATCCGTACCCCAATCTCGACCCTAGGCCTCACCGGGAGCCTAACCCTAACCCAAACTACAACCCTTATCCTGAACACTAAGCCTCATCCGCAGCCACAACCCTGAGCGCTACCCTAACGAAAAGCTGTGCCCTGCAACGCACACACCCCCGAACAGGTATCCGTACCCCAATCTCGACCCTAGGCCTCACCAGGAGTCGAACGCTAACACTACCTCCAAACCTGACCCTGAAACCTAAGCCTCAACCACAGTGTGAACCCTGAGGCCTACCCTAACGATCAGCCGTGCCCTGCAATGCACACGCCCCCTAACACGTATCCGTACCACAATCTCGAACCTAGGCCTCACCGGGAGCCTAAACCTAACCTTAGCTCCAAACCTGACCCTGAACCCTAAGCCTCAACCGCAGCCTGAACCCTGAGACCTACACTAACGATCAGCCGTGCCCTGCAATGCACACGCCCCCTAACACGTATCCATACTCCAATCTTGGGCATAGGCCTCAGCGAGAGCCTAAGCCAAACCAGAGCTCCAACCCTGACCCTGAACACTAAGCCTCACCCGCAGCCTGAACCCTGGGGCCTACCCTTACGATAAGTCACGCCCTGCAACGCAAATGCCCCCTAACACGTTTCCGTAACCGAATCTCGACCATAGGCCTCACCGCCTGCCTAACCATAACCCTAGCTCCAACCCTGACCCTGAACGCTAAGCCTCACCTGCAGCCTGAACGCTGAGGCCTAGGCTCAGGATAAGCCACGCCATGCAACTCACACGCCCCCTTACATGTATCCGTATCCCAATGTCGAACCTAGGCCGCAACGGGTGCCTAACGCTAACCATAGCTCCAACACTGACCCTGAATCTTAAGCCTTACCGGAAGTCTGAACCCTGAGGCCCACCCTAACTATAGGCCGTGCCCTGCAAACCACACGCCCCCTAACACGTATCCGTACCCCAATCTCGACCCTAGGCATCACCTGGAGCCTAAACCTAAACTTAGCTCCAAACCTGACCCTGAACCCTAAGCCTCAGCTGCAGCCTGAAACCTGAGACCAACACTAAAGATAAGCCGTGCTCTGCAATTCACAAGCCCCCTAACACGTATCCTTAATGCAATCTCGGCCGTAGGCCTCAGCGAGAGCCTAACCCTAACCCTATCTCCGACACTCACCCTGAACCCTAATCCACACCCGCAGCCTGAACACTGAGGCATAACCTAACGATAAGCCACGCCCTTCAACAACAACTCCCCGTAACACGTATCCGTACCCCAATCTCGAACCTAGGCCTCAGAGGGAGCCTAACCTTAACCCTAGCTCCAACCCACACCCTGAATCCTAAGCCTCACCCGCAGCCTGAACCCTGAAGCCTACCCTAAGTATTATCTGCGCCATGCAAAGCACACGACACCTAAGACGTATCTGTACCTCAATCACAACCGTAAGCCTCAGCCGGAGCCTAACCCTACCCCTAGCTCCAACCCTGACTGTGAAACCTAAGACTCACCCACAGTCTGAACCCTGAGGCCTAAGCTAATGTTCAGCCACGCCCTGCAATGCACAAGCGCCCTAAAACGTATCCGTAATCCAATCTCGACCCGAAGCCTAAAGGGAGCCTAAACCTAACCCTAGCTCCAACCCTGACCCTGAAAACTAAGCCTCACCCGAAGCTCGATACCTGAGGCCTACCCTAACGTCAGCCGTGTCCTGCAACTCACACGCCCCCTAACACGTATCCGTACCCCAATCTCGACCAAAAGCAACACCGGGAGCCTAACCCTAACCCTAGCTCCAACCCTGACCCTGAACAATAAACCTCACCTGCATCCAGAACCCTGAGGCCTACCCTACTGATAAACCGTGCCTTGCAACAACAACGCCCCCTAATACATATCCGTACCCCAATCTCGACCCTAGGCCTCACCGGGAGCCAAACCCTAACCCTAACTCCAACCCTTATCCTGAACACTAAGCCTCACTCGCAGCAAAAACCCTGAGCCTTACTATAACGATAAGCCGCGCCCTGCAAGGCACACTCCCCCTAAAATGTATCCGTACCCCAATCTCGAACCTAGGCCTCAGAGGGAGCCTAACCCTAACCCTAGCTACAACCCTGACCCTGAACACTAAGCCTCACCCGCAGCCTGAACCCTGAGGCCTACCCTAACAATAAGCTGCGCCCTGCAAAGCACACGCCCCCTAACACGTATATGTACCCCAATCTCGACCATAGGCCTCACCGGGAGTCGAACGCTAATGCTAGTTCCAACCCTGACCCTGAACCCTAAGCGTCACAGGAAGACGAACCCTGAGGCCTACACTAACGATAAGCCGCGCCCTGGAATGCACACGCCCCCTAACATGTATCAGTACCCAAATCTCTACCCGAAGCCTCACCGGGAACCTAAACCTAACCCTAGCTCCGACACTCGCCGTGAACCCTAATCCACACCCGCAGCCTGAACCCTGAGGCCTACCCTAATGATAAACCACGCCCTGCAACAACAACTCCCCCTAACACATATCCGTACCCCAATCTCGAGCCTAGGCCTCACCGGGAGCCTAACACTTACCCTAGCTCCAATCTTGACTCTGAACCCTAAGCCTCACAGGAAGACTGAACCCTGAGGCCTACCATAACTATAAGCATCGCCCTGCAACCCACACGCCCCCTAACACGTATCCTTACCCCAATCTCGACCCTAAGCCTCACCGGGTGCCTAACCATAACCCGTACTCCAGCCCTGACCCTGAAAACTAAGCCTCACCCGCAGCCTGAACCGTGAGGCCGACCCTAAAGATAAGTCGCGCCCTGCAACGCAAACGCCCCCTAACACGTATCCGAACCCCATTCTCGAACCTAGGCCTCACCGGGAGCCTAAACCTAAACATAGCTCCAACCCTAACCCTGCACCCGAAGCCTCATCCGCAGCCTTAACCCTGAAGCCTACCCTAACGATTATATGCGCCCTGCAACGCACACGCCCCTTAACAGGTATCTGTACACCAATCTCGACCGTAAGCCTCAGCGGGAGCCTAATCCTAACCGTAGCTCCAACTCTGACCATGAACACTAAGCCTCACCTGCAGCCTGAACCCTGAGGCCTACCCTAACAATAAGCCGCGCCCTGCAACGCACACACCCCCAAAGACGTATCTGTACCCCAGTCTCGTACCTAGGCCTCATCGGGAGCCGAACGCTAACGCTAGCTCCAACCCTGACCCTGAACACTAAGCCTCACCCGCAGCCTGAACGCTGAGGCCAACCCTAACGATAAGTCGCGCCCTGAAACGAAAACGCGCCCTAACACGTTTCCGTACGCCAATCTCGACCCTAGGCCTCACCGGGAGCCTCACACTAACCCTAAATCCAACCCTGATCCTGTACGCTAAGCCTCATCCACAGCCTGAACCCTGAGGCCTACCCTAACGATTATCGGCGCCCTGCAATGAAAAACTCCCCCTAACACGTATCTCTACCCCCATCTCGACCGTAAGCCTCAGTGGGAGCCGAACACTAACCCTATCTCCAACTCTTATCCTGAACACTAAGCCTCACCCACAGCCAAAACCCTGAGACCTACCCCAACGATAAGCTGCGCCCTGCAACGCTAACACCCCCTAACACGTATCCGTACACCAATCGCGAACCTAGGCCTCAGAGGGAGCCTAATCCTAACCCTAGCTCCAACCCTGACCCTGAACCCTAAGCCTCACCCGCAGCCTGAACCGTGAGGCCTACCATAACAATAAGCTGCACCCTGCAACGCACACGCCCGCAAAGACGTATCTGTACCCCAATCTCGAACCTAGGTCTCACAGGGAGCCTAACGCTAACGCTGGCTCCAACCCTGACCCTGAACCCTAAGCCTCACAGGAAGACTGAACCCTGAGGCCTACACTAACGAAAAGCCGCGCCCTGCAACGCACACGACCCCTAACACATATCCGTACCCCAATCTCGACCCGAAGCCTCACCGGGAACCTAAACCTTACCCTAGCTCCAACTCTGACCATGAACCGTAAGCCTCACCCGCAGCCTGAACCCGGAGGTCTACCCTAACGATAACCTACGCCCTGCAACGAACACGCCACCTAACAGGTATCCGTACCCCAATCTCGGCCCTAAGCCTCACCGGAAGCCTAAACCTAACCCTAGCTCCAACTCTCACCCTGAACACTAATCCTAACCCGCAGCCTGAACCCTGAGGCCTAACCTAACGATAAGCGGAGCGCTGCAACGCACACGCCCCCTAACAAGTATCTGTACCCCAATCTCGACCCGAAGCCTCACCGGGAGCCTAACCCTATCCCGAGCTCCAACCCTGACCCTGAAACCTAAGCATCATCCGCAGCCTGAACCCTGAGGCCTACTCTAACGATAAGCTGTGTCGTGCAACTCACATGCCCCCTACACGTATCCGTACCCCACTCTCGACCCTAGGCTTCACTGGAAGCCTAATGCTAACCCTAGCTCCAACTCTGACCCTGAACACTAGGACTAACCGGAACACTGAACCTTGAGGCCTACCCTAACTACCAGCCCCGACCTGCAGTGCACACGCCCCCTAACACGTATCCGTACCCCAATCTCGACCCGAAGCATAACCGGGAGCCTAAATCTAAGCCTAGCTCCAACCCTGACCCTGAACCCTAAGCCTCAACCGCAGCCTGAACCCTGAGGCCTACACTAAGGATAAGTCACGCCCTTCAACGCAAACGCCCCCTAATACGTATCCGTACCCCATTCTCGAACCTAGGCCTCACCGGGAGTATAACCCTAACCCTAGCTCCAACTCCGACCCAGAACCCTAAGCCTCACCCGCAGCCTGAAGCCTGAGGCCTACCCTAACGATTATCTGCGCCCTGCAACGCACACGCCCCCTAACACGTATCTGTACCCCAATCTCGACCCTAAGCCTCAACGGGAGCCTAAACCTAACCCTATCTCCAACCCTGTCCCTGAATCCTAAGCCTCACCCACAGCCTGATCCCTGAGGCCTACCCTAATGATTATCTGCGCACTGCAACTCAAACGCCACCTAACACGTATCCGAACACCAATCTCGACCCAAAGCCTCAAGGGGAGCCTAAAATTACCGCTAGCTCCAAACTTGACCCTGAACCCTAAGTCTCACCCGCCGCCTGAACCCTGAGGCCTGCCCTACCGTTAAGTCCCGCCCTGCAAGGCACACGCCCCTTAACACGTATCCGTACCCCAATCTCGAACCAAAGCCTCACAGGGAGCCTAACCCTAACCCTAGCTCCAACCCTGACCCTGAACAATAAACCTCACCTGCAACCTGAACCGTGAGACCTACCCTAATGATAAACCGCGCCCTGCAAGAACAACGCTCCCTAACATATATCCGTACCCCAATCTCGACCCTAGGCCTCACCGGGAGCCTAACCCTAACCCAAACTACAACCCTTATCCTGAACACTAAGCCTCATCCGCAGCCACAACCCTGAGCGCTACCCTAACGAAAAGCTGTGCCCTGCAACGCACACACCCCCGAACAGGTATCCGTACCCCAATCTCGACCCTAGGCCTCACCAGGAGTCGAACGCTAACACTACCTCCAAACCTGACCCTGAAACCTAAGCCTCAACCACAGTGTGAACCCTGAGGCCTACCCTAACGATCAGCCGTGCCCTGCAATGCACACGCCCCCTAACACGTATCCGTACCACAATCTCAAACCTAGGCCTCACCGGGAGCCTAAACCTAACCTTAGCTCCAAACCTGACCCTGAACCCTAAGCCTCAACCGCAGCCTGAACCCTGAGACCTACACTAACGATCAGCCGTGCCCTGCAATGCACACGCCCCCTAACACGTATCCATACTCCAATCTCGGCCATAGGCCTCAGCGAGAGCCTAAGCCAAACCAGAGCTCCAACCCTGACCCTGAACACTAAGCCTCACCCGCAGCCTGAACCCTGGGGCCTACCCTTACGATAAGTCACGCCCTGCAACGCAAATGCCCCCTAACACGTTTCCGTAACCGAATCTCGACCATAGGCCTCACCGCCTGCCTAACCATAACCCTAGCTCCAACCCTGACCCTGAACGCTAAGCCTCACCTGCAGCCTGAACGCTGAGGCCTAGGCTAAGGATAAGCCACGCCGTGCAACTCACATGCCCCCTTACATGTATCCGTATCCCAATGTCGAACCTAGGCCGCAACGGGTGCCTAACGCTAACCATAGCTCCAACACTGACCCTGAATCCTAAGCCTTACCGGAAGTCTGAACCCTGAGGCCCACCCTAACTATAGGCCGTGCCCTGCAAACCACACGCCCCCTAACACGTATCCGTACCCCAATCTCGACCCTAGGCATCACCTGGAGCCTAAACCTAAACTTAGCTCCAAACCTGACCCTGAACCCTAAGCCTCAGCTGCAGCCTGAAACCTGAGACCAACACTAAAGATAAGCCGTGCTCTGCAATTCACAAGCCCCCTAACACGTATCCATAATGCAATCTCGGCCGTAGGCCTCAGCGAGAGCCTAACCTTAACCCTATCTCCGACACTCACCCTGAACCCTAATCCACACCCGCAGCCTGAACACTGAGGCCTAACCTAACGATAAGCCACGCCCTTCAACAACAACTCCCCGTAACACGTATCCGTACCCCAATCTCGAACCTAGGCCTCAGAGGGAGCCTAACCTTAACCCTAGCTCCAACCCAGACCCTGAATCCTAAGCCTCACCCGCAGCCTGAACCCTGAAGCCTACCCTAAGTATTATCTGCGCCATGCAAAGCACACGACACCTAAGACGTATCTGTACCTCAATCACGACCGTAAGCCTCAGCCGGAGCCTAACCCTACCCCTAGCTCCAACCCTGACCGTGAAACCTAAGACTCACCCACAGTCTGAACCCTGAGGCCTAAGCTAATGTTCAGCCACGCCCTGCAATGCACAAGCGCCCTAAAACGTATCCGTAATCCAATCTCGACCCGAAGCCTAAACGGGAGCCTAAACCTAACCCTAGCTCCAACCCTGACCCTGAAAACTAAGCCTCACCCGAAGCTCGATACCTGAGGCCTACCCTAACGTCAGCCGTGTCCTGCAACTCACACGCCCCCTAACACGTATCCGTACCCCAATCTCGACCAAAAGCAACACCGGGAGCCTAACCCTAACCCTAGCTCCAACCCTGACCCTGAACAATAAACCTCACCTGCATCCAGAACCCTGAGGCCTACCCTACCGATAAACCGTGCCTTGCAACAACAACGCCCCCTCATACATATCCGTACCCCAATCTCGACCCTAGGCCTCACCGGGAGCCAAACCCTAACCCTAACTCCAACCCTTATCCTGAACACTAAGCCTCACTCGCAGCAAAAACCCTGAGCCTTACTATAACGATAAGCCGCGCCCTGCAAGGCACACTCCCCCTAAAATGTATCCGTACCCCAATCTCGAACCTAGGCCTCAGAGGGAGCCTAACCCTAACCCTAGCTACAACCCTGACCCTGAACACTAAGCCTCACCCACAGCCTGAACCCTGAGGCCTACCCTAACAATAAGCTGCGCCCTGCAAAGCACACGCCCCCTAACACGTATATGTACCCCAATCTCGACCATAGGCCTCACCGGGAGTCGAACGCTAATGCTAGTTCCAACCCTGACCCTGAATCCTAAGCGTCACAGGAAGACGAACCCTGAGGCCTACACTAACGATAAGCCGAGCCCTGGAATGCACACGCCCCCTAACATGTATCAGTACCCAAATCTCTACCCAAAGCCTCACCGGGAACCTAAACCTAACCCTAGCTCCGACACTCACCCTGAACCCTAATCCACACCCGCAGCCTGAACCCTGAGGCCTACCCTAATGATAAACCACGCCCTGCAACAACAACTCCCCCTAACACGTATCCGTACCCCAATCTCGAGCCTAGGCCTCACCGGGAGCCTAACACTTACCCTAGCTCCAATCTTGACTCTGAACCCTAAGCCTCACAGGAAGACTGAACCCTGAGGCCTACCATAACTATAAGCATCGCCCTGCAACCCACACGCCCCCTAACACGTATCCTTACCCCAATCTCGACCCTAAGCCTCACCGGGTGCCTAACCATAACCCGTACTCCAACCCTGACCCTGAAAACTAAGCCTCACCCACAGCCTGAACCGTGAGGCCGACCCTAAAGATAAGTCGCGCCCTGCAACGCAAACGCCCCCTAACACGTATCCGAACCCCATTCTCGAACCTAGGCCTCACCGGGAGCCTAAACCTAAACATAGCTCCAACCCTAACCCTGCACCCGAAGCCTCATCCGCAGCCTTAACCCTGAAGCCTACCCTAACGATTATATGCGCCCTGCAACGCACACGCCCCTTAACAGGTATCTGTACACCAATCTCGACCGTAAGCCTCAGCGGGAGCCTAATCCTAACCGTAGCTCCAACTCTGACCATGAACACTAAGCCTCACCTGCAGCCTGAACCCTGAGGCCTACCCTAACAATAAGCCGCGCCCTGCAACGCACACACCCCCAAAGACGTATCTGTACCCCAGTCTCGTACCTAGGCCTCATCGGGAGCCGAACGCTAACGCTAGCTCCAACCCTGACCCTGAACGCTAAGCCTCACAGGAAGACTGATCCCTGAGGTCTACACTAACGATAAGCCACGCCCTGCAACGCTCACGACCTCTAACACGTATCCGTATCCCAATCTCGTCCCGAAGCCTCACCGGTTACCTAAACTTAACCCTAGCTCCAACTCTGACCATGAACGTTAAGCCTCACCCGCAGCCTGAACCCTGAGGCCTACCCTAACAATAACCCACGCCCTGCAACGAACACACCACCTAACCCGTATGCGTACCCCAATCTCAGCCCTAAGCCTCACCGGAAGCCTAAACCTAACCCTAGCTCCAACTCTGACACTGGACACTAATCCTCACCCGCAGCCTGAACCCTGAGGACTAACCTAACGATAAACTGCGCCCTGCAGCAACAAAGCCCCCTAACACATATCTGTACGCCAATCCTGACCCTAGGCCTCACCGGGAGCCGAACGCTAATGCTAGCTCCATCCCTGACCCTGATACCTAAGCGTCACAGGAAGACTGAACACTGAGGCCTACGCTAACGATAAGCCGCGCCTGCAACGCACACGCCCCGTAACACGTATCCGTACCATAATCTCGACCCAATGCCTCACCGGGACCCTAACCCTAACCCTAGCTCCAACCCTGACACTGAACAATAAGCCTCACCTGCAGCCTGAAACCTGAGGCCTACCCTAAGGATAAGTCGCGCCCTGCAACGCAATCGCCCCCTAACACGTATCCGAAACCCATTCTCGAACCTAGGCCTCACCGGGATCCTAAACCTAAATGTAGCTCCAACCCTGACACTGCACCCTAAGCCTCATCCGCAGCCTTAACCCTGAGGCCTACCCTAACGATTCTAGGCGCCCTGCAACGCACCCGCCCCCTAACACGTAACTGTACCCGAATCACGACCGTAAGCCTCAGCGGGAGCCTAACCCTAACCCTAGCTCCAACTCTTATCCTGAACACTAAGCCTCACCCGCAGCCACAACCCTGAGGCCTACCTTAACGATAAGCCGCGCCCTGCAACGCACACGCCCCCTAACACGCATCTGTACCTCAATCTCGACCAAAAACCTCAGCGGGAGCCTAACCCTACCCCTAGCTCCAAACCTGACCCTGAACACTAAGTCTCACCTGCAGCCTGAACCCTGAGGCCTACCCTAAAGTTAAGCCGCGCCCTGCAAGAACACGCACCTTAACATGTATCCATACCCCAATCTCGACCCACAGCCTCACCGGGAGCCTAACCCTAACCCTAGCTCCAACTCACACCCTGAACACGAAGCCTCAACCATAGCCTGAACCCGGCGGCCTACCCTAACGATAACACACGCCCTGCAACGAACACGCGCCCTAACACGTATCCGTACCCCAATCTCGTTCCTAAGCCTCACCAAAAGCCTTACCCTAACCCTAGCTCCAACTCTCACCAAGAACACTAAGCCTCACCTGCAGACTGAACCCTGAGGCCTAAGCTAACGTTAAGTGGCGCCCTGCAACGCACACGCCCCCTAACAAGTATCCGTACCCCAATCTCGACCCTAGGCCTCACCGGAAAACCTAACACTAGCCCAAGCTCCAACCATGACCCTGAAACCTAAGCCTCATTCGCAGCCTCATCCCTGAGGCCTACTCTAACGATAAGCCGTGACGTGCAACTCACACTTCCCCTAACACGTATCCGTACCCCAATCTCGAGCCTAGGCCTCACCGGGAGACTAACGCTAACCCTAGCTCCAACCATGACCCTGAACACTAAGATTAAAAGGAAGATTGAACCCTGAGGCCTATCCTAACTATAAGCCGCGCCCTGCTATGCACACGCCCCCTAACACGTATCCGTACCCCAATCTCGACCCAAAGCCTCACCGGGAGCTGAATCCTAACCCTAGCTCCAACCCTGACCCTGAACAATAAACCTCACCTGCAGGCTGAACCCTGAGGCCTACCCTAACGATAACCCACACCCTGCAATGAGCACGCCCCCTAACAGGTATCCGTACCCCAATCTCGGCCCTAAGCCTCACCGGAAGCCTAACCCTAAGCCTAGCTCCAACTTTCACCCTGAAAACTATCCTCACCCGCAGCCTGAACCCTGAGGACTATCCTAACGATAAACCGCGCCCTGGAGCAACAACGACCCCTAACTCATATCCGTACCCCAATCTCGACCCTAGGCCTCACCGGGAGCCATACGCTAATTCTAGCTCCAACCATGACCCTGAACCCTAAGCGTCACAGGAAGACGGACCCTGAGGCCTATGCGAACGATAAGCCGTGCCCTGCAACGCACACGCCCCCTAACACGTATCCGTACACTAATCTCGACCCAATGCCTCACCGGGAGCCGAACCCTAACCCTAGCTCCAACCCTGAACCTGAACAATAAACCTAACCTGCAGCCTGAACCCAGAGACCTACCCTAACGATAAACCGCGCCCTGCAACAACAACACCCCCTAACACATATCCGTACCCCAATCTCGACCCTAGGCCTCACCGGGAACCTAACACTAACCCTAGCTCCAACCCTGACCCTGAACTCTAAGCCTATCCGGAAGACTGAACCCTGAGCCCTACCCTAACTATAAGCAGCACCCTGCAATCCACACGCCCTCTAACACGTATCCGTACCCCAATCTCGACCCTAAGCTTCACCGGGAGCCTAACCATAACCAGAACTCCAAACCTGACCCTGAACACTAAGCCTCACCCGCAGCCTGTACCCTGAGGCCTACCCTAAGGATAAGTCGCGCCCTGCAACGCAAACGCCGCCTAACACGTATCCGAACCCCATTCTCGAACCTAGGCCTCACCGGGAGCCTAAACCTAACCGTAGCTCCAACCCTTACCCTGAAACCTAAGCCTCATCCTCAGCCTTAACCCTGAGGACTACCCTAACGATTATACGCGCCCTGCAATGCACACGCCCCCTAACACGTATCTGTACGCCAATCTCGACCCTAAGCCTCAGCGGGAGCCGAACCCTAACCCTAA
Source organism: Kogia breviceps (assembly GCF_026419965.1). Taxonomy (NCBI): domain Eukaryota; kingdom Metazoa; phylum Chordata; class Mammalia; order Artiodactyla; family Physeteridae; genus Kogia; species Kogia breviceps. Next base: position 91,287,942 of record NC_081316.1, on the reverse strand, counting down.
CTCCAACTCTTATCCTGAACACTAAGCCTCACCCGCAGACACAACCCTGAGCCCTACCTTAACGATAAGCCACGCCGTGCAACGGACACACCCCCTAGCACGTATCCGTACCCCAATCTCGAACCTAAGCCTCAGAGGGAGCCTAACCCTAACCCTAGCCCCAACCCTGACCCGGAACCCTAAGCCTCACCCGCAGCCTGAACCCTGAGGACTACCCTAACAATAAGCAGTGCCCTGCAACGCACACGCCCCCAAACACGTATCTGGACCCCAATCTCGAACCTAGGCCTCACCGGGAGCCAAACGCTAACACTAGCTCCAACCCTGACCCTGAACCCTAAGCCTCACAGGAAGACTGAACCCTGAGACCTACACTAATTATAAGCTGCGCCCTGCAATGCACACACCCCCTAACACGTATCCGTACCCCAATCTCGACCCGAAGCCTCACCGGGAACCTAAACCAAACCGTAGCTCCAACTCTGACCATGAACCGTAAGCCTCACCCGCAGCATGACCCCTGAGGCCTACCCTAACGATAACCTACGCCCTGCAACGAATACACCCCCTAACACGTATCCATACCCCAATCTCGGCACTAAGCCTCACCGGAAACCTAACCCTAACCCTAGCTCCAACTCTCACCCTTAACACTAATCCTCACGCGCAGTCTGAAGCCTGAGTCCTAACCTAACGATAAACGGCGCGCTGCAACGCACACGCCCCTTAACAAGTATCCATACGCCAATTTTGACCAAAGCCCTCACCGGGAGCCTAAGCCTAACCCTAGCTCCAACCCTGAACCTGAACACTAAGCCTCACCCACACCCTGAACCCTGAGGCCTACCCTAACGATTATCCCTGCCCTGCAACGCACACACCCCCTAACACGTATCTGTACCCCAATCTCGACTGTAAGCCTCAGCGGGAGCCGAACCCTAACCCTAACTCCAACTCTTATCCTGAACACTAAGCCTCACCCGCAGACACAACCCTGAGCCCTACCTTAACGATAAGCCACGCCGTGCAACGGACACACCCCCTAGCACGTATCCGTACCCCAATCTCGAACCTAAGCCTCAGAGGGAGCCTAACCCTAACCCTAGCCCCAACCCTGACCCGGAACCCTAAGCCTCACCCACAGCCTGAACCCTGAGGACTACCCTAACAATAAGCAGTGCCCTGCAACGCACACGCCCCCAAACACGTATCTGGACCCCAATCTCGAACCTAGGCCTCACCGGGAGCCAAACGCTAACACTAGCTCCAACCCTGACCCTGAACCCTAAGCCTCACAGGAAGACTGAACCCTGAGACCTACACTAATGATAAGCTGCGCCCTGCAATGCACACACCCCCTAACACGTATCCGTACCCCAATCTCGACCCGAAGCCTCACCGGGAACCTAAACCAAACCGTAGCTCCAACTCTGACCATGAACCGTAAGCCTCACCCGCAGCATGACCCCTGAGGCCTACCCTAACGATAACCTACGCCCTGCAACGAATACACCCCCTAACACGTATCCATACCCCAATCTCGGCACTAAGCCTCACCGGAAACCTAACCCTAACCCTAGCTCCAACTCTCACCCTTAACACTAATCCTCACGCGCAGTCTGAAGCCTGAGTCCTAACCTAACGATAAACGGCGCGCTGCAACGCACACGCCCCTTAACAAGTATCCATACGCCAATTTTGACCAAAGCCCTCACCGGGAGCCTAAGCCTAACCCTAGCTCCAACCCTGAACCTGAACACTAAGCCTCACCCACACCCTGAACCCTGAGGCCTACCCTAACGATTATCCCTGCCCTGCAACGCACACACCCCCTAACACGTATCTGTACCCCAATCTCGACTGTAAGCCTCAGCGGGAGCCGAACCCTACCCCTAGCTCCAAAACTGACCCTGAACACTAATTCACACCCGCAGCCTGAACCCTGAGGCCTACCCTAAAGTTAAGCCGTGCTCTGCAAGAACACGCCCCTTAACACGTATCCGTACCCCAATCTCGACCCACAGCCTCACCGGGAGCCTAACCCTAACCCTAGCTCCAACTCTCACCCTGAACACTAATCCTCACCCACAGCCTGAACCCTGAGGACTACCCTAACGATAAACCCCGCCCTGCAGCAACAACGCCCCCTAACACATATCCGTACCCCAATCTCGACCCTAGGGCTCACCAGGAGCCGAATGCTAATGCTAGCTCCAACCCTGACCCTTAACGCTAAGCGTCACAGGAAGACTGAACCCTGAGGCCTACGCTAACTTTAAGCCACGCCCTGCAACGCACATGCCCCCTACACGTATCCGTACCCTAATCTCGACCCAATGCCTCACCGGGAGCCTAACCCTAAACCTAGCTCCAACCCAGACCCTGAACAATAAACCGAACCTGCAGCCTGAACCCTGAGGCCTACCCTAACGATAAAGCGCGCTCTGCAACAACAACACCCCCTAACACATATCCTTACCCCAATCTCGACCCTAGGCCTCACCGGGAGCCTAACACTAACCCTAGCTCCAACCCTGACCCTGAACCCTAAGCCTAACTGGAAGACTGAACCCTGACGCCTACCCTAACTATAAGCAGCGCTCTGCAACCCACACGCCCCCTAACACGTATCCGTACCCCAATCTCGACCCTAGGCCTCACCGGAAACCTAACACTAGCCCGAGCTCCAACCCTGACCCTGAATCCTAAGCCTCATCCGCAACCTGAACCCTGAGGCTTACTCTAACAATAAGCCGCGGCGTGCAACTCACACTCCCTCTAACACGTATCCATACCACAATCTCGACCCTAAGCCTCACCGGGAGCCTAACCATAACCCGAACTCGAACCCTGACCCTGAACACTAAGCCTCACCCACAGCCTGAACCCTGAGGCCTACTCTAAGGATAAGTCGCGCCCTGCAACGCAAACGCCCCCTAACACGTATCCGAAACCCATTCTCGAACCTAGGCCTCACCGGGACCCTAAACCTAAACGTAGCTCCAACCCTGACCCTGCACACTAAGCCTCAACCGCAGCCTTAACCCTGAGGCCTACCCTAACGATTATATGCGCCCTGCAACGCACACGCCCCCTAACACGTATCTGTACCCCAATCTCGACCGTAAGCCTCAGCGGGAGCCGAACCCTAACCCTAGCTCCAACTCTTATCCTGAACACTAAGCTTCACCCGCAGCGACAACCCTGAGCCCTACATTAACGATAAGCCGCGCCGATCAACGGACACACCCCCTAGCACGTATCCGTACCCCAATCTCGAACCTAGGCCTCAGAGGGAGCCTAACCCTAACCCCAGCTCCAACTCTCACCCTGAACACTAATCCTCACCCGCAGTCTGAAGCCTGAGTCCTAAGCTAACGATAAGCGGCGCACTGCAACGCACACGCCCCTTAAGTATCCGTACCCCAATTTCGACCATAGGCCTCACTGGGAGCCTAAGCCTAACCCTAGCTCCAACCATGAACCTGAACACTAAGCTTCACCCACAGCCTGAACCCTGAGGCCTACCCTAACGATTATCCGTGCCCTGCAACGCACACGCCCCCTAACACTTTTCTGTACCCCGATCTCGACTGTAAGCCTCAGCGGGAGCCTAACCCTACCCCTAGTTCCAAACCTGACCCTGAACACTAAGTCTCACCCACAGCCTGAACCGTGAGGCCTACCCTAAAGTTAAGTCGCTCCCTGCAATAACACGCCCCTTAACACATATCCGTACCCCATTCTCGACCCTAGGCCTCACCGGGAACCTAACCCTCACCCTAACTCCAACCCTTCTCCTGAACCCTAAGCCTCTCACACAGCCACAACCCTGAACCCTACCCCAACGATAAGTCGCGCCCTGCAACGCACACTCCCCCTAACACGTATCCGTACCCCAATCTCGAACCTAGGCCTCAGAGGGAGCCTAATCCTAACCCTAGATCCAACTCTCACCCTGATCACTAAGCCTCACCCGCAGCCTGAACCCTGAGGCCTAAGCTAACGATAAGTGGTGCCTTGCAACGCACACGCCCCCTAACAAGTATCGGTACCCCAATCTCGACCCTAGGATTCATCGGAAACCTAACACTAACCCGAGCTCCAACACTGACCCTGAAACCTAAGCCTCATCCGCAGCCTTAACCCTGAGCCCTACTCTAACGATAAGCCGCGACGTGCAACTCACACGCCCCTTAATACGTGTCCGTACCCCAATCTCGACCCTAGCCCTCACCGGGAGCCTAACTCTAACCCTAGCTCCACCCCTAACCAAGAACCCTAAGCTTAAGCGAAAGATTGAACCCTGAGGCCTATCCTAACTATAAGCCGCGCCCTGCAATGCACACGCAACCTAACACGTATCCGTACCCCAATCTCGAACCGAAGCATCACCGGGAGCCTAAATCTAACCCTAGCTCCATCCCTGACCCTGAACACTAAGCCTCACCCGCACCCTGTACCCTGAGGCCTACCATAACGTTAAGCCGCGCCCCGCAACGCACACGCACCCTAACAGGTATCCGTACCCAAATCTCGACCCGAAGCCTCACCGGGAGCCTCACCCTGACCCTGAACCCTACGCCTCACCCGCAGCCTGAACTCTGAAGCCTACCCTAAGGATAAGTCGCGCCATGCAACGCAAACGTCCCCTAACTCGTATCCCTACAACATTCTCGAACCTAGGCCTCAGCGGGAGCCTAACCCTAATCCTAGCTCCAACCCTGACCCTGAACCCTAAGCCTAACCCGCAGCCTGGACCCTGAGGCCTACCCTAACAATAAGCCGCGCCGTGCAAGGCACACGCCCCTTAACACGTATCCGTACCACAATCTAGACCCAAAGCCTCACCGGGAGCTTAACCTAACCCTAGCTCCAACCCTGACCCTGAACAATAAACTTCACCTGCAGCCTGAACCCTGAGGCCTACCCTAACAATAACCCACGCCCTGCAACGAAAACGCCCCCTAACACGTATCCGTACCCAAATCTCGGCCCTAAGCCTCACCAGAAGCCTAACCGTAACCCTAGCTCCAACTCTCACCCTGAACACTAATCCTCACCCGCAGCCTGAACCCTGAGGACTACCCTAACGATAAACCGCGCCCAAAGCAACAACGCCCCCTAACACATATCCGTACCCCAATCTCGACCATAGGCCTCACCGGGAGCCGAACGCTAACGCTGGCTCCAACCCTGACACTGAACCCTAAGCGTCACAGGAAGACTGAACCCTGAGGCCTGCGATAACGATAAGCCGCGCCCTGCAACGCAAACGCTCCCTAACACGTATCTGTACCCTAATCTCGACCCAATGCCTCACCGGGAGCGTAATCCTAACCCTAGCTCCAACCCTGACCCTGAACAATAAACCTCACCTGCAGCCTGAACCGTGAGGCCTACCCTAAAGATAAACCGCCCCCTGCAACAACAACGCCCCCTAACACATATCCGTACCCCAATCTCGACCCTAGGCCTCACCGGGAGACTAACCCTAACCCTAACTCCAACCCTTATCCAGAACAATAAGCCTCACCCGCATGCACAAACCTGAGCCCTACACTAACGATAAGCCGGGCCCTGCAACGCACCCTCATCCTAACACGTATCCTTACCCCAATCTCGAAACTAGGCCTCAGAGGGAGCCCAAACCTAACCCTAGCTCCAACCATGACCCTGAACCCTAAGCCTCACCCGCAGCCTGAACCCTGAGGCCTAGCCTAACAATAAGCCGTGCCCTGCAACGCACACACCCCCTAACACGTATCTGTACCCCAATCTCGACCCTAGGTCTCACCGGGAGCCGAACGCTTATGCAGCTCCAACCTGACCCTGAACACTAAGCCGCACAGGAAGACTGAAACCTGAGGCCTACACTAACGATAAGCTGCGCCCTGCAATGCACACGCCCCCTAACACGTACCGTACCCCAATCTCGAACCGAAGCATCACCGGGAGCCTAAATCTAACCCTAGCTCCAACCCTGACCCTGAACAATAAACCTCACCTGCAGACTGTACACTGAGGCCTACCCTAACGATAAACCACGCCCTGCAACAACAACGCCCCCTAACACATATCCGTACCCCAAACTCGACCCTAGGCTTCACCGGGAGCCTAACACTAACCCTAGCTCCAACCCTGACCCTGAACCCTAAGCCTAACCGGAAGACTGAACCCTGAGGCCTACCATAACTATAAGCAGCGCCCTGCAACCCACACACCCCCTAACACGTATCCGTACCCCAATCTCGACCCAAAGCCACACCGGGAACCTAACCAAAACCCGAACTCCAACCCTGACCCTGAACACTAAGCCTCACCTGCATCCTGAACCCTGAGGCTTACCCTAAGGATAAGTCGCGCCCTGCAATGCAAACGCCCCCTAACACATATCAGAAACCCATTCTCGAACCTAGGCCTCACCGGGAGACTAAACCTAAACGTAGCTCCAACCCTGACCCTGCACCCTAAGCCTCATCCGCAGCCTTAAACCTGAGGCCTACCCTAACGTTTATACGAGCCATGCAACGCACACGCCCCCTAACACGTATCTGTACCCCAATCACGACTGTAAGCCTCAGCGGGAGCCTAAACCTAACCCTAGCTCCAACTCTTATCCTGAACACTAAGCCTCACCCGCAGCAACAACCCTGAGCCCTACCTTAACGATAAGCCGCGCCATGCAACGGACACACCCCCAAACACGTATACGTACCCCAATCTCGAACCTAGGCCTCAGAGGGAGCCTAAACCTAACCGTAGCTCCAACCATGACCCTGAACCCTAATCCTCAACCGCAGCCTGAACCCTGAGGCCTACCCTAACAATGAGCCGTGCCCTGCAACGCACACGCCCCCAAACACGTTTCTGTACCCCAATCTCGACCCGAAGACTCACCGGGTACCTAAACCTAACCCTAGCTCCAACTCTCACCCTGAACACTAATCCTCACCCGCAGTCTGAACCCTGAGTTCTAACCTAACGATAAGTGGCGCGCTGCAACACACACGCCCCTTAACAAGTATCTGTACCCCAATTTCGACCATAGGCCTCACCGGGAGTCTAAGCCTAACCCTAGCTCCAACCATGAACCTGAACACTAATACTCACCCACATCCTGAACCCTGAGGCCTACCCTAACGATTATCGGCACCCTGCAACGCACACGCTCCCTAACACGTATCTGTACCCTAATCTCTACCGTAAACCGCACCGGGAGCCTAACGCTACCCCTAGCTCCAAACCTGAATCTAAGCACTAAGTCTCACCCGCAGCCTGAACGCTGAGGCCTACCCTAAAGTTAAGCCGGGCCCTGCAAGAACACGCCCCTTAACACGTATCCGTACCCCAATCTCGACCCACAGCCTCACCGGGAGCCTAACCCTAACCCTAGCTCCAAATCACACCCTGAACACTAAGCCTCAACCGCAGCCTGAACCCTGAGGCCTACCCTAACAATAAGCGGCGCCCTACAACGCACACGCCCCCTAACAAGTATCCGTACCCGAATATCGACACTAGGCCTCACCGGGAACCTAACCCTAACACTAACTCCAACCCTTATCCTGAACCCTAAACCTCTCACGCAGCCACAACCCTGAGCCCTACCCCAACGATAAGCCACGCCCTGCAACGCACACTCCCCCTAACACTTATGCGTACCCCAATCTCGAACCGAGGCCTCAGAGGGAGCCTAAGCCTAACCCTAGCTCCAACCCTGACCCTGAAGCCTAGGCCTCACCCACAGCCAGAACCCTGAAGCCTACCCTAACGATAAGCTGCGCCCTGCAACACAGACGCCCCCTAACACGTATCTGTACCCCAATCTCGTTCCTGAGCCTCACCGGTACCCTAAACCTAAGCCTAGCTTCAACTCTGACCCTGAACGCTAAGCCTCACCCACAGCCTGAACCCTGAGGCCTATCCTAATGATAACCCACGCCCTGCAACGAACACCCCCCCTAACACGTACTCGTACCCCAATCTCGTTCCAAAGCCTCATCAGAAACCTTACCCTAACCCTAGCTCCAACTCTCACCCTGAACACTAAGCCTCACCCGTAGCCTGAACCCTGAGGCCTAAGCTAACGATAAGTGGCGCCCTGCAACGCACACTCCCCCTACCACGTATCCGTACCCCAATCTCGACCCTAGGCCTCACCGGGAGCCCAACAATAACCCAGCTCCAACCCTGACCCTGAACCCTAAGCTTAAATGGAAGATTTAACCCTGAGGCCTATACTAACTATAAGCCGCGCCCTGCAATGCACACGCCCCCTAACACGTATCCGTACCCCGATCTCGACCCGAAGCATCACCGGAAGCCTAAATCTAACCCTAGCTCCAACCCTGATCCTGAACCCTAAGCCTCACCCGAACCCTGTACCCTGAGGCCTACCATAACGTTAATCCGTGCCCTGCAACGCACACGCACCCTAACAGGTATCCGTACCCCAATCTCGAACCGAAGCCTCACGGGGAGCCTAACCATAACCCTAGCTCCAACCATGACCCTGAACACTACGCCTCACCCGCAGCCTGAACCCTGAAGCCTACCCTAAGTATAAGTCGCGCCATGCAACGCAAACGTCCCCTAACTCGTATCCGAACAACATTCTCGAACCTAGGCCTCAGCGGGAGCCTAACCCTAACCCTAGCTCAAACCCTGACCCTGAACCCTAAGCCTCACCCGCAGCCTGGACCCTGAGGCCTACCCTAACAATAAGCCGCGCCTTGCAAAGCACATGCCCCTTAACACGTATCCGTACCCCGATCTCGATCCAAAGCCTCACCGGGAGCCTAACCCAAACCTTAGCTCCAAACCTGACCCTGAACAATAAACCTCACATGCAGCCTGAACCCTGAGGCCTACCCTAAGCATAACCCACGCCCTGCAACGGACACGCCCCCTAGCACGTATCCCTACCCCAATCTCGGCCCTAAGCCTAACCAGAAGCCTAACCCTAACCCTAGCTCCAATTCTCACCCTGAACACTAATCCTCACCCGCAGCCTGAACCCTGAGGACTACACTAACGATAAACCGCGCCCTGCAACAACAACACCCCCTAACATATATCCATACCCCAATCTCAACCCTAGGCGTCACCGGGAGCCTAAAACTAACCCTAGCTCCAACCCTGACCCTGAACCCTAAGCCTAACCGGAAGACTGAACCCTGAGGCCTACCCTAACTATAAGCAGCGCTCTGCAACCCACACGCCCCCTAACACGTATCCGTACACCAATCTCGACCCTAGGCCTCACCGGAAACCTAACACTAGCTCGAGCCCCAACCCTGACCCTGAAACCTAAGCCTCATCCGCAGCCTGAACCCTGAGGCCTATTCTAACGATAAGCAGCGACGTGCAACTCACACTCCCCCTAACACGTATCGGTACCCCAATCTCGACCCTAGGCCTCACTGGGAGCCTAACGCTAACCCTAGCTCCAACCCTGACCCTGAACCCTAAGCTTAAACGGAAGATTGAACCCTGAGGCCTACCGTAAGGATAAGTCGCGCCCTGCAACGCAAACGCCCCCGAACACTTATCCGAAACCCATTCTCGAACCTAGGCCTCACCGGGAGCCTGAACCTAAACGTAGCTCCAACCCTGACCCTGCACCCTAAGCCTCAACCGCAGCCTTAACCGTGAGGCCTACCCTAACGATTATACGCGCCCTGCAACGCACACGCCCCCTAACACGTATCTGTATCCCAATCTCGACCGTAAGCCTCAGCGGGAGCCTAAACCTAATCCTACCTCCAACTCTTATCCTGAACACTAAGCCTCACCCACAGCCACAACCCTGAGCCCTACCTTAACGATAAGCCACGCTGTACAACGGACAGACCCCCTAGCACGTATCCGTACCCCAATCTCGAACCTAGGCCTCAGAGGGAGCCTAATCCTAACGCTAGCTCCAACCATGACCCTGAACCCTAAGCCTCAGCCGCAGCCTGAACCCTGAGGCCTACCCTAACAATGAGCCGTGCCCTGCAACGCACATGCCCCCAAAAAGGTATCAGTACCCCAATCTCGAACCTAGGCCTCACCGGGAGCCGAACGCTAACGCTAGCTCCAACCCTGACCCTGAACACTAAGCCTCACAGGAAGACTGAACCCTGAGGCCTACACTAACGAAAAGCCGCGCCCTGCAATGCACACGCACCCTAACATGTATCCGTACCCCTATCTCGACCCGAAGACTCACCGGGAACCTAAACCTAACCCTAGCTCCAACTCTGACCATGAACCCTTAGCCTCACCCGCAGCGGGACCCCTGAGGCCTACCCTAACGATAAACCACGCCCTGCAACGAACACACCCCCTAACACGTATACGTACCCCAATCTCGGCGCTAAGCTTCACCGGAAGCCTAACCCTAACCGTAGGTCCAACTCTCACCCTGAACACTAATCCTCACCCGCAGTCTGAAGTCTGAGTCCTAACCTAACGATAAGCGGCGCGCTGCAACGCACACGACCCTTAAGTATCCGTACCCCAATTTCGACCATAGGCCTCACCGGGAGCGTAAGCCTAACCCTAGTTCCAACCCTGAACCTGAACACTAAGCCTCACCCACAGCCTGAACCCTGAGGCCTACCCTAACGTTTATCCGTGCCCTGCAACACACACGCCCCCTAAAACGTATCCGTACCCCAATATCGACCCGAAGCCTCACCGGGAGCGTAATCCTAACCCTAGCCCCAATCCTGTCCCTGAACCCTAAGCCTCACTGCAGCCTGAACCCTGAGGCCTACCTTAATGATAAGCCACGCCCTGCAATGCACACGCCCCCTAATATGTATCCGTACCACAATATCGACCCGAAGCCTCACAGGGAGCCTCACCCAAACCCTAGATCCAACCCTGACCCTGAACACTAAGCCTCACCTGCAGCCTGAACCCTGAGGCCTACCCTAACGGTAATCCGCGCCGTGCAATGCACACGCGCCATAACACGTATCCGTACCCCATTCTCGACCCTAGGCCTCAGCGAGAACCAAACCCTAACAATAGCTCCAACCCAGACCCTGAACACTAAGCCTCACCCGCAGCCTGAACCCTGAGGCCTACCCTAACGATAAGCCGCACAATGCAACGCACACGACCCCTAACAAGTATCTGTAACCCTATCTCGACCCTATGCCTCACCAGATGCCTCACCGTAACCCTAGCTCCAATCCTGACTCTGAACACTAGGCCTCACCCACAGCCTGAGCCCTGATGGCTACCCTAATGACAAGCCCCGACCTGCATCACACACGCCCCCAAACACGTATCCGTACCCCTATATCGACCCAAAGCCTCACCGGGAGCCTAACTCTAACCCTAGCTCTAACCCTGACCCTGAACGCTAAGCCTCACCCGCATTCTGAACCCTGAGGCCTACCCTAACGATAAGACGCGCCGTGCATCGCACATGCCCCCTAACACGTATCCGTACCCCAATCTCGACCCTACACCTCACCGTGAGTCTAACCGTAACCCTAGGTTGAACCCTGACCCTGAACCCTAAGTCTCCCCCGCAGCCTGAACCCTGAGGCCTACCCTAATGATAAGCCTCGCCCTGCAACGAAAAAGCCCCCTAACACGTATCCATACCCCAATCTCGACCATAGGCTTCACCGGGAGCCTAAACCTAACCCTAGCTCCAAACCTAACCCTGAACCCGAAGCCTCACCTGCAGCCTGAACCCTGAGGCCTACGCTAACGATACGCCGCGCCCTGCAACGCACACGCCCCCTAACACGTATCCGTACCCCAATCTCGACCCTACACCTCACCGTGAGTCTAATCCTAACCCGAGGTCCAACCCTGACCCTGAACCCTAAGTCTCACCCACAGCCTGAACCCTTAGGGCAACCATAACAATAAGCCGCGCCCTGCAATGCACACGTCCCTTAACACATATCCGTACTCCAATCTCGACTCGAAGCCTCAGCAGGGGCCTAACCCTAACCCTAGCTCCAACCCTGACCCTGAACCCTAAGCCTAACCCGCAGACTGAACCCTGAGCCCTACCCTAACGATAAACCTCACCCTGCAACGAAAAAGCCCCGTAACACGTATCCGTACCCCAATCTCGACCCTAGGCCTCACCGGGAGCCTAACCCTAACCCTAGCTCCAACCCTGACCCTGAACACAAAGCCTCAAATGCAGACTGAACCCTGAGGCCTGCCCTTACGATAAGCCGTGCCCTGCACAGCAAATTCACCCTAACATGAATCTGTACCCCATTCTCGACAATAGGCCTCACCGGGAGCCTAACCCTAACGTTAATACCGACCCTTACCCTGAACACTAAGCCTCACCCACAGCCTGAACCCTGAGGTCTACCATGAAGATAAGCTGCACAATGCAACGCACACGCCCCGCAAACACGTTTCCATAACCCTATCTCGACTCTACGCCTCACGGGATGCCTCACCGTAACCCTAGCTCCAACCCTGACACTGATCCCTAAGCCTCACCCACAGCCTGAGCCCTGAGGGCTACCCTAACGACAAGCCGCGCCGTGCATTGCACGCGCGCCCTAACACGTATCCGTACCCCAAGGTCGACCCGAAGCCTCACTGGGAGCCTAACCTTAACCATACCTCCAACCCTGACCCTGAACACTAAGCCTCACCTGCAGCCTGAACCCTGAGGCCTACCCTAACGGTAAGCCGCGCCATGCAAAGCACACGCCCCCTAACACGAATCCGTACCGCAATCTCCACCCTACGCCTCACCTGGAGCCTAAACCTAACCCTAGCTCCAATGTTGATGGTGAAAGCAAAGCCTCATCCGCATCCTGAACCCTGAGGCCTACCCTAACGATAAGCCACGCCCTTCAACGCACACGCGCCCTAACACGTATCCCTAACCCTATCTCGACCCAAAGCCTCACCGGGAGCCTAACACTAACCCTAGCTCTAACCCTGACCCTGAACCCTAAGCCTCACCCGCATCCTGAACCCTGATTCCTACCCTAACGATAAGCCACGCCGGGCATCACACACGCCCCCTAACACGTATCCGGACCCCAATCTAGGCCCTAGGCCTCAGCGAGAGCCAAACCCTAACCCTAGCTCCAACCCTGACCCTGAACCCTAAGCCTAACCCGCATCCTGAACCCTGAGGCCTACCGTAAAGATAAGCTGCGCCCTGCAACGCACACGCCCCCTAACACGTATCCGTACCACAATCTCAACCCTAGGCCACACCAGGAGCCAAACGCTAACCCTAGCTCCAAAGCTGACCCTTAACAGTAAGCCTCACCCGCAGCCTGAACCCTGACGCCTACCCTAACGATAAGCCGCACAATGCAACGCACACGCCCCGTTACACGTTTCTGTAACCCTATCTCGACCCTACGCCTCACCGGATGCCTCACCGTAACCCTAGCTCCACCCCTGACCCTGAACCCTAAGCCTCACACACGGCCTGAGCCCTGAGGGCTACCCTAACGTCAAGCCCCGCACTGCATCGCACACGCCCCCAAACACGTATTCGTACCCCAATATCGAACCGAAGCCTCACCGGGAGCCTAATCCTAACCCTACCTCCAACCCTGACCCTGAACACTAAGAGTCAACTGCAGCCTGAACCCTGAGGCCTACCCTAACTATCAGCCGCGCCCTGCAACACACACGCCCCCTAACACGTATCCGTACCCCAATCTCGACCCTATGCCTCACTGGGAGCCTAACCCTAACCCTAGCTAAAACGCTGACCTTGAACCTTAAACCTCACATGCAGCCTGAACCCCGAGGCCTACTGTAACGATAAGCCGCGCCCTGCAACACACTCGCGCCCTAACTCGTATCCGTACCCCTATCTCGACCCAAAGCCTCACTGGGAGCCTAACTCAAACCCTAGCTCTATCCCTGATCCTGAACGCTAAGCCTCACATGCATCCTGAACCCTGAGGCCTACCCTAACTATCAGCCGCGCCGTGCATCGCACACGCCCCCTAACACGTATCCGTACCCCAATCTAGACACTAGGCCTCTGCGAGAGCCAAACTCTAACACTAGTTCCAACCCTGATCCTGAACCCTAAGCTTCACCCACAGCCTGAACCGTGAGGCCTATCATCATGATAAGCCACGGCCTGAAACGCACACTCCCCCTAACACGTATACAGACCCCTTTCTCGACACGAAGCCTCACCCAGAGCCTAACGCTAACCCTAGCTCCAGGCGTGACCCTGAACCCTAAGCCTCACCCGCAGACTGAACCCTGAATCCTACCCAAAATATAAGCCGCGCCCTGCAATGCACACGCCCCCTAACACGTATCCGTACCCCAATCTCGACCCAAAGCCTCACGGGAGCCTAACCTTAACCCTAGCCCAAACGCTGACCCTGAACCCTAAGCCTCACCCACATCCTGAACACTGAGGCCTACCCTCACGATAAGCCACGCCCTGCAACAAAACCGCCCCCTAACACATATCCGTACCCCAATCTGGAACCTAGGCCTCACCGCAAGCCTAACCCTAACCCTAAGTCCAACCATTACACTGAACACTAAGCCTCACCTGCAGCCTAAACCCTGTGGCCCACCCTAACAATCAGCCCTGCAGTGCAACGCACACGCCCCCTAACACATATCCGTACCCCAATCTGGAACCTAGGCCTCACCGCAAGCCTAACCCTAACCCTAAGTCCAACCATTACACTGAACACTAAGCCTCACCTGCAGCCTGAACCCCGAGGCCCACCATAACGATCAGCCGCGGCCTGCAACGCACACGCCCCATAACAGGTATCTGTACCCCAATCTCCTCCCTAGGCCTCACCGGGGTAGTAAACCCAACCCTAGCTCCAACCCTGACCCTGAACCCTAAACCTCACCCTCAGCCTGAACCCTGAGGCCTACGCTAACGATAAGCCACACAATGCAACGCACACGCCCCCTAACACGTATCAGTAACCCAATCTCGACACTAGCCCTCACCGGGTGCCTAATCCTAACCCTAGTTCCAACCCTGAACCTGAAATCTAAGTCTCACCCGAAGCCTAAACCCTGAGGCTTCCCGAACAATAAGCCGAGCCCTGCAACGTACATGCCCTCTAACACGTATCCATACCCCAATCTCAACAAGAAGCCTCACAGGGAGCCTAACCCTAACCCTACCTCCAACACTGACCCTGAACACTAAGCCTCACCCGCAGCCTAAACCCTGAGGCCTACCCTAACGTTCAGCCGCGCCCTGAAATGAACACGCCCCCTAACACATATCCGTACCATAATCTCGCTCCGAAGCATCACCGGGAGCCTTACCCTAACCCTAGCTCCAACCCTCAACCTTAAATCTTAGCCTCACCCACATTATTAACCCTGAGGCCTACCCTAACTATAAGCCTCGACCTGAATTGCAAACACCCCCTAACAGGTATCCATACACCAATCTCCACCCTAGGCCTCACCGGGTGATTAAACCTAACCCTAGCTCCAACCCTGACCCAGAACCCTAAGCCTCACCTGCAGCCTGAACCCTGAGGCCTACGCTAACTATAAGCCGAACAATGCAACGCACACGCCCGCTAACAGTTATCCTTATCCCTATCTCGACCCGAAGCCTCACCGGGAGCCTAACCCTAACCTTAGGTCCAACCCTGACCCTGAAACTTAAGCCTCACCAACAACCTGAACCCTGAGGACTACTCTAACGATAAGCCGTGCCGTGCAACCCACACGCCCCCGAACACGTATCTGTAACCGAATCTCGATCCGAAGGGTCACCGGGAGCGTAACCGGAACCCTAGCTCCAACCCTGACCCTGAACCCTAAGCCTCACCCGCAGCCTGAACCCTGAGACCTACCCCAATGATAAGCCGCGCCCTGCAACGCACACGCACCTTAACACGTATCCGTATCCCAATCTAGTCCCTTAAGCCTCACTGGTAGCCTAACCCTAACCATAGCTAAAACCCTGACCCTGAACCCTCAGCCTCACTCGCAGCATCATCCCTGAGGCCTACCCTAACGATAAGCCACGCGCTGCAACGCAAACGCCCCCTAACACGTATCCGTACCCCAATCTCGACACTACACATCACCGTGTGCCTAACACTAACACTAGGTCCAACCCTGACCCTGAATCCTAAGCCTCACCCGCAGACTGAACCCCGGGGCCAACCCTAATGATAAGCAAGGCCCTGCATCGCACACACCCCTAACACATATCCGTACCCCAATATCGACCAGAAGCCTCACCGGGAGCCTAATCCTAACCCTACCTCCAACCCTGACCTGGAACACTAAGAGTCACCCGCAGCCTGCTCCTTGAGGCCTACCCTAACGATCAGCCATGCCCTGCAATGCACACGCCCCCTAACACGTATCCGTACCCCAATCTCGACCCAAAGACTCACCGGGAGCCAAACCGTAACCCTAGCTTCAATCCTGTCCATTAACACTAAGCCTCACCCGCAGCCTGAAGCCTGAGGCCTACCGTAACAATAAGCCGCGCCCTGCAACGCACACGCCCCCTAACACGTATCCATACCCCAATCTCGAACCTAGGCCTCACCGGGAACCTAAACCTAACCCTAGCTCCAACGCTGATCCTGAAGCCTAAGCCTCACCCGCAACATGAACCTTGAGGCCTACCCTAACGGTAAGCCGCGCCCTGCAACTCACACGCCCCCTAACAGGTATGAATATCCCTATCTCGACCCAAAGCCTCACCAGGAGCCTAAAACTAACCCTAGCTTCAACCCTGACACTGAACCCTAAGATTCATCCACAGCCTGAACCGTGAAGCCTACCGTCACTATAAGCCTCGCCTTGCAATGCAAACGCCCCCTAACACGTATCCGTACCCCAATCTCGACCGTAGGCCACACCGGGAGCCTGACCCTAACCCTAGCTCCAAATCTGGCCCTGAACCCTAAGCCTCACCCACAGGCTGAACCCTGAGGCCTACCCTAACAATTATCCACGCCCTGCAAGGCACACGCCCCCTAACATGGATCTGTACCCCAATCTCGACCGTAAGCCTCAGCGGGAGGCTAAAACTAACCCTAGCTCCAACCGTTACCCCGAATCCTAAGCCTCACCCGCAGCCCGATACCTGAGGCCTACCCTAACGTCAGCCGTTCCCTGCAACTCACACGCCCCCTAACACGTATCCGTACCCCAATCTCGACCAAAAGCCTCACGGGGACCCTAAAGCTACTCCTAGCTCCAAACCTGACCCTGAACCCTAAGTTTGACTCGCAACCTGAACCCTGAGGCCTACCCTAACGTTAAGCCGCGCCATGCAAGGCACACTCCTTAACACGTATCCATACCCCAATCTCGACCCAAAGCCTCACCAGGAGCCTAACCCTAACCCTAGCTCCAACTCTGACCATGAACACTAAGCCTCACCCGCAGCCTGAACCCTGAGGCCTAACCTAACGATAACCCACGCCCTGCAACGAACACGCCCCTTAACATGTATCCGTACCCCAATCTCGGCCCTGATCCTCACCGGAAGCGTAACCCTAACCCTAGCTCCAACTCTCACCCGGAACACTAATCCTCACCCACAGTCTGAACCATGAGGCCTAACCTAATGATAAGCGGAGCGCTACAACGCCCACGCCCCATAACAAGTATCCGTACCCCAATCTGGACCCTAGGCCTCACCGGGATCCTAACCCTAACCCGAGCTCCAACCCTGACCCTGAATCCTAAGCCTCATCCGCAGCCTGAACCCTGAGGCCTACTCTAACGATAAGCCACGCCGTGCAACTCACATGCCCCCTTACATGTATCCGTACCCAAATCTCGACCTTAGGACTCACCGGTAGCCTAACCCTAACCCTAGCTCCAACACTGATCCTAAACCCTAAGCCTAACCGGAAGACTGAACCCTGAGGCCTACCCTAACTATAAGACGTGCCCTGCAACGCACACGACCCCTAACACGTATCCGTACCCCAATCTCGACCCTAAGCCTCACCCGGAGTCTAACCATAACCCTAGCTCCAACCCTGACCCTGAACCCTAAGCCTCACCCGCAGCCTGAATCCTGAGGCCTACCCTAAGGATAAGTCGCGCCCTGCAACGCAAACGCCCCCTAACACGTATCCGTACCCCATTCTCGAACCTAGGCCTCACTGGGAGCCTAACCCTAACCCTAGCTCCAACCGTGACCCTGAAATCTAAGCCTCACCCACAGCCTGAACCCTGAGTCCTACCCTAACGATCAGCCGCGCCCTGCAAAGAAAACGCCCCGTAACACATGTCCGTACCCCAATCTCGACCCCAGGCCTCATCGGGATCCTAACCCTAAGTCCAACCGTTACCCTGAAGCCTAAGACTCACCCACAGCCTGAACCCTGAGGCCTAACCTAACGATAAGTGGCGCCCTGCAATGCACACGCGCCCTAAAAAGTATCCGTACGCCAATCTCGACCCTAGGCCTCACCGGGAGCCTAACCCTAACCCGAGCTCCAACCCTGACACTGAAACCGAAGCCTTATCCGCAGCCTGAACCCTGAGGCCTACTCTAACGATAAGCTGCGCCGTGCAACTCACACGCCCCTTTACACGTATCAGTACCCCAATCTCGACCCTAGGCCTCACCGGGAGCCTAACACTAACCCTAGCTCCAACACTGACCCTGAACCCTAAGCCTAATCGGAAGACTGAACCCTGAGTCCTACCCTAACTATAAGCTGCTCCCTGCAATTCACACGCCCCCTAACACGTATCCGTACCCCAATCTCGACCCAAAGCCTCACTGGGAGCCTAAACCTAACCCTAGCTCCAACTCTGACACTGAACCTTAAGCCTCACCCGCAGCCTGAACCCCGAGGCCTACCATAACGTTAACCCGCGCCGCGCAACGCACCCGCACCGTAACACGTATCCGTACCCCAATCTCGAACCTAAGCCTAACCGGGAGCCTAACCCTAACCCTAGCTCCATCCCTGTCCCTGAACTCTAAGCATCACCCACAGCCTGAACCCTGAGGCCTACCCTAACCGTAAGCCGCGCCCTGCAAAGAAAACGCCCCGTAACACATGTCCTTACCCGAATCTCGACCCTAGGCCTCATCGGGAGCCTAAACCTAAGTCGACCCGTTACCCTGAAGACTAAGCCTCACCAACAGCCTGAACCCTGACGCGTAACCTAACGATAAGCCGCGCCCTGCAAAAACAACGCCACTGAACGCATATCCGATCCCCAATTTCGACCCTAGACCTCACCGGGAGCCTAAACCTAACCGTAACTGCAACCCTTATCCTAAACCCAAAGCCTCACCCACAGCCACAACCCTGAGCCCTCCCCTAAAGATAAGCCGCGCCCTGAAAGGCCCACTCCACCTAACAAGTATCCGTACCCCAATCTCGAACCTAGGCCTCACCGGGAGCCTACACCTAACCTTATCTCCAAACCTGACCCTGAACGCTAAGCCTCAACCACAGTCTGTACCCGGAGGCCTACCCTAACGATTATCTGTGCCCAGCAACGCACACGCCCCCTAACATGTATCTGTACCCCAATCTCGACCGTAGGCCTCAGCGGGAGCCTAACCCTAACCCTAGCTCCAACCCTGACCTTGAAACCTACGACTCACACACAGCCTGAACCCTGAGGCCTACCCTTATGATCAGCCGCGCTCTGCAATGCACACTCGCCCTAAAATGTATCCGTACCCCAATCTCGACCATAGGCCTCACCGGGAGCCGAACGCTAATGCTAGCTCCAACCCTGACCCTGAAACCTAAGCCTCACAGCAAGACTGAACCCTGAGGCCTACACTAACGAAAAGCCGCGCCCTGCAACGCACACGCCCCCAAACACGTAACCGTACCCCAATCTCGACCCAAAGCCTCACCGGGAGCCTAAACCTAACCCTAGCTCCAACTCTGACCCTGAAACCTAAACCTTACCCGCAGCCTGAACCCTGAGGCCGACCCTAATGATAACCCAACGCCCTGCAACGAACAAGCCCCCTAACACGTATCCGTACCCCAATCTCTTCCCTAAACCTCACCAGAAGCCTAACCCTAACCCGAGCTCCAACCCTGACCCTGAAACCTAAGCCTCATCCGCAGCCTGAACCCTGTGGCCTACTCTAACGATAAGCCACACTGTGCAACTCACACGCCCCGTTAAACATATCCATACACCAATCTCGACCCTAGGCCTCACCGGAAGCCTAACGCTAACCCTAGCTCCAACTCTCACCGTGAACACTAAACCTCACCATCAGCCTGAACCCTGAGGCCCACCCTAAGTATAAGTCACGAACAACAACGCAAACGCCCCCGAACTCGTATCCGTACCCCATTCTCGAACCTAGGCCTCACCGGGAGCCTAACCCTAACCCTACCTCCAACCCTGACCCTGAACCCTAAGCCTCACCCGCCGCCTGAACCCTGAGGCCTACCCTAACGATAAGCTGTGTCCTGCAACAACAACGCTCCCTAACACATATCCGATACCCAATCTCGACCCTAGGCCTCACCGGGAGCCTAACCCTAACCGTAACTCCAACCCTTATCCTGAACCCTAAGCCTTACCGCAAGACTGAACCCTGAGTCCCACCCTAACTATAGGCCGCGCGCTGCAAACCACAGGCCCCTATCACGTATCCGTACCCCAATCTCGACCCTAGGCATCACCAGGAGCCTAAACCTAACCTTAGCTCCAAACCTGACCCTGAACCCTAAGCCTCAGCTGCAGCCTGAACCCTGAGGCCAACCCTAATGATCAGCCTTGCTCTGCAATTCACAAGCCCCCTAACACGTATCCGTAATGCAATCTCGGCCGTAGGCCTCAGCGAGAGCCTAAACCTAACCCTAGCTCCAACCCTGACCCTGAACCCTAAGCCTCACCCGCAGCCTGTACCCTGAGGCCTACCGTAACGATAAGCCATGCCCTGCAACGCACACGCCCCCTAACAGGTATCTGTACCCCAATCTCGACCCTAAGCCTCACAGGAAGCCTAACTCTAACCCTAGATCGAACCCTGACTCTGAAAACTAAGCCTCACCCGCAGCCTGAACCCTGAGGCCTACCATAACGATAAGTTGCGCCCTGCAACGCACACGCCCCCAAACACGTATCTGTACCCCAATCTCGAACCTAGGTCTCACAGGGAGCCTAACGCTAACGCTGGCTCCAACCCTGACCATGAACCCTAAGCCTCACAGGAAGACTGAACCCTGAGGCCTAAACTAACGATAAGCCACGCCCTGCAACGCACACGCCCCCTAACACGTATCCATACACCAATCTCAACCCGAAGCCTCACCGGGAACCTAAACCTTACCCTAGCTCCAACTCTGACCATGAACCCTAAGCCTCACCCGCAGCCTGAACCCTGAGGCCTACCCTAACGATAACCTACGCGCTGCAACGAACACGCCCCCTAACAGGTATCCGTACCCCAATCTCGGCGCTAAGCCTCACCGGAAGCCTAACCCTAACCCTAGCTCCAATTCTCACCCTGAACACTAATCCTCACCCGCAGTCTGAACCCTGAGGCCTAACCTAACGATAAGCGGAGCGCTGCAACGCACACGCCCCTAACAAGTATTTGTACCCCAATGTCGACCGTAAGACTCAGCGGGAGCCTAACCCTAACCCTAGCTCCAACCCTGACCCTGAAAACTAAGCCTCATCGGCAGCCTGAATCATGAGGCCTACCCTAACGATTATCCACGCCCTGCAACGCAAACGCCCCCTAACACATATCCGATCCCCAATCTCGACCCTAGGCCTCACCGGGAGCCTAAGCCTAACCCTAACTCCAACCCTTATCCTGAATACTAAGCCTCACCCGCAGCCACAACCCTGAGCCCTACCCTAACGATAATCCGCGCCCTGAAATGCACACTCCCCCTAACACGTATCCGTACCCCAATCTCGAACCTAGGCCTCAGAGAGAGCCGAACACTAACCCTAGCTCCCACCCTGACGCTGAACACTAAGCCTCACCCGCAGCCTGAACCCTGAGGCCTACCCTGATGATAAGCCTCGCCCTGCAACGCTCACACCCCCTAACACGTACCCGTACCCCAATCTCGACCATATGCCTCACAGGGAGCCGAATGCTAAGACTAGCTCCAAATATGACCCTGAACACTAAGCCTCACAGGAAGATTGAACCGTGAGGCCTTCACTAACGATAAGCCACGCCCTGCAACGCACACGCCCCCTAACACGTATCTCTACCCCAATCTCGACCCTAGGCCTCACCGGGAGCCAAAGGCTAACGCTAGTTCCAACCCTGACCCTGAGCCCTAAGCCTCACAGGAAGACTGAACCCTGAGGCTTACACTAACGATAAGCCGCGCCCTGCAATGCACACGCCCCTTAACACGTATCCGTACCCCAATCTCGACCCAAAGCCTCACAGGTAGCCTAACCCTAACCCTAGCTCCAACCCTGACCCTGAACAATAAACCTCACCTGCAGCCTGAACCGTGAGGCCTACCCTAACGATAAACCGCGCCCTGCAAGAACAACGCCCCCTAACACATATCCGTACCCCAATCTCGAAACTAGGCCTCACCGGGAGCCTAACCCTAACCCTAACTACAACCATTATCCTGAACACTAAGCCTCATCCGCAGCCACAACCCTGAGCGCTACCCTAACGAAAAGCCGCGCCCTGCAAAGCACACTCCCGCAAACACGTATCCGTACCCCAATATCGAACCTAGGACTCAGAGGAAGCCGAACCCTAACCGTAGCTCCAACCCTGACCCTGAACCCTAAGCCTCAGCTGCAGCCTGAACCCTGAGGCCTACCCTAACGATCAGCCGTGCTCTGCAATTCACAAGCCCGCTAACACGTATCCCTAATGCCATCTCGGCCGTAGGCCTCAGCAAGAGCCTAAACCTAACCCTAGCTCCAACCCTGACCCTGAACACTAAGCCTCACCCGCAGCCTGAACCCTGAGGTCTACCGTAACCATAAGCCACGACCTGCAACGCACACGCCTCCTAACAGGTATCTGTACCTCAATCTCGACCCAAAGCCTCACAGGAAGCCTAACTCTAACCCTAGATCCAACCCTGACTCTGAAACCTAAGCCTCACCCGCAGCCTGAACCCTGAGGCCTACCCTAACGATAAGTTGCGCCCTGAAACGAAAACGCGCCCTAACAGGTTTCCGTACACCAATCTGGACCCTAGGCCTCACCGGGAGCCGAACACTAACCCTAAGTCCAACCGTTACCCTGAACACTAAGCCTCACCCGCAGCCTGAACCCTGAGGCCTACCCTAACGATAAACCGCGCCCTCCAATGCACACGCCCCCTAACACGTATCCGTACTCCAATCTCTTCCCTAGGCCTCACCGGGAGCCGAACGCTAACGCTAGCTCCAACCCTGACCCTGAACCCTAAGCCTCACAGGAAGACTGAACCCTGAGGCCTACACTAGCAATAAGCCGCGCCCTGCAGCGCACACGCCCCCTAACAGGTATCCGTACCCCAATCTCGGCCCGAAGCCTCACCGGGATCCTAAACCTAACTCTAGCTCCAACTCTGACCCTGAACACTAAGCCTCACCTGCAGCCTGAACCCTGAGGCCTACCCTAACGATAACTCACGCCCTGCAACGAACATGCCCCCTAACACGTATCCGTACCCCAATCTAGACCCGAAGCCTCACCGGATGCCTAACCCTAACCCTATCTCCAACCCTGACCCTGAATCCTAAGCCTCACCCACAGCCTGAACTCTGAAGCCTACCCTAACGATTATCTGCGCCATGCAAACCACACGACCCCTAACACGTATCTGTACCCCAATCACGACCGAAAGCCTCAGCCGGAGCCTAACCCTAAGTCTAGCTCCAACCCTGACCATGAAACCTAAGACTCACCCACAGCATGAACCCTGAGGCCTACCCTAATGTTCAGCCGCTCCCTGCAATGCACACGCGCCCCAAAACGTATCCGTAACCCAATCTCGACCCGAAGCGTCAAGGGGAGCCTAAACCTAACCCTAGATCCAACCCTGACCCTGAAACCTATGCCTCACCAGCAGCCCGATACCTGAGGCCTACCCTAACGTCAGCTGTGTCCTACAACTCACACGCCCCCTAACACGTATCCGTACCCCAATCTCCACCCAAAGACGCACTGGGAGCCTAACCCTAACCCAAGCTCCAACCGTGACCCTGAACAATAAACCTCACCTGCAGCCAGAACCCTGAGGACTACCCTACCGATAAACCACGCCCTGCAACAACAACGCCACCTAACACATATCCATACGCCAATCTCAACCCTAGGCCTCACCGGGAGCCAAACCCTAACCCTAACTCCAACCCTTATCCTGAACAATAAGCCACACCCTCAGCAAAAACCCTGAGCCCTATACTAACGATAAGCCGCGCCCTGCAACGCACACTCCCCCTAACATATATCCGTACCCCAATCTGGAACCTAGGCCTCAGAGGGAGCCTAACCCTAACCCTAGCTACAACCCTGATCCTGAACACTAAGCCTCACCCGCAGCCTGAACCCTGAGGCCTACCCTAACAATAAGCTGCGCCCTGCAACGCACACGCCCCCTAACACGTATCTGTACCCCAATCTCGACCCTAGGCCTCACCGGGAGCCGAACGCTAACGCTAGTTCCAACCCTGACCCTGAGCCCTAAGCCTCACAGGAAGACTGAATCGTGAGGCCTACACTAACGATAAGCCGCGCCCTGCAACGCACACGCCCCCTAACATGTATCCGTACCCAAATCTCTACCCGAAGCCTCACCGGGAACCTAAACCTAACCCTAGCTCCAACTCTGACCCTGAACCCTAAGCCTCACCCACAGCCTGAACCCTGAGGCCTACCCTAACGATAAAAAAAGCCCTGCAACGAAAACGCCCCCTAACACGTATCCGTACCCCAATTTCGGCCCTAAGCCTCACCAGAAGCCTAATCCTAACCCTAGCTCCAACTCTCACACTGAACACTAATCCTCACACGCAGTCTGAGCCGTGAGGCCTAACCTAACGATAAGCGGCGACCAGCAATGCACACGGCCCCTAACAAGCATCAGTACGCCAATCGCGACCCTAGACCTAACCGGGAGCCTAATCCTAACCCTAGCTCCAACCCTGACCCTGAACCCTAAGACTCACCCGCAGACTGAACCCTGAGGACTACCCTAACGATTATCCGCGCCCTGCAATGCATACGCCCCCTAACAGGTATCCGTACCCTAATCTCGACCCAAAGCCTGACCCAGAGCCTAACACTAAACCTAGCTCCAACCCTGACCCTGAACAATAAACCTCACCTGCAGCCTGATCCCTGAGGCCTACCCTAACGATAAACCACGCCCTGCAACAACAACGCCCCATACCACATATCTGTACCCCAATCTCAACCCTAGGCCTCACTGGGAGCCTAACACTAACCCTAGCTCCAACCCTGATCCTGAACCCTAAGCCTAACTGGAAGACTAAACCCTGAGGCCTACCCTAACTATAAGCCTCGCCCTGTAACGCACAAGCCCCCTACCACGTATCCGTACCCCAATCTCGACCCTAAGCCTCACCGGGTGCCTAACCATAACCCTAGCTCCAACCCTGACCCTGAACACTAAGCCTCACCCGCAGCCTGAACCCTGATTCCTACCATAACAATAAGCCACGCCCTGCTACGCACATGCCCCCTAACAGGTGTCCGTACCCCAATGTCAACCCTAAGCCTCACAGGAAGCCTAACCCTAACCCTAGCTCCAACCCTGACCCTGAACACTAAGCCTCACCCGCAGCCTGAACGCTGAGGCCAACCCTAACGATAAGTCACGCCCTGAAACGAAAACGCGCCCTAACACGTTTCCGTACGCCAATCTCGACCCTAGGCCTCACCGGGAGCCTCACACTAACCCTAAATCCAACCCAGATCCTGTACGCTAAGCCTCATCCACAGCCTGAACCCTGAGGCCTACCCTAACGATTATCGGCGCCCTGCAATGAAAAACTCCCCCTAACACGTATCTCTACCCCCATCTCGACCGTAAGCCTCAGTGGGAGCCGAACACTAACCCTATCTCCAACTCTTATCCTGAACACTAAGCCTCACCCACAGCCAAAACCCTGAGACCTACCCCAACGATAAGCTGCGCCCTGCAACGCTAACACCCCCTAACACGTATCCGTACACCAATCGCGAACCTAGGCCTCAGAGGGAGCCTAATCCTAACCCTAGCTCCAACCCTGACCCTGAACCCTAAGCCTCACAGGAAGACTGAACCCTGAGGCCTACACTAACGAAAAGCCGCGCCCTGCAACGCACACGACCCCTAACACATATCCGTACCCCAATCTCGACCCGAAGCCTCACCGGGAACCTAAACCTTACCCTAGCTCCAACTCTGACCATGAACCGTAAGCCTCACCCGCAGCCTGAACCCGGAGGCCTACCCTAACGATAACCTACGCCCTGCAACGAACACGCCACCTAACAGGTATCCGTACCCCAATCTCGGCCCTAAGCCTCACCGGAAGCCTAAACCTAACCCTAGCTCCAACTCTCACCCTGAACACTAATCCTAACCCGCAGCCTGAACCCTGAGGCCTAACCTAACGATAAGCGGAGCGCTGCAACGCACACGCCCCCTAACAAGTATCTGTACCCCAATCTCGACCCGAAGCCTCACCGGGAGCCTAACCCTATCCCGAGCTCCAACCCTGACCCTGAAACCTAAGCATCATCCGCAGCCTGAACCCTGAGGCCTACTCTAACGATAAGCTGTGCCGTGCAACTCACATGCCCCCTACACGTATCCGTACCCCACTCTCGACCCTAGGCTTCACTGGAAGCCTAATGCTAACCCTAGCTCCAACTCTGACCCTGAACACTAGGACTAACCGGAACACTGAACCTTGAGGCCTACCCTAACTACCAGCCCCGACCTGCAATGCACACGCCCCCTAACACGTATCCGTACCCCAATCTCGACCCGAAGCATAACCGGGAGCCTAAATCTAAGCCTAGCTCCAACCCTGACCCTGAACCCTAAGCCTCAACCGCAGCCTGAACCCTGAGGCCTACACTAAGGATAAGTCACGCCCTTCAACGCAAACGCCCCCTAATACGTATCCGTACCCCATTCTCGAACCTAGGCCTCACCGGGAGTATAACCCTAACCCTAGCTCCAACTCCGACCCAGAACCCTAAGCCTCACCCGCAGCCTGAAGCCTGAGGCCTACCCTAACGATTATCTGCGCCCTGCAATGCACACGCCCCCTAACACGTATCTGTACCCCAATCTC
The DNA here is from genome assembly GCF_026419965.1 of Kogia breviceps. Lineage (NCBI taxonomy): Eukaryota > Metazoa > Chordata > Mammalia > Artiodactyla > Physeteridae > Kogia > Kogia breviceps. Next base: position 91,260,699 of record NC_081316.1, on the reverse strand, counting down.
GACCCTAAGCCTCAACGGGAGCCTAAACCTAACCCTATCTCCAACCCTGTCCCTGAATCCTAAGCCTCACCCACAGCCTGATCCCTGAGGCCTACCCTAATGATTATCTGCGCACTGCAACTCAAACGCCACCTAACACGTATCCGAACACCAATCTCGACCCAAAGCCTCAAGGGGAGCCTAAAATTACCGCTAGCTCCAAACTTGACCCTGAACCCTAAGTCTCACCCGCCGCCTGAACCCTGAGGCCTGCCCTACCGTTAAGTCCCGCCCTGCAAGGCACACGCCCCTTAACACGTATCCGTACCCCAATCTCGAACCAAAGCCTCACAGGGAGCCTAACCCTAACCCTAGCTCCAACCCTGACCCTGAACAATAAACCTCACCTGCAACCTGAACCGTGAGACCTACCCTAATGATAAACCGCGCCCTGCAAGAACAACGCTCCCTAACATATATCCGTACCCCAATCTCGACCCTAGGCCTCACCGGGAGCCTAACCCTAACCCAAACTACAACCCTTATCCTGAACACTAAGCCTCATCCGCAGCCACAACCCTGAGCGCTACCCTAACGAAAAGCTGTGCCCTGCAACGCACACACCCCCGAACAGGTATCCGTACCCCAATCTCGACCCTAGGCCTCACCAGGAGTCGAACGCTAACACTACCTCCAAACCTGACCCTGAAACCTAAGCCTCAACCACAGTGTGGACCCTGAGGCCTACCCTAACGATCAGCCGTGCCCTGCAATGCACACGCCCCCTAACACGTATCCGTACCACAATCTCGAACCTAGGCCTCACCGGGAGCCTAAACCTACCCTTAGCTCCAAACCTGACCCTGAACCCTAAGCCTCAGCTGCAGCCTGAAACCTGAGACCAACACTAAAGATAAGCCGTGCTCTGCAATTCACAAGCCCCCTAACACGTATCCGTAATGCAATCTCGGCCGTAGGCCTCAGCGAGAGCCTAACCCTAACCCTATCTCCGACACTCACCCTGAACCCTAATCCACACCCGCAGCCTGAACACTGAGGCCTAACCTAACGATAAGCCACGCCCTTCAACAACAACTCCCCGTAACACGTATCCGTACCCCAATCTCGAACCTAGGCCTCAGAGGGAGCCTAACCTTAACCCTAGCTCCAACCCAGACCCTGAATCCTAAGCCTCACCCGCAGCCTGAACCCTGAAGCCTACCCTAAGTATTATCTGCGCCATGCAAAGCACACGACACCTAAGACGTATCTGTACCTCAATCACGACCGTAAGCCTCAGCCGGAGCCTAACCCTACCCCTAGCTCCAACCCTGACCGTGAAACCTAAGACTCACCCACAGTCTGAACCCTGAGGCCTAAGCTAATGTTCAGCCACGCCCTGCAATGCACAAGCGCCCTAAAACGTATCCGTAATCCAATCTCGACCCGAAGCCTAAACGGGAGCCTAAACCTAACCCTAGCTCCAACCCTGACCCTGAAAACTAAGCCTCACCCGAAGCTCGATACCTGAGGCCTACCCTAACGTCAGCCGTGTCCTGCAACTCACACGCCCCCTAACACGTATCCGTACCCCAATCTCGACCAAAAGCAACACCGGGAGCCTAACCCTAACCCTAGCTCCAACCCTGACCCTGAACAATAAACCTCACCTGCATCCAGAACCCTGAGGCCTACCCTACCGATAAACCGTGCCTTGCAACAACAACGCCCCCTAATACATATCCGTACCCCAATCTCGACCCTAGGCCTCACCGGGAGCCAAACCCTAACCCTAACTCCAACCCTTATCCTGAACACTAAGCCTCACTCGCAGCAAAAACCCTGAGCCTTACTATAACGATAAGCCGCGCCCTGCAAGGCACACTCCCCCTAAAATGTATCCGTACCCCAATCTCGAACCTAGGCCTCAGAGGGAGCCTAACCCTAACCCTAGCTACAACCCTGACCCTGAACACTAAGCCTCACCCGCAGCCTGAACCCTGAGGCCTACCCTAACAATAAGCTGCGCCCTGCAAAGCACACGCCCCCTAACACGTATATGTACCCCAATCTCGACCATAGGCCTCACCGGGAGTCGAACGCTAATGCTAGTTCCAACCCTGACCCTGAACCCTAAGCGTCACAGGAAGACGAACCCTGAGGCCTACACTAACGATAAGCCGCGCCCTGGAATGCACACGCCCCCTAACATGTATCAGTACCCAAATCTCTACCCGAAGCCTCACCGGGAACCTAAACCTAACCCTAGCTCCGACACTCGCCCTGAACCCTAATCCACACCCGCAGCCTGAACCCTGAGGCCTACCCTAATGATAAACCACGCCCTGCAACAACAACTCCCCCTAACACATATCCGTACCCCAATCTCGAGCCTAGGCCTCACCGGGAGCCTAACACTTACCCTAGCTCCAATCTTGACTCTGAACCCTAAGCCTCACAGGAAGACTGAACCCTGAGGCCTACCATAACTATAAGCATCGCCCTGCAACCCACACGCCCCCTAACACGTATCCTTACCCCAATCTCGACCCTAAGCCTCACCGGGTGCCTAACCATAACCCGTACTCCAACCCTGACCCTGAAAACTAAGCCTCACCCGCAGCCTGAACCGTGAGGCCGACCCTAAAGATAAGTCGCGCCCTGCAACGCAAACGCCCCCTAACACGTATCCGAACCCCATTCTCGAACCTAGGCCTCACCGGGAGCCTAAACCTAAACATAGCTCCAACCCTAACCCTGCACCCGAAGCCTCATCCGCAGCCTTAACCCTGAAGCCTACCCTAACGATTATATGCGCCCTGCAACGCACACGCCCCTTAACAGGTATCTGTACACCAATCTCGACCGTAAGCCTCAGCGGGAGCCTAATCCTAACCGTAGCTCCAACTCTGACCATGAACACTAAGCCTCACCTGCAGCCTGAACCCTGAGGCCTACCCTAACAATAAGCCGCGCCCTGCAACGCACACAACCCCAAAGACGTATCTGTACCCCAGTCTCGTACCTAGGCCTCATCGGGAGCCGAACGCTAACGCTAGCTCCAACCCTGACCCTGAACGCTAAGCCTCACAGGAAGACTGATCCCTGAGGTCTACACTAACGATAAGCCTCGCCCTGCAACGCTCACGACCTCTAACACTTATCCGTATCCCAATCTCGTCCCGAAGCCTCACCGGTTACCTAAACTTAACCCTAGCTCCAACTCTGACCATGATCGTTAAGCCTCACCCGCAGCCTGAACCCTGAGGCCTACCCTAACGATAACCCACGCCCTGCAACGAATACACCACCTAACCCGTATCCGTACCCCAATCTCAGCCCTAAGCCTCACCGGAAGCCTAAACCTAACCCTAGCTCCAACTCTGACACTGGACACTTATCCTCACCCGGAGCCTGAACCCTGAGGACTAACCTAACGATAAACTGCGCCCTGCAGCAACAAAGCCCCCTAACACATATCTGTACGCCAATCCTGACCCTAGGCCTCACCGGGAGCCGAACGCTAATGCTAGCTCCATCCCTGACCCTGATACCTAAGCGTCACAGGAAGACTGAACACTGAGGCCTACGCTAACGATAAGCCGCGCCTGCAACGCACACGCCCCGTAACACGTATCCGTACCATAATCTCGACCCAATGCCTCACCGGGACCCTAACCCTAACCCTAGCTCCAACCCTGACACTGAACAATAAGCCTCACCTGCAGCCTGAAACCTGAGGCCTACCCTAAGGATAAGTCGCGCCCTGCAACGCAATCGCCCCCTAACACGTATCCGAAACCCATTCTCGAACCTAGGCCTCACCGGGATCCTAAACCTAAATGTAGCTCCAACCCTGACACTGCACCCTAAGCCTCATCCGCAGCCTTAACCCTGAGGCCTACCCTAACGATTCTAGGCGCCCTGCAACGCACCCGCCCCCTAACACGTAACTGTACCCGAATCACGACCGTAAGCCTCAGCGGGAGCCTAACCCTAACCCTAGCTCCAACTCTTATCCTGAACACTAAGCCTCACCCGCAGCCACAACCCTGAGGCCTACCTTAACGATAAGCCGCGCCCTGCAACGCACACGCCCCCTAACATGTATCTGTACCTCAATCTCGACCAAAAACCTCAGCGGGAGCCTAACCCTACCCCTAGCTCCAAACCTGACCCTGAACACTAAGTCTCACCTGCAGCCTGAACCCTGAGGCCTACCCTAAAGTTAAGCCGCGCCCTGCAAGAACACGCACCTTAACATGTATCCATACCCCAATCTCGACCCACAGCCTCACCGGGAGCATAACCCTAACCCTAGCTCCAACTCACACCCTGAACATGAAGCCTCAACCACAGCCTGAACCCGGCGGCCTACCCGAACGATAACACACGCCCTGCAACGAACACGCGCCCTAACATGTATCCGTACCCCAATCTCGTTCCTAAGCCTCACCAAAAGCCTTACCCTAACCCTAGCTCCAACTCTTACCCTGAACACTAAGCCTCACCCGCAGACTGAACCCTGAGGCCTAAGCTAACGTTAAGTGGCGCCCTGCAACGCACACGCCCCCTAACAAGTATCCGTACCCCAATCTCGACCCTAGGCCTCACCGGAAAACCTAACACTAGCCCAAGCTCCAACCATGACCCTGAAACCTAAGCCTCATTCGCAGCCTCATCCCTGAGGCCTACTCTAACGATAAGCCGTGACGTGCAACTCACACTTCCCCTAACACGTATCCGTAACCGAATCTCGAGCCTAGGCCTCACCGGGAGACTAACGCTAACCCTAGCTCCAACCATGACCCTGAACACTAAGATTAAAAGGAAGATTGAACCCTGAGGCCTATCCTAACTATAAGCCGCGCCCTGCTATGCACACGCCCCCTAACACGTATCCGTACCCCAATCTCGACCCAAAGCCTCACCGGGAGCTGAATCCTAACCCTAGCTCCAACCCTGACCCTGAACAATAAACCTCACCTGCAGGCTGAACCCTGAGGCCTACCCTAACGATAACCCACACCCTGCAATGAGCACGCCCCCTAACAGGTATCCGTACCCCAATCTCGGCCCTAAGCCTCACCGGAAGCCTAACCCTAAGCCTAGCTCCAACTTTCACCCTGAACACTATCCTCACCCGCAGCCTGAACCCTGAGAACTATCCTAACGATAAACCGCGCCCTGGAGCAACAACGACCCCTAACTCATATCCGTACCCCAATCTCGACCCTAGGCCTCACCGGGAGCCATACGCTAATTCTAGCTCCAACCATGACCCTGAACCCTAAGCGTCACAGGAAGACGGACCCTGAGGCCTATGCTAACGATAAGCCGTGCCCTGCAACGCACACGCCCCCTAACACGTATCCGTACACTAATCTCGACCCAATGCCTCACCGGGAGCCGAACCCTAACCCTAGCTCCAACCCTGAACCTGAACAATAAACCTAACCTGCAGCCTGAACCCTGAGACCTACCCTAACGATAAACCGCGCCCTGCAACAACAACACCCCCTAACACATATCCGTACCCCAATCTCGACCCTAGGCCTCACCGGGAAACTAACACTAACCCTAGCTCCAACCCTGACCCTGAACACTCAGCCTATCCGGAAGACTGAACCCTGAGCCCTACCCTAACTATAAGCAGCACCCTGCAAACCACATGCCCTCTAACACGTATCCGTACCCCAATCTCGACCCTAAGCTTCACCGGGAGCCTAACCATAACCAGAACTCCAAACCTGACCCTGAACACTAAGCCTCACCCGCAGCCTGTACCCTGAGGCCTACCCTAAGGATAAGTCCTGCCCTGCAACGCAAACGCCGCCTAACACGTATCCGAACCCCATTCTCGAACCTAGGCCTCACCGGGAGCCTAAACATAACCGTAGCTCCAACCCTTACCCTGAAACCTAAGCCTCATCCTCAGCCTTAACCCTGAGGCCTACCCTAACGATTATACGCGCCCTGCAATGCACACGCCCCCTAACACGTATCTGTACGCCAATCTCGACCCTAAGCCTCAGCGGGAGCCGAACCCTAACCCTAGCTCCAACTCTTATCCTGAACACTAAGCCTCACCCGCAGCCACAACCCTGAGCCCTACCTTAACGATAAGCCACGCCGTGCAACGGACACACCCCCTAGCACGTATCCGTACCCCAATCTCGAACCTAAGCCTCAGAGGGAGCCTAACCCTAACCCTAGCCCCAACCCTGACCCGGAACCCTAAGCCTCACCCGCAGCCTGAACCCTGAGGACTACCTTAACAATAAGCAGTGCCCTGCAACGCACACGCCCCCAAACACGTATCTGGACCCCAATCTCGAACCTAGGCCTCACCGGGAGCCAAACGCTAACACTAGCTCCAACCCTGACCCTGAACCCTAAGCCTCACAGGAAGACTGAACCCTGAGCCCTACACTAATGATAAGCTGCGCCCTGCAATGCACACACCCCCTAACACGTATCCGTACCCCAATCTCGACCCGAAGCCTCACCGGAAACCTAACCCTAACCCTAGCTCCAACTCTCACCCTTAACACTAATCCTCACGCGCAGTCTGAAGCCTGAGTCCTAACCTAACGATAAACGGCGCGCTGCAACGCACACGCCCCTTAACAAGTATCCATACGCCAATTTTGACCAAAGCCCTCACCGGGAGCCTAAGCCTAACCCTAGCTCCAACCCTGAACCTGAACACTAAGCCTCACCCACACCCTGAACCCTGAGGCCTACCCTAACGATTATCCCTGCCCTGCAACGCACACACCCCCTAACACGTATCTGTACCCCAATCTCGACTGTAAGCCTCAGCGGGAGCCGAACCCTACCCCTAGCTCCAAAACAGACCCTGAACACTAATTCTCACCCGCAGCCTGAACCCTGAGGCCTACCCTAAAGTTAAGCCGTGCCCTGCAAGAACACGCCCCTTAACACGTATCCGTACCCCAATCTCGACCCACAGCCTCACCGGGAGCCTAACCCTAACCCTAGCTCCAACTCTCACCCTGAACACTAATCCTCACCCACAGCCTGAACCCTGAGGACTACCCTAACGATAAACCCCGCCCTGCAGCAACAACGCCCCCTAACACATATCCGTACCCCAATCTCGACCCTAGGGCTCACCAGGAGCCGAATGCTAATGCTAGCTCCAACCCTGACCCTTAACGCTAAGCGTCACAGGAAGACTGAACCCTGAGGCCTACGCTAACTTTAAGCCACGCCCTGCAACGCACATGCCCCCTACACGTATCCGTACCCTAATCTCGACCCAATGCCTCACCGGGAGCCTAACCCTAAACCTAGCTCCAACCCAGACCCTGAACAATAAACCGAACCTGCAGCCTGAACCCTGAGGCCTACCCTAACGATAAAGCGCGCTCTGCAACAACAACACCCCCTAACACATATCCTTACCCCAATCTCGACCCTAGGCCTCACCGGGAGCCTAACACTAACCCTAGCTCCAACCCTGACCCTGAACCCTAAGCCTAACTGGAAGACTGAACCCTGACGCCTACCCTAACTATAAGCAGCGCTCTGCAACCCACACGCCCCCTAACACGTATCCGTACCCCAATCTCGACCCTAGGCCTCACCGGAAACCTAACACTAGCCCGAGCTCCAACCCTGACCCTGAAACCTAAGCCTCATCCGCAACCTGAACCCTGAGGCTTACTCTAACAATAAGCCGCGGCGTGCAACTCACACTCCCTCTAACACGTATCCATACCACAATCTCGACCCTAAGCCTCACCGGGAGCCTAACCATAACCCGAACTCGAACCCTGACCCTGAACACTAAGCCTCACCCACAGCCTGAACCCTGAGGCCTACCCTAAGGATAAGTCACGCCCTGCAACGCAAACGCCCCCTAACACGTATCCGAAACCCATTCTCGAACCTAGGCCTCACCAGGAGCCTAAACCTAAACGTAGCTCCAACCCTGACCCTGCACACTAAGCCTCACCCGCAGCCTGAACCGTGAGGCCTACCCTAAAGTTAAGTCGCTCCCTGCAATAACACGCCCCTTAACACATATCCGTACCCCATTCTCGACCCTAGGCCTCACCGGGAACCTAACCCTCACCCTAACTCCAACCCTTCTCCTGAACCCTAAGCCTCTCACATAGCCACAACCCTGAACCCTACCCCAACGATAAGTCGCGCCCTGCAACGCACACTCCCCCTAACACGTATCCGTACCCCAATCTCGAACCTAGGCCTCAGAGGAAGCCTAAGCCTAACCCTAGATCCAACTCTCACCCTGATCACTAAGCCTCACCCGCAGCCTGAACCCTGAGTCCTAAGCTAACGATAAGTGGTGCCTTGCAACGCACACGCCCCCTAACAAGTATCGGTACCCCAATCTCGACCCTAGGATTCATCGGAAACCTAACACTAACCCGAGCTCCAACACTGACCCTGAAACCTAAGCCTCATCCGCAGCCTTAACCCTGAGCCCTACTCTAACGATAAGCCGCGACGTGCAACTCACACGCCCCTTAATACGTGTCCATACCCCAATCTCGACCCTAGCCCTCACCGGGAGCCTAACTCTAACCCTAGCTCCACCCCTAACCAAAAACCCTAAGCTTAAGCGAAAGATTGAACCCTGAGGCCTATCCTAACTATAAGCCGCGCCCTGCAATGCACACGCAACCTAACACGTATCCGTACCCCAATCTCGAACCGAAGCATCACCGGGAGCCTAAATCTAACCCTAGCTCCATCCCTGACCCTGAACACTAAGCCTCACCCGCACCCTGTACCCTGAGGCCTACCATAACGTTAAGCCGCGCCCCGCAACGCACACGCACCCTAACAGGTATCCGTACCCAAATCTCGACCCGAAGCCTCACCGGGAGCCTCACCCTGACCCTGAACCCTACGCCTCACCCGCAGCCTGAACTCTGAAGCCTACCCTAAGGATAAGTCGCGCCATGCAACGCAAACGTCCCCTAACTCGTATCCCTACAACATTCTCGAACCTAGGCCTCAGCGGGAGCCTAACCCTAATCCTAGCTCCAACCCTGACCCTGAACCCTAAGCCTAACCCGCAGCCTGGACCCTGAGGCCTACCCTAACAATAAGCCGCGCCGTGCAAGGCACACGCCCCTTAACACGTATTCGTACCACAATCTCGACCCAAAGCCTCACCGGGAGCCTAAACCTAACCCTAGCTCCAACCCTGACCCTGAACAATAAACTTCACCTGCAGCCTGAACCCTGAGGCCTACCCTAACAATAACCCACGCCCTGCAACGAAAACGCCCCCTAACACGTATCCGTACCCAAATCTCGGCCCTAAGCCTCACCAGAGGCCTAACCGTAACCCTAGCTCCAACTCTCACCCTGAACACTAATCCTCACCCGCAGCCTGAACCCTGAGGACTACCCTAACGATAAACCGCGCCCAAAGCAACAACGCCCCCTAACACATATCCGTACCCCAATCTCGACCATAGGCCTCACCGGGAGCCGAACGCTCACACTGGCTCCAACCCTGACACTGAACCCTAAGCGTCACAGGAAGACTGAACCCTGAGGCCTGCGATAACGATAAGCCGCGCCCTGCAACGCAAACGCTCCCTAACACGTATCTGTACCCTAATCTCGACCCAATGCCTCACCGGGAGCGTAATCCTAACCCTAGCTCCAACCCTGACCCTGAACAATAAACCTCACCTGCAGCCTGAACCGTGAGGCCTACCCTAAAGATAAACCGCCCCCTGCAACAACAACGCCCCCTAACACATATCCGTACCCCAATCTCGACCCTAGGCCTCACCGGGAGACTAACCCTAACCCTAACTCCAACCCTTATCCAGAACAATAAGCCTCACCCGCATGCACAAACCTGAGCCCTACACTAACGATAAGCCGGGCCCTGCAACGCACCCTCATCCTAACACGTATCCTTACCCCAATCTCGAAACTAGGCCTCAGAGGGAGCCCAAACCTAACCCTAGCTCCAACCATGACCCTGAACCCTAAGCCTCACCCGCAGCCTGAACCCTGAGGCCTAGCCTAACAATAAGCCGTGCCCTGCAACGCACACACCCCCTAACACGTATCTGTACCCCAATCTCGACCCTAGGTCTCACCGGGAGCCGAACGCTTACGCAGCCCCAACCTGACCCTGAACACTAAGCCGCACAGGAAGACTGAAACCTGAGGCCTACACTAACGATAAGCTGTGCCCTGCAATGCACACGCCCCCTAACACGTACCGTACCCCAATCTCGAACCGAAGCATCACCGGGAGCCTAAATCTAACCCTAGCTCCAACCCTGACCCTGAACAATAAACCTCACCTGCAGACTGTACACTGAGGCCTACCCTAACGATAAACTACGCCCTGCAACAACAACGCCCCCTAACACATATCCGTACCCCAAACTCGACCCTAGGCTTCACCGGGAGCCTAACTCTAACCCTAGCTCCAACCCTGACCCTGAACCCTAAGCCTAACCGGAAGACTGAACCCTGAGGCCTACCATAACTATAAGCAGCGCCCTGCAACCCACACACCCCCTAACACGTATCCGTACCCCAATCTCGACCCAAAGCCACACCAGGAGCCTAACCAAAACTCGAACTCCAACCCTGACCCTGAACACTAAGCCTCACCCGCATCCTGAACCCTGAGGCCTACCCTAAGGATAAGTCGCGCCCTGCAATGCAAACGCCCCCTAACACATATCAGAAACCCATTCTCGAACCTAGGCCTCACCGGGAGACTAAACCTAAACGTAGCTCCAACCCTGACCCTGCACCCTAAGCCTCATCCGCAGCCTTAATCCTGAGGCCTACCCTAACGTTTATACGAGCCATGCAACGCACACGCCCCCTAACACGTATCTGTACCCCAATCACGACTGTAAGCCTCAGCGGGAGCCTAACCCTAACCCTAGCTCCAACTCTTATCCTGAACACTAAGCCTCACCCGCAGCAACAACCCTGAGCCCTACCTTAACGATAAGCCGCGCCATGCAACAGACACACCCCCAAACACGTATCCGTACCCCAATCTCGAACCTAGGCCTCAGAGGGAGCCTAACCCTAACCGTAGCTCCAACCATGACCCTGAACCCTAATCCTCACCCGCAGCCTGAACCCTGAGGCCTACCCTAACAATAAGCGGCGCCCTACAACGCACACGCCCCCTAACAAGTATCCGTACCCGAATATCGACACTAGGCCTCACCGGGAACCTAACCCTAACACTAACTCCAACCCTTATCCTGAACCCTAAACCTCTCACGCAGCCACAACCCTGAGCCCTACCCCAACGATAAGCCACGCTCTGCAACGCACACTCCCCCTAACACGTATGCGTACTCCAATCTCGAACCGAGGCCTCAGAGGGAGCCTAAGCCTAACCCTAGCTCCAACCCTGACCCTGAAGCCTATGCCTCACCCACAGCCAGAACCCTGAAGCCTACCCTAACGATAAGCTGCGCCCTGCAACACAGACGCCCCCTAACACGTATCTGTACCCCAATCTCGTTCCTGAGCCTCACCGGTACCCTAAACCTAAGCCTAGCTTCAACTCTGACCCTGAACGCTAAGCCTCACCCACAGCCTGAACCTTGAGGCCTATCCTAATGATAACCCACGCCCTGCAACGAACACCCCCCCTAACACGTACTCGTACCCCAATCTCGTTCCAAAGCCTCATCAGAAACCTTACCCTAACCCTAGCTCCAACTCTCACCCTGAACACTAAGCCTCACCCGTAGCCTGAACCCTGAGGCCTAAGCTAACGATAAGTGGCGCCCTGCAACGCACACTCCCCCTACCACGTATCCGTACCGCAATCTCGACCCTAGGCCTCACCTGGAGCCCAACAATAACCCAGCTCCAACCCTGACCCTGAACCCTAAGCTTAAACGGAAGATTTAACCCTGAGGCCTATACTAACTATAAGCCGCGCCCTGCAATGCACACACCCCCTAACACGTATCCGTACCCCGATCTCGACCAGAAGCATCACCGGAAGCCTAAATCTAACCCTAGCTCCAACCCTGATCCTGAACCCTAAGCCTCACCCGAACCCTGTACCCTGAGGCCTACCATAACGTTAACCCGTGCCCTGCAACGCACACGCACCCTAACAGGTATCCGTACCCCAATCTCGAACCGAAGCCTCACGGGGAGCCTAACCATAACCCTAGCTCCAACCATGACCCTGAACACTACGCCTCACCCGCAGCCTGAACCCTGAAGCCTACCCTAAGTATAAGTCGCGCCATGCAACGCAAACGTCCCCTAACTCGTATCCGAACAACATTCTCGAACCTAGGCCTCAGCGGGAGCCTAACCCTAACCCTAGCTCCAACCCTGACCCTGAACCCTAAGCCTCACCCGCAGCCTGGACCCTGAGGCCTACCCTAACAATAAGCCGCGCCTTGCAAGGCACATGCCCCTTAACACGTATCCGTACCCCGATCTCGTTCCAAAGCCTCACCGGGAGCCTAACCCAAACCTTAGCTCCAAACCTGACCCTGAACAATAAACCTCACATGCAGCCTGAACCCTGAGGCCTACCCTAAGCATAACCCACGCCCTGCAACGGACACGCCCCCTAGCACGTATCCCTACCCCAATCTCGGCCCTAAGCCTAACCAGAAGCCTAACCCTAACCCTAGCTCCAATTCTCACCCTGAACACTAATCCTCACCCGCAGCCTGAACCCTGAGGACTACACTAACGATAAACCGCGCCCTGCAACAACAACACCCCCTAACATATATCCATACCCCAATCTCAACCCTAGGCGTCACCGGGAGCCTAAAACTAACCCTAGTTCCAACCCTGACCCTGAACCCTAAGCCTAACCGGAAGACTGAACCCTGAGGCCTACCCTAACTATAAGCAGCGCTCTGCAACCCACACGCCCCCTAACACGTATCCGTACACCAATCTCGACCCTAGGCCTCACCGGAAACCTAACACTAGCTCGAGCCCCAACCCTGACCCTGAAACCTCAGCCTCATCCGCAGCCTGAACCCTGAGGCCTATTCTAACGATAAGCAGCTTCGTGCAACTCACACTCCCCCTAACACGTATCGGTACCCCAATCTCGACCCTAGGCCTCACCGGGAGCCTAACGCTAACCCTAGCTCCAACCCTGACCCTGAAACCTAAGCTTAAACGGAAGATTGAACCCTAAAGACTATCCTAACTATAAGCCACGCTCTGCAACCCACACGCCCTCTAACTCGTATCCGTACCCCAATCTCGACCCTAGGCCTCACCGGGAGCCAAATGCTAACCCTAGCTCCAACTCTGACCCTGAACCCTAAGCTTAAACGGAAGATTGAACCCTGAGGCCTACCGTAAGGATAAGTCGCGCCCTGCAACGCAAACGCCCCCGAACACTTATCCGAAACCCATTCTCGAACCTAGGCCTCACCGGGAGCCTAAACCTAAACGTAGCTCCAACCCTGACCCTGCACCCTAAGCCTCAACCACAGCCTTAACCGTGAGGCCTACCCTAACGATTATAGGCGCCCTGCAATGCACACGCCCCCTAACACGTATCTGTATCCCAATCTCGACCGTAAGCCTCAGCGGGAGCCTAAACCTAATCCTACCTCCAACTCTTATCCTGAACACTAAGCCTCACCCACAGCCACAACCCTGAGCCCTACCTTAACGATAAGCCACGCTGTACAACGGACAGACCCCCTAGCACGTATCCGTACCCCAATCTCGAACCTAGGCCTCAGAGGGAGCCTAACCCTAACGCTAGCTCCAACCATGACCCTGAACCCTAAGCCTCAGCCGCAGCCTGAACCCTGAGGCCTACCCTAACAATGAGCCGTGCCCTGCAACGCACATGCCCCCAAAAAGGTATCTGTACCCCAATCTCGAACCTAGGCCTCACCGGGAGCCGAACGCTAACGCTAGCTCCAACCCTGACCCTGAACAATAAGCCTCACAGGAAGACTGAACCCTGAGGCCTACACTAACGAAAAGCCACGCCCTGCAATGCACACGCACCCTAACATGTATCCGTACCCCTATCTCGACCAGAAGACTCACCGGGAACCTAAACCTAACCCTAGCTCCAACTCTGACCATGAACCCTTAGCCTCACCCGCAGCGGGACCCCTGAGGCCTACCCTAACGATAAACCACGCCCTGCAACGAACACGCCCCCTAACACGTATACGTACCCCAATCTCGGCGCTAAGCTTCACCGGAAGCCTAACCCTAATCCTAGGTCCAACTCTCACCCTGAACACTAATCCTCACCCGCAGTCTGAAGTCTGAGTCCTAACCTAACGATAAGCTGCGCGCTGCAACGCACACGACCCTTAAGTATCCGTACCCCAATTTCGACCATAGGCCTCACCGGGAGCGTAAGCCTAACCCTAGTTCCAACCCTGAACCTGAACACTAAGCCTCACCCACAGCCTGAACCCTGAGGCCTACCCTAACGTTTATCCGTGCCCTGCAACACACACGACCCCTAAAACGTATCCGTACCCCAATATCGACCCGAAGCCTCACCGGGAGCGTAACCCTAACCCTAGCCCCAATCCTGTCCCTGAACCCTAAGCCTCACTGCAGCCTGAACCCTGAGGCCTACCTTAATGATAAGCCACGCCCTGCAATGCACACGCCCCCTAATATGTATCCGTACCACAATATCGACCCGAAGCCTCACAGGGAGCCTCACCCAAACCCTAGATCCAACCCTGACCCTGAACACTAAGCCTCACCTGCAGCCTGAACCCTGAGGCCTACCCTAATGGTAATCCATGCCGTGCAATGCACACGCGCCATAACACGTATCCGTACCCCATTCTCGACCATAGGCCTCAGCGAGAGCCAAACCCTAACAATAGCTCCAACCCAGACCCTGAACACTAAGCCTCACCCGCAGCCTGAACCCTGAGGCCTACCCTAACGATAAGCCGCACAATGCAACGCACACGACCCCTAACAAGTATCTGTAACCCTATCTCGACCCTATGCCTCACCAGATGCCTCACCGTAACCCTAGCTCCAATCCTGACCCTGAACCCTAGGCCTCACCCACAGCCTGAGCCCTGATGGCTACCCTAATGACAAGCCCCGACCTGCATCGCACACGCCCCCAAACACGTATCCGTACCCCTATATCGACCCAAAGCCTCACCGTGAGTCTAACCGTAACCCTAGGTCGAACCCTGACCCTGAACCCTAAGTCTCCCCCGCAGCCTGAACCCTGAGGCCTACCCTAACGATAAGCCTCGCCCTGCAACGAAAAAGCCCCCTAACACGTATCCATACCCCAATCTCGACCATAGGCTTCACCGGGAGCCTAAACCTAACCCTAGCTCCAAACCTAACCCTGAACCCGAAGCCTCACCTGCAGGCTGAACCCTGAGGCCTACGCTAACGATACGCCGCGCCCTGCAACGCACACGCCCCCTAACACGTATCCGTACCCCAATCTCGACCCTACACCTCACCGTGAGTCTAATCCTAACCCGAGGTCCAACCCTGACCCTGAACCCTAAGTCTCACCCACAGCCTGAACCCTTTGGGCAACCATAACAATAAGCCGCGCCCTGCAATGCACACGTCCCTTAACACATATCCGTACTCCAATCTCGACTCGAAGCCTCAGCAGGGGCCTAACCCTAACCCTAGCTCCAACCCTGACCCTGAACCCTAAGCCTAACCCGCAGACTGAACCCTGAGCCCTACCCTAACGATAAACCTCACCCTGCAACGAAAAAGCCCCGTAACACGTATCCGTACCCCAATCTCGACCCTAGGCCTCACCGGGAGCCTAACCCTAACCCTAGCTCCAACCCTGACCCTGAACACAAAGCCTCAAATGCAGACTGAACCCTGAGGCCTGCCCTTACGATAAGCCGTGCCCTGCACAGCAAATTCACCCTAACATGAATCTGTACCCCATTCTCGACAATAGGCCTCACCGGGAGCCTAACCCTAACGTTAATACCGACCCTTACCCTGAACACTAAGCCTCACCCACAGCCTGAACCCTGAGGTCTACCATGAAGATAAGCTGCACAATGCAACGCACACGCCCCGCAAACACGTTTCCATAACCCTATCTCGACTCTACGCCTCACGGGATGCCTCACCGTAACCCTAGCTCCAACCCTGACACTGATCCCTAAGCCTCACCCACAGCCTGAGCCCTGAGGGCTACCCTAACGACAAGCCGCGCCGTGCATTGCACGCGCGCCCTAACACGTATCCGTACCCCAAGGTCGACCCGAAGCCTCACTGGGAGCCTAACCTTAACCATACCTCCAACCCTGACCCTGAACACTAAGCCTCACCTGCAGCCTGAACCCTGAGGCCTACCCTAACGGTAAGCCGCGCCATGCAAAGCACACGCCCCCTAACACGAATCCGTACCGCAATCTCCACCCTACGCCTCACCTGGAGCCTAAACCTAACCCTAGCTCCAATGTTGATGGTGAAAGCAAAGCCTCACCCGCATCCTGAACCCTGAGGCCTACCCTAACGATAAGCCACGCCCTTCAACGCACACGCGCCCTAACACGTATCCCTAACCCTATCTCGACCCAAAGCCTCACCGGGAGCCTAACACTAACCCTAGCTCTAACCCTGACCCTGAACCCTAAGCCTCACCCGCATCCTGAACCCTGATTCCTACCCTAACGATAAGCCACGCCGGGCATCACACACGCCCCCTAACACGTATCCGGACCCCAATCTAGGCCCTAGGCCTCAGCGAGAGCCAAACCCTAACCCTAGCTCCAACCCTGACCCTGAACCCTAAGCCTAACCCGCATCCTGAACCCTGAGGCCTACCGTAAAGATAAGCTGCGCCCTGCAACGCACACGCCCCCTAACACGTATCCGTACCACAATCTCAACCCTAGGCCACACCAGGAGCCAAACGCTAACCCTAGCTCCAAAGCTGACCCTTAACAGTAAGCCTCACCCGCAGCCTGAACCCTGACGCCTACCCTAACGATAAGCCGCACAATGCAACGCACATGCCACGTTACACGTTTCTGTAACCCTATCTCGACCCTACGCCTCACCGGATGCCTCACCGTAACCCTAGCTCCACCCCTGACCCTGAACCCTAAGCCTCACACACGGCCTGAGCCCTGAAGGCTACCCTAATGTCAAGCCCCGCACTGCATCGCACACGCCCCCAAACACGTATTCGTACCCCAATATCGAACCGAAGCCTCACCGGGAGCCTAATCCTAACCCTACCTCCAACCCTGACCCTGAACACTAAGAGTCAACTGCAGCCTGAACCCTGAGGCCTACCCTAACTATCAGCCGCGCCCTGCAACACACACGCCCCCTAACACGTATCCGTACCCCAATCTCGACCCTATGCCTCACTGGGAGCCTAACCCTAACCCTAGCTAAAACCCTGACCTTGAACCTTAAACCTCACATGCAGCCTGAACCCCGAGGCCTACTGTAACGATAAGCCGCGCCCTGCAACACACACGCGCCCTAACTCGTATCCGTACACCTATCTCGACCCAAAGCCTCACTGGGAGCCTAACTCAAACCCTAGCTCTATCCCTGATCCTGAACGCTAAGCCTCACATGCATCCTGAACCCTGAGGCCTACCCTAACTATCAGCCGCGCCGTGCATCGCACACGCCCCCTAACACGTATCCGTACCCCAATCTAGACACTAGGCCTCTGCGAGAGCCAAACTCTAACACTAGTTCCAACCCTGATCCTGAACCCTAAGCTTCACCCACAGCCTGAACCGTGAGGCCTATCATCATGATAAGCCACGGCCTGAAACGCACACTCCCCCTAACACGTATACAGACCCCTTTCTCGACACAAAGCCTCACCCAGAGCCTAACGCTAACCCTAGCTCCAGGCGTGACCCTGAACCCTAAGCCTCACCCGCAGACTGAACCCTGAATCCTACCCAAAATATAAGCCGCGCCCTGCAATGCACACGCCCCCTAACACGTATCCGTACCCCAATCTCGACCCAAAGCCTCACGGGAGCCTAACCATAACCCTAGCCCAAACGCTGACCCTGAACCCTAAGCCTCACCCACATCCTGAACACTGAGGCCTACCCTCACGATAAGCCACGCCCTGCAACAAAACCGCCCCCTAACACATATCCGTACCCCAATCTGGAACCTAGGCCTCACCGCAAGCCTAACCCTAACCCTAAGTCCAACCATTACACTGAACACTAAGCCTCACCTGCAGCCTAAACCCTGTGGCCCACCCTAACAATCAGCCCTGCGGTGCAACGCACACGCCCCCTAACACATATCCGTACCCCAATCTGGAACCTAGGCCTCACCACAAGCCTAACCCTAACCCTAAGTCCAACCATTACACTGAACACTAAGCCTCACCTGCAGCCTAAACCCTGTGGCCCACCCTAACAATCAGCCGCGGCCTGCAACGCACACGCCCCATAACAGGTATCTGTACCCCAATCTCCTCCCTAGGCCTCACCGGGGTAGTAAACCCAACCCTAGCTCCAACCCTGACCCTGAACCCTAAACCTCACCCTCAGCCTGAACCCTGAGGCCTACGCTAACGATAAGCCACACAATGCAACGCACACGCCCCCTAACACGTATCAGTAACCCAATCTCGACACTAGCCCTCACCGGGTGCCTAATCCTAACCCTAGTTCCAACCCTGAACCTGAAATCTAAGTCTCACCCGAAGCCTAAACCCTGAGGCTTCCCGAACAATAAGCCGAGCCCTGCAACGTACATGCCCTCTAACACGTATCCATACCCCAATCTCAACAAGAAGCCTCACAGGGAGCCTAACCCTAACCCTACCTCCAACACTGACCCTGAACACTAAGCCTCACCCGCAGCCTAAACCCTGAGGCCTACCCTAACGTTCAGCCGCGCCCTGAAATGAACACGCCCCCTAACACATATCCGTACCATAATCTCGCTCCGAAGCATCACCGGGAGCCTTACCCTAACCCTAGCTCCAACCCTCAACCTTAAATCTTAGCCTCACCCACATTATTAACCCTGAGGCCTACCCTAACTATAAGCCTCGGCCTGAATTGCAAACACCCCCTAACAGGTATCCATACACCAATCTCCACCCTAGGCCTCACCGGGTGATTAAACCTAACCCTAGCTCCAACCCTGACCCAGAACCCTAAGCCTCACCTGCAGCCTGAACCCTGAGGCCTACGCTAACTATAAGCCGAACAATGCAACGCACACGCCCGCTAACAGTTATCCTTATCCCTATCTCGACCCGAAGCCTCACCGGGAGCCTAACCCTAACCTTAGGTCCAACCCTGACCCTGAAACTTAAGCCTCACCAACAACCTGAACCCTGAGGACTACTCTAACGATAAGCCGTGCCGTGCAACCCACACGCCCCCGAACACGTATCTGTAACCGAATCTCGATCCGAAGGGTCACCGGGAGCGTAACCGGAACCCTAGCTCCAACCCTGACCCTGAACCCTAAGCCTCACCCGCAGCCTGAACCCTGAGACCTACCCCAATGATAAGCCGCGCCCTGCAACGCACACGCACCTTAACACGTATCCGTATCCCAATCTAGTCCCTTAAGCCTCACTGGTAGCCTAACCCTAACCATAGCTAAAACCCTGACCCTGAACCCTCAGCCTCACTCGCAGCATCATCCCTGAGGCCTACCCTAACGATAAGCCACGCGCTGCAACGCAAACGCCCCCTAACACGTATCCGTACCCCAATCTCGACACTACACATCACCGTGTGCCTAACACTAACACTAGGTCCAACCCTGACCCTGAATCCTAAGCCTCACCCGCAGACTGAACCCCGGGGCCAACCCTAATGATAAGCAAGGCCCTGCATCGCACACACCCCTAACACATATCCGTACCCCAATATCGACCAGAAGCCTCACCGGGAGCCTAATCCTAACCCTACCTCCAACCCTGACCCGGAACACTAAGAGTCACCCGCAGCCTGCTCCTTGAGGCCTACCCTAACGATCAGCCATGCCCTGCAATGCACACGCCCCCTAACACGTATCCGTACCCCAATCTCGACCCAAAGACTCACCGGGAGCCAAACCGTAACCCTAGCTTCAATCCTGTCCATTAACACTAAGCCTCACCCGCAGCCTGAAGCCTGAGGCCTACCGTAACAATAAGCCGCGCCCTGCAACGCACACGCCCCCTAACACGTATCCATACCCCAATCTCGAACCTAGGCCTCACCGGGAACCTAAACCTAACCCTAGCTCCAACGCTGATCCTGAAGCCTAAGCCTCACCCGCAACATGAACCTTGAGGCCTACCCTAACGGTAAGCCGCGCCCTGCAACTCACACGCCCCCTAACAGGTATGAATATCCCTATCTCGACCCAAAGCCTCACCAGGAGCCTAAAACTAACCCTAGCTTCAACCCTGACACTGAACCCTAAGATTCATCCACAGCCTGAACCGTGAAGCCTACCGTCACTATAAGCCTCGCCTTGCAATGCAAACGCCCCCTAACACGTATCCGTACCCCAATCTCGACCGTAGGCCACACCGGGAGCCTGACCCTAACCCTAGCTCCAAATCTGGCCCTGAACCCTAAGCCTCACCCACAGGCTGAACCCTGAGGCCTACCCTAACAATTATCCACGCCCTGCAAGGCACACGCCCCCTAACATGGATCTGTACCCCAATCTCGACCGTAAGCCTCAGCGGGAGGCTAAAACTAACCCTAGCTCCAACCGTTACCCCGAATCCTAAGCCTCACCCGCAGCCCGATACCTGAGGCCTACCCTAACGTCAGCCGTTCCCTGCAACTCACACGCCCCCTAACACGTATCCGTACCCCAATCTCGACCAAAAGCCTCACGGGGACCCTAAAGCTACTCCTAGCTCCAAACCTGACCCTGAACCCTAAGTTTGACTCGCAACCTGAACCCAGAGGCCTACCCTAACGTTAAGCCGCGCCATGCAAGGCACACTCCTTAACACGTATCCATACCCCAATCTCGACCCAAAGCCTCACCAGGAGCCTAACCCTAACCCTAGCTCCAACTCTGACCATGAACACTAAGCCTCACCCGCAGCCTGAACCCTGAGGCCTAACCTAACGATAACCCACGCCCTGCAACGAACACGCCCCTTAACATGTATCCGTACCCCAATCTCGGCCCTGATCCTCACCGGAAGCGTAACCCTAACCCTAGCTCCAACTCTCACCCGGAACACTAATCCTCACCCACAGTCTGAACCATGAGGCCTAACCTAATGATAAGCGGAGCGCTACAACGCCCACGCCCCATAACAAGTATCCGTACCCCAATCTGGACCCTAGGCCTCACCGGGATCCTAACCCTAACCCGAGCTCCAACCCTGACCCTGAATCCTAAGCCTCATCCGCAGCCTGAACCCTGAGGCCTACTCTAACGATAAGCCACGCCGTGCAACTCACATGCCCCCTTACATGTATCCGTACCCAAATCTCGACCTTAGGACTCACCGGTAGCCTAACCCTAACCCTAGCTCCAACACTGATCCTAAACCCTAAGCCTAACCGGAAGACTGAACCCTGAGGCCTACCCTAACTATAAGACGTGCCCTGCAACGCACACGACCCCTAACACGTATCCGTACCCCAATCTCGACCCTAAGCCTCACCCGGAGTCTAACCATAACCCTAGCTCCAACCCTGACCCTGAACCCTAAGCCTCACCCGCAGCCTGAATCCTGAGGCCTACCCTAAGGATAAGTCGCGCCCTGCAACGCAAACGCCCCCTAACACGTATCCGTACCCCATTCTCGAACCTAGGCCTCACTGGGAGCCTAACCCTAACCCTAGCTCCAACCGTGACCCTGAAATCTAAGCCTCACCCACAGCCTGAACCCTGAGTCCTACCCTAACGATCAGCCGCGCCCTGCAAAGAAAACGCCCCGTAACACATGTCCGTACCCCAATCTCGACCCCAGGCCTCATCGGGATCCTAACCCTAAGTCCAACCGTTACCCTGAAGCCTAAGACTCACCCACAGCCTGAACCCTGAGGCCTAACCTAACGATAAGTGGCGCCCTGCAATGCACACGCGCCCTAAAAAGTATCCGTACGCCAATCTCGACCCTAGGCCTCACCGGGAGCCTAACCCTAACCCGAGCTCCAACCCTGACACTGAAACCGAAGCCTTATCCGCAGCCTGAACCCTGAGGCCTACTCTAACGATAAGCTGCGCCGTGCAACTCACACGCCCCTTTACACGTATCAGTACCCCAATCTCGACCCTAGGCCTCACCGGGAGCCTAACACTAACCCTAGCTCCAACACTGACCCTGAACCCTAAGCCTAATCGGAAGACTGAACCCTGAGTCCTACCCTAACTATAAGCTGCTCCCTGCAATTCACACGCCCCCTAACACGTATCCGTACCCCAATCTCGACCCAAAGCCTCACTGGGAGCCTAAACCTAACCCTAGCTCCAACTCTGACACTGAACCTTAAGCCTCACCCGCAGCCTGAACCCCGAGGCCTACCATAACGTTAACCCGCGCCGCGCAACGCACCCGCACCGTAACACGTATCCGTACCCCAATCTCGAACCTAAGCCTCACCGGGAGCCTAACCCTAACCCTAGCTCCATCCCTGTCCCTGAACTCTAAGCATCACCCACAGCCTGAACCCTGAGGCCTACCCTAACCGTAAGCCGCGCCCTGCAAAGAAAACGCCCCGTAACACATGTCCTTACCCGAATCTCGACCCTAGGCCTCATCGGGAGCCTAAACCTAAGTCGACCCGTTACCCTGAAGACTAAGCCTCACCAACAGCCTGAACCCTGACGCGTAACCTAACGATAAGCCGCGCCCTGCAAAAACAACGCCACTGAACGCATATCCGATCCCCAATTTCGACCCTAGACCTCACCAGGAGCCTAAACCTAACCGTAACTGCAACCCTTATCCTAAACCCAAAGCCTCACCCACAGCCACAACCCTGAGCCCTCCCCTAAAGATAAGCCGCGCCCTGAAAGGCCCACTCCACCTAACAAGTATCCGTACCCCAATCTCGAACCTAGGCCTCACCGGGAGCCTACACCTAACCTTATCTCCAAACCTGACCCTGAACGCTAAGCCTCAACCACAGTCTGTACCCGGAGGCCTACCCTAACGATTATCTGTGCCCAGCAACGCACACGCCCCCTAACATGTATCTGTACCCCAATCTCGACCGTAGGCCTCAGCGGGAGCCTAACCCTAACCCTAGCTCCAACCCTGACCTTGAAACCTACGACTCACACACAGCCTGAACCCTGAGGCCTACCCTTATGATCAGCCGCGCTCTGCAATGCACACTCGCCCTAAAATGTATCCGTACCCCAATCTCGACCATAGGCCTCACCGGGAGCCGAACGCTAATGCTAGCTCCAACCCTGACCCTGAAACCTAAGCCTCACAGCAAGACTGAACCCTGAGGCCTACACTAACGAAAAGCCGCGCCCTGCAACGCACACGCCCCCAAACACGTAACCGTACCCCAATCTCGACCCAAAGCCTCACCGGGAGCCTAAACCTAACCCTAGCTCCAACTCTGACCCTGAAACCTAAACCTTACCCGCAGCCTGAACCCTGAGGCCGACCCTAATGATAACCCAACGCCCTGCAACGAACAAGCCCCCTAACACGTATCCGTACCCCAATCTCTTCCCTAAACCTCACCAGAAGCCTAACCCTAACCCGAGCTCCAACCCTGACCCTGAAACCTAAGCCTCATCCGCAGCCTGAACCCTGTGGCCTACTCTAACGATAAGCCACGCTGTGCAACTCACACGCCCCGTTAAACATATCCATACACCAATCTCGACCCTAGGCCTCACCGGAAGCCTAACGCTAACCCTAGCTCCAACTCTCACCGTGAACACTAAACCTCACCATCAGCCTGAACCCTGAGGCCCACCCTAAGTATAAGTCACGAACAACAACGCAAACGCCCCCGAACTCGTATCCGTACCCCATTCTCGAACCTAGGCCTCACCGGGAGCCTAACCCTAACCCTACCTCCAACCCTGACCCTGAACCCTAAGCCTCACCCGCCGCCTGAACCCTGAGGCCTACCCTAACGATAAGCTGTGTCCTGCAACAACAACGCTCCCTAACACATATCCGATCCCCAATCTCGACCCTAGGCCTCACCGGGAGCCTAACCCTAACCGTAACTCCAACCCTTATCCTGAACCCTAAGCCTTACCGCAAGACTGAACCCTGAGTCCCACCCTAACTATAGGCCGCGCGCTGCAAACCACAGGCCCCTATCACGTATCCGTACCCCAATCTCGACCCTAGGCATCACCAGGAGCCTAAACCTAACCTTAGCTCCAAACCTGACCCTGAACCCTAAGCCTCAGCTGCAGCCTGAACCCTGAGGCCAACCCTAATGATCAGCCTTGCTCTGCAATTCACAAGCCCCCTAACACGTATCCGTAATGCAATCTCGGCCGTAGGCCTCAGCGAGAGCCTAAACCTAACCCTAGCTCCAACCCTGACCCTGAACCCTAAGCCTCACCCGCAGCCTGTACCCTGAGGCCTACCGTAACGATAAGCCATGCCCTGCAACGCACACGCCCCCTAACAGGTATCTGTACCCCAATCTCGACCCTAAGCCTCACAGGAAGCCTAACTCTAACCCTAGATCGAACCCTGACTCTGAAAACTAAGCCTCACCCGCAGCCTGAACCCTGAGGCCTACCATAACGATAAGTTGCGCCCTGCAACGCACACGCCCCCAAACACGTATCTGTACCCCAATCTCGAACCTAGGTCTCACAGGGAGCCTAACGCTAACGCTGGCTCCAACCCTGACCATGAACCCTAAGCCTCACAGGAAGACTGAACCCTGAGGCCTAAACTAACGATAAGCCACGCCCTGCAACGCACACGCCCCCTAACACGTATCCATACACCAATCTCAACCCGAAGCCTCACCGGGAACCTAAACCTTACCCTAGCTCCAACTCTGACCATGAACCCTAAGCCTCACCCGCAGCCTGAACCCTGAGGCCTACCCTAACGATAACCTACGCGCTGCAACGAACACGCCCCCTAACAGGTATCCGTACCCCAATCTCGGCGCTAAGCCTCACCGGAAGCCTAACCCTAACCCTAGCTCCAATTCTCACCCTGAACACTAATCCTCACCCGCAGTCTGAACCCTGAGGCCTAACCTAACGATAAGCGGAGCGCTGCAACGCACACGCCCCTAACAAGTATTTGTACCCCAATGTCGACCGTAAGACTCAGCGGGAGCCTAACCCTAACCCTAGCTCCAACCCTGACCCTGAAAACTAAGCCTCATCGGCAGCCTGAATCATGAGGCCTACCCTAACGATTATCCACGCCCTGCAACGCAAACGCCCCCTAACACATATCCGATCCCCAATCTCGACCCTAGGCCTCACCGGGAGCCTAAGCCTAACCCTAACTCCAACCCTTATCCTGAATACTAAGCCTCACCCGCAGCCACAACCCTGAGCCCTACCCTAACGATAATCCGCGCCCTGAAATGCACACTCCCCCTAACACGTATCCGTACCCCAATCTCGAACCTAGGCCTCAGAGAGAGCCGAACACTAACCCTAGCTCCCACCCTGACGCTGAACACTAAGCCTCACCCGCAGCCTGAACCCTGAGGCCTACCCTGATGATAAGCCTCGCCCTGCAACGCTCACACCCCCTAACACGTACCCGTACCCCAATCTCGACCATATGCCTCACAGGGAGCCGAATGCTAAGACTAGCTCCAAATATGACCCTGAACACTAAGCCTCACAGGAAGATTGAACCGTGAGGCCTTCACTAACGATAAGCCACGCCCTGCAACGCACACGCCCCCTAACACGTATCTCTACCCCAATCTCGACCCTAGGCCTCACCGGGAGCCAAAGGCTAACGCTAGTTCCAACCCTGACCCTGAGCCCTAAGCCTCACAGGAAGACTGAACCCTGAGGCTTACACTAACGATAAGCCGCGCCCTGCAACGCACACGCCCCTTAACACGTATCCGTACCCCAATCTCGACCCAAAGCCTCACAGGTAGCCTAACCCTAACCCTAGCTCCAACCCTGACCCTGAACAATAAACCTCACCTGCAGCCTGAACCGTGAGGCCTACCCTAACGATAAACCGCGCCCTGCAAGAACAACGCCCCCTAACACATATCCGTACCCCAATCTCGAAACTAGGCCTCACCGGGAGCCTAACCCTAACCCTAACTACAACCATTATCCTGAACACTAAGCCTCATCCGCAGCCACAACCCTGAGCGCTACCCTAACGAAAAGCCGCGCCCTGCAAAGCACACTCCCGCAAACACGTATCCGTACCCCAATATCGAACCTAGGACTCAGAGGAAGCCGAACCCTAACCGTAGCTCCAACCCTGACCCTGAACCCTAAGCCTCAGCTGCAGCCTGAACCCTGAGGCCTACCCTAACGATCAGCCGTGCTCTGCAATTCACAAGCCCGCTAACACGTATCCCTAATGCCATCTCGGCCGTAGGCCTCAGCAAGAGCCTAAACCTAACCCTAGCTCCAACCCTGACCCTGAACACTAAGCCTCACCCGCAGCCTGAACCCTGAGGTCTACCGTAACCATAAGCCACGACCTGCAACGCACACGCCTCCTAACAGGTATCTGTACCTCAATCTCGACCCAAAGCCTCACAGGAAGCCTAACTCTAACCCTAGATCCAACCCTGACTCTGAAACCTAAGCCTCACCCGCAGCCTGAACCCTGAGGCCTACCCTAACGATAAGTTGCGCCCTGAAACGAAAACGCGCCCTAACAGGTTTCCGTACACCAATCTGGACCCTAGGCCTCACCGGGAGCCGAACACTAACCCTAAGTCCAACCGTTACCCTGAACACTAAGCCTCACCCGCAGCCTGAACCCTGAGGCCTACCCTAACGATAAACCGCGCCCTCCAATGCACACGCCCCCTAACACGTATCCGTACTCCAATCTCTTCCCTAGGCCTCACCGGGAGCCGAACGCTAACGCTAGCTCCAACCCTGACCCTGAACCCTAAGCCTCACAGGAAGACTGAACCCTGAGGCCTACACTAGCAATAAGCCGCGCCCTGCAGCGCACACGCCCCCTAACAGGTATCCGTACCCCAATCTCGGCCCGAAGCCTCACCGGGATCCTAAACCTAACTCTAGCTCCAACTCTGACCCTGAACACTAAGCCTCACCTGCAGCCTGAACCCTGAGGCCTACCCTAACGATAACTCACGCCCTGCAACGAACATGCCCCCTAACACGTATCCGTACCCCAATCTAGACCCGAAGCCTCACCGGATGCCTAACCCTAACCCTATCTCCAACCCTGACCCTGAATCCTAAGCCTCACCCACAGCCTGAACTCTGAAGCCTACCCTAACGATTATCTGCGCCATGCAAACCACACGACCCCTAACACGTATCTGTACCCCAATCACGACCGAAAGCCTCAGCCGGAGCCTAACCCTAAGTCTAGCTCCAACCCTGACCATGAAACCTAAGACTCACCCACAGCATGAACCCTGAGGCCTACCCTAATGTTCAGCCGCTCCCTGCAATGCACACGCGCCCCAAAACGTATCCGTAACCCAATCTCGACCCGAAGCGTCAAGGGGAGCCTAAACCTAACCCTAGATCCAACCCTGACCCTGAAACCTATGCCTCACCAGCAGCCCGATACCTGAGGCCTACCCTAACGTCAGCTGTGTCCTACAACTCACACGCCCCCTAACACGTATCCGTACCCCAATCTCCACCCAAAGACGCACTGGGAGCCTAACCCTAACCCAAGCTCCAACCGTGACCCTGAACAATAAACCTCACCTGCAGCCAGAACCCTGAGGACTACCCTACCGATAAACCACGCCCTGCAACAACAACGCCACCTAACACATATCCATACGCCAATCTCAACCCTAGGCCTCACCGGGAGCCAAACCCTAACCCTAACTCCAACCCTTATCCTGAACAATAAGCCACACCCTCAGCAAAAACCCTGAGCCCTATCCTAACGATAAGCCGCGCCCTGCAACGCACACTCCCCCTAACATATATCCGTACCCCAATCTGGAACCTAGGCCTCAGAGGGAGCCTAACCCTAACCCTAGCTACAACCCTGATCCTGAACACTAAGCCTCACCCGCAGCCTGAACCCTGAGGCCTACCCTAACAATAAGCTGCGCCCTGCAACGCACACGCCCCCTAACACGTATCTGTACCCCAATCTCGACCCTAGGCCTCACCGGGAGCCGAACGCTAACGCTAGTTCCAACCCTGACCCTGAGCCCTAAGCCTCACAGGAAGACTGAATCGTGAGGCCTACACTAACGATAAGCCGCGCCCTGCAACGCACACGCCCCCTAACATGTATCCGTACCCAAATCTCTACCCGAAGCCTCACCGGGAACCTAAACCTAACCCTAGCTCCAACTCTGACCCTGAACCCTAAGCCTCACCCACAGCCTGAACCCTGAGGCCTACCCTAACGATAAAAAAAGCCCTGCAACGAAAACGCCCCCTAACACGTATCCGTACCCCAATTTCGGCCCTAAGCCTCACCAGAAGCCTAATCCTAACCCTAGCTCCAACTCTCACACTGAACACTAATCCTCACACGCAGTCTGAGCCGTGAGGCCTAACCTAACGATAAGCGGCGACCAGCAATGCACACGGCCCCTAACAAGCATCAGTACGCCAATCGCGACCCTAGACCTAACCGGGAGCCTAATCCTAACCCTAGCTCCAACCCTGACCCTGAACCCTAAGACTCACCCGCAGACTGAACCCTGAGGACTACCCTAACGATTATCCGCGCCCTGCAATGCATACGCCCCCTAACAGGTATCCGTACCCTAATCTCGACCCAAAGCCTGACCCAGAGCCTAACACTAAACCTAG
Organism: Kogia breviceps; assembly: GCF_026419965.1. NCBI lineage: Eukaryota > Metazoa > Chordata > Mammalia > Artiodactyla > Physeteridae > Kogia > Kogia breviceps. The sequence continues at coordinate 91,231,800 of NC_081316.1, read as the reverse complement.
CTCCAACCCTGACCCTGAACAATAAACCTCACCTGCAGCCTGATCCCTGAGGCCTACCCTAACGATAAACCACGCCCTGCAACAACAACGCCCCATACCACATATCTGTACCCCAATCTCAACCCTAGGCCTCACTGGGAGCCTAACACTAACCCTAGCTCCAACCCTGATCCTGAACCCTAAGCCTAACTGGAAGACTAAACCCTGAGGCCTACCCTAACTATAAGCCTCGCCCTGTAACGCACAAGCCCCCTACCACGTATCCGTACCCCAATCTCGACCCTAAGCCTCACCGGGTGCCTAACCATAACCCTAGCTCCAACCCTGACCCTGAACACTAAGCCTCACCCGCAGCCTGAACCCTGATTCCTACCATAACAATAAGCCACGCCCTGCTACGCACATGCCCCCTAACAGGTGTCCGTACCCCAATGTCAACCCTAAGCCTCACAGGAAGCCTAACCCTAACCCTAGCTCCAACCCTGACCCTGAACACTAAGCCTCACCCGCAGCCTGAACGCTCAGGCCAACCCTAACGATAAGTCACGCCCTGAAACGAAAACGCGCCCTAACACGTTTCCGTACGCCAATCTCGACCCTAGGCCTCACCGGGAGCCTCACACTAACCCTAAATCCAACCCAGATCCTGTACGCTAAGCCTCATCCACAGCCTGAACCCTGAGGCCTACCCTAACGATTATCGGCGCCCTGCAATGAAAAACTCCCCCTAACACGTATCTCTACCCCCATCTCGACCGTAAGCCTCAGTGGGAGCCGAACACTAACCCTATCTCCAACTCTTATCCTGAACACTAAGCCTCACCCACAGCCAAAACCCTGAGACCTACCCCAACGATAAGCTGCGCCCTGCAACGCTAACACCCCCTAACACGTATCCGTACACCAATCGCGAACCTAGGCCTCAGAGGGAGCCTAATCCTAACCCTAGCTCCAACCCTGACCCTGAACCCTAAGCCTCACAGGAAGACTGAACCCTGAGGCCTACACTAACGAAAAGCCGCGCCCTGCAACGCACACGACCCCTAACACATATCCGTACCCCAATCTCGACCCGAAGCCTCACCGGGAACCTAAACCTTACCCTAGCTCCAACTCTGACCATGAACCGTAAGCCTCACCCGCAGCCTGAACCCGGAGGCCTACCCTAACGATAACCTACGCCCTGCAACGAACACGCCACCTAACAGGTATCCGTACCCCAATCTCGGCCCTAAGCCTCACCGGAAGCCTAAACCTAACCCTAGCTCCAACTCTCACCCTGAACACTAATCCTAACCCGCAGCCTGAACCCTGAGGCCTAACCTAACGATAAGCGGAGCGCTGCAACGCACACGCCCCCTAACAAGTATCTGTACCCCAATCTCGACCCGAAGCCTCACCGGGAGCCTAACCCTATCCCGAGCTCCAACCCTGACCCTGAAACCTAAGCATCATCCGCAGCCTGAACCCTGAGGCCTACTCTAACGATAAGCTGTGCCGTGCAACTCACATGCCCCCTACACGTATCCGTACCCCACTCTCGACCCTAGGCTTCACTGGAAGCCTAATGCTAACCCTAGCTCCAACTCTGACCCTGAACACTAGGACTAACCGGAACACTGAACCTTGAGGCCTACCCTAACTACCAGCCCCGACCTGCAATGCACACGCCCCCTAACACGTATCCGTACCCCAATCTCGACCCGAAGCATAACCGGGAGCCTAAATCTAAGCCTAGCTCCAACCCTGACCCTGAACCCTAAGCCTCAACCGCAGCCTGAACCCTGAGGCCTACACTAAGGATAAGTCACGCCCTTCAACGCAAACGCCCCCTAATACGTATCCGTACCCCATTCTCGAACCTAGGCCTCACCGGGAGTATAACCCTAACCCTAGCTCCAACTCCGACCCAGAACCCTAAGCCTCACCCGCAGCCTGAAGCCTGAGGCCTACCCTAACGATTATCTGCGCCCTGCAATGCACACGCCCCCTAACACGTATCTGTACCCCAATCTCGACCCTAAGCCTCAACGGGAGCCTAAACCTAACCCTATCTCCAACCCTGTCCCTGAATCCTAAGCCTCACCCACAGCCTGATCCCTGAGGCCTACCCTAATGATTATCTGCGCACTGCAACTCAAACGCCACCTAACACGTATCCGAACACCAATCTCGACCCAAAGCCTCAAGGGGAGCCTAAAATTACCGCTAGCTCCAAACTTGACCCTGAACCCTAAGTCTCACCCGCCACCTGAACCCTGAGGCCTGCCCTACCGTTAAGTCCCGCCCTGCAAGGCACACGCCCCTTAACACGTATCCGTACCCCAATCTCGAACCAAAGCCTCACAGGGAGCCTAACCCTAACCCTAGCTCCAACCCTGACCCTGAACAATAAACCTCACCTGCAACCTGAACCGTGAGACCTACCCTAATGATAAACCGCGCCCTGCAAGAACAACGCTCCCTAACATATATCCGTACCCCAATCTCGACCCTAGGCCTCACCGGGAGCCTAACCCTAACCCAAACTACAACCCTTATCCTGAACACGAAGCCTCATCCGCAGCCACAACCCTGAGCGCTACCCTAACGAAAAGCTGTGCCCTGCAACGCACACACCCCCGAACAGGTATCCGTACCCCAATCTCGACCCTAGGCCTCACCAGGAGTCGAACGCTAACACTACCTCCAAACCTGACCCTGAAACCTAAGCCTCAACCACAGTGTGGACCCTGAGGCCTACCCTAACGATCAGCCGTGCCCTGCAATGCACACGCCCCCTAACACGTATCCGTACCACAATCTCGAACCTAGGCTTCACCGGGAGCCTAAACCTACCCTTAGCTCCAAACCTGACCCTGAACCCTAAGCCTCAGCTGCAGCCTGAAACCTGAGACCAACACTAAAGATAAGCCGTGCTCTGCAATTCACAAGCCCCCTAACACGTATCCGTAATGCAATCTCGGCCGTAGGCCTCAGCGAGAGCCTAACCCTAACCCTATCTCCGACACTCACCCTGAACCCTAATCCACACCCGCAGCCTGAACACTGAGGCCTAACCTAACGATAAGCCACGCCCTTCAACAACAACTCCCCGTAACACGTATCCGTACCCCAATCTCGAACCTAGGCCTCAGAGGGAGCCTAACCTTAACCCTAGCTCCAACCCAGACCCTGAATCCTAAGCCTCACCCGCAGCCTGAACCCTGAAGCCTACCCTAAGTATTATCTGCGCCATGCAAAGCACACGACACCTAAGACGTATCTGTACCTCAATCACGACCGTAAGCCTCAGCCGGAGCCTAACCCTACCCCTAGCTCCAACCCTGACCGTGAAACCTAAGACTCACCCACAGTCTGAACCCTGAGGCCTAAGCTAATGTTCAGCCACGCCCTGCAATGCACAAGCGCCCTAAAACGTATCCGTAATCCAATCTCGACCCGAAGCCTAAACGGGAGCCTAAACCTAACCCTAGCTCCAACCCTGACCCTGAAAACTAAGCCTCACCCGAAGCTCGATACCTGAGGCCTACCCTAACGTCAGCCGTGTCCTGCAACTCACACGCCCCCTAACACGTATCCGTACCCCAATCTCGACCAAAAGCAACACCGGGAGCCTAACCCTAACCCTAGCTCCAACCCTGACCCTGAACAATAAACCTCACCTGCATCCAGAACCCTGAGGCCTACCCTACCGATAAACCGTGCCTTGCAACAACAACGCCCCCTCATACATATCCGTACCCCAATCTCGACCCTAGGCCTCACCGGGAGCCAAACCCTAACCCTAACTCCAACCCTTATCCTGAACACTAAGCCTCACTCGCAGCAAAAACCCTGAGCCTTACTATAACGATAAGCCGCGCCCTGCAAGGCACACTCCCCCTAAAATGTATCCGTACCCCAATCTCGAACCTAGGCCTCAGAGGGAGCCTAACCCTAACCCTAGCTACAACCCTGACCCTGAACACTAAGCCTCACCCGCAGCCTGAACCCTGAGGCCTACCCTAACAATAAGCTGCGCCCTGCAAAGCACACGCCCCCTAACACGTATATGTACCCCAATCTCGACCATAGGCCTCACCGGGAGTCGAACGCTAATGCTAGTTCCAACCCTGACCCTGAACCCTAAGCGTCACAGGAAGACGAACCCTGAGGCCTACACTAACGATAAGCCGCGCCCTGGAATGCACACGCCCCCTAACATGTATCAGTACCCAAATCTCTACCCGAAGCCTCACCGGGAACCTAAACCTAACCCTAGCTCCGACACTCGCCCTGAACCCTAATCCACACCCGCAGCCTGAACCCTGAGGCCTACCCTAATGATAAACCACGCCCTGCAACAACAACTCCCCCTAACACATATCCGTACCCCAATCTCGAGCCTAGGCCTCACCGGGAGCCTAACACTTACCCTAGCTCCAATCTTGACTCTGAACCCTAAGCCTCACAGGAAGACTGAACCCTGAGGCCTACCATAACTATAAGCATCGCCCTGCAACCCACACGCCCCCTAACACGTATCCTTACCCCAATCTCGACCCTAAGCCTCACCGGGTGCCTAACCATAACCCGTACTCCAACCCTGACCCTGAAAACTAAGCCTCACCCGCAGCCTGAACCGTGAGGCCGACCCTAAAGATAAGTCGCGCCCTGCAACGCAAACGCCCCCTAACACGTATCCGAACCCCATTCTCGAACCTAGGCCTCACCGGGAGCCTAAACCTAAACATAGCTCCAACCCTAACCCTGCACCCGAAGCCTCATCCGCAGCCTTAACCCTGAAGCCTACCCTAACGATTATATGCGCCCTGCAACGCACACGCCCCTTAACAGGTATCTGTACACCAATCTCGACCGTAAGCCTCAGCGGGAGCCTAATCCTAACCGTAGCTCCAACTCTGACCATGAACACTAAGCCTCACCTGCAGCCTGAACCCTGAGGCCTACCCTAACAATAAGCCGCGCCCTGCAACGCACACAACCCCAAAGACGTATCTGTACCCCAGTCTCGTACCTAGGCCTCATCGGGAGCCGAACGCTAACGCTAGCTCCAACCCTGACCCTGAACGCTAAGCCTCACAGGAAGACTGATCCCTGAGGTCTACACTAACGATAAGCCACGCCCTGCAACGCTCACGACCTCTAACACGTATCCGTATCCCAATCTCGTCCCGAAGCCTCACCGGTTACCTAAACTTAACCCTAGCTCCAACTCTGACCATGATCGTTAAGCCTCACCCGCAGCCTGAACCCTGAGGCCTACCCTAACGATAACCCACGCCCTGCAACGAATACACCACCTAACCCGTATCCGTACCCCAATCTCAGCCCTAAGCCTCACCGGAAGCCTAAACCTAACCCTAGCTCCAACTCTGACACTGGACACTTATCCTCACCCGGAGCCTGAACCCTGAGGACTAACCTAACGATAAACTGCGCCCTGCAGCAACAAAGCCCCCTAACACAAATCTGTACGCCAATCCTGACCCTAGGCCTCACCGGGAGCCGAACGCTAATGCTAGCTCCATCCCTGACCCTGATACCTAAGCGTCACAGGAAGACTGAACACTGAGGCCTACGCTAACGATAAGCCGCGCCTGCAACGCACACGCCCCGTAACACGTATCCGTACCATAATCTCGACCCAATGCCTCACCGGGACCCTAACCCTAACCCTAGCTCCAACCCTGACACTGAACAATAAGCCTCACCTGCAGCCTGAAACCTGAGGCCTACCCTAAGGATAAGTCGCGCCCTGCAACGCAATCGCCCCCTAACACGTATCCGAAACCCATTCTCGAACCTAGGCCTCACCGGGATCCTAAACCTAAATGTAGCTCCAACCCTGACACTGCACCCTAAGCCTCATCCGCAGCCTTAACCCTGAGGCCTACCCTAACGATTCTAGGCGCCCTGCAACGCACCCGCCCCCTAACACGTAACTGTACCCGAATCACGACCGTAAGCCTCAGCGGGAGCCTAACCCTAACCCTAGCTCCAACTCTTATCCTGAACACTAAGCCTCACCCGCAGCCACAACCCTGAGGCCTACCTTAACGATAAGCCGCGCCCTGCAACGCACACGCCCCCTAACATGTATCTGTACCTCAATCTCGACCAAAAACCTCAGCGGGAGCCTAACCCTACCCCTAGCTCCAAACCTGACCCTGAACACTAAGCCTCACCCGCAGCCTGTACCCTGAGGCCTACCCTAAGGATAAGTCCTGCCCTGCAACGCAAACGCCGCCTAACACGTATCCGAACCCCATTCTCGAACCTAGGCCTCACCGGGAGCCTAAACATAACCGTAGCTCCAACCCTTACCCTGAAACCTAAGCCTCATCCTCAGCCTTAACCCTGAGGCCTACCCTAACGATTATACGCGCCCTGCAATGCACACGCCCCCTAACACGTATCTGTACGCCAATCTCGACCCTAAGCCTCAGCGGGAGCCGAACCCTAACCCTAGCTCCAACTCTTATCCTGAACACTAAGCCTCACCCGCAGCCACAACCCTGAGCCCTACCTTAACGATAAGCCACGCCGTGCAACGGACACACCCCCTAGCACGTATCCGTACCCCAATCTCGAACCTAAGCCTCAGAGGGAGCCTAACCCTAACCCTAGCCCCAACCCTGACCCGGAACCCTAAGCCTCACCCGCAGCCTGAACCCTGAGGACTACCTTAACAATAAGCAGTGCCCTGCAACGCACACGCCCCCAAACACGTATCTGGACCCCAATCTCGAACCTAGGCCTCACCGGGAGCCAAACGCTAACACTAGCTCCAACCCTGACCCTGAACCCTAAGCCTCACAGGAAGACTGAACCCTGAGCCCTACACTAATGATAAGCTGCGCCCTGCAATGCACACACCCCCTAACACGTATCCGTACCCCAATCTCGACCCGAAGCCTCACCGGAAACCTAACCCTAACCCTAGCTCCAACTCTCACCCTTAACACTAATCCTCACGCGCAGTCTGAAGCCTGAGTCCTAACCTAACGATAAACGGCGCGCTGCAACGCACACGCCCCTTAACAAGTATCCATACGCCAATTTTGACCAAAGCCCTCACCGGGAGCCTAAGCCTAACCCTAGCTCCAACCCTGAACCTGAACACTAAGCCTCACCCACACCCTGAACCCTGAGGCCTACCCTAACGATTATCCCTGCCCTGCAACGCACACACCCCCTAACACGTATCTGTACCCCAATCTCGACTGTAAGCCTCAGCGGGAGCCGAACCCTACCCCTAGCTCCAAAACAGACCCTGAACACTAATTCTCACCCGCAGCCTGAACCCTGAGGCCTACCCTAAAGTTAAGCCGTGCCCTGCAAGAACACGCCCCTTAACACGTATCCGTACCCCAATCTCGACCCACAGCCTCACCGGGAGCCTAACCATAACCCTAGCTCCAACTCTCACCCTGAACACTAATCCTCACCCACAGCCTGAACCCTGAGGACTACCCTAACGATAAACCCCGCCCTGCAGCAACAACGCCCCCTAACACATATCCGTACCCCAATCTCGACCCTAGGGCTCACCAGGAGCCGAATGCTAATGCTAGCTCCAACCCTGACCCTTAACGCTAAGCGTCACAGGAAGACTGAACCCTGAGGCCTACGCTAACTTTAAGCCACGCCCTGCAACGCACATGCCCCCTACACGTATCCGTACCCTAATCTCGACCCAATGCCTCACCGGGAGCCTAACCCTAAACCTAGCTCCAACCCAGACCCTGAACAATAAACCGAACCTGCAGCCTGAACCCTGAGGCCTACCCTAACGATAAAGCGCGCTCTGCAACAACAACACCCCCTAACACATATCCTTACCCCAATCTCGACCCTAGGCCTCACCGGGAGCCTAACACTAACCCTAGCTCCAACCCTGACCCTGAACCCTAAGCCTAACTGGAAGACTGAACCCTGACGCCTACCCTAACTATAAGCAGCGCTCTGCAACCCACACGCCCCCTAACACGTATCCGTACCCCAATCTCGACCCTAGGCCTCACCGGAAACCTAACACTAGCCCGAGCTCCAACCCTGACCCTGAAACCTAAGCCTCATCCGCAACCTGAACCCTGAGGCTTACTCTAACAATAAGCCGCGGCGTGCAACTCACACTCCCTCTAACACGTATCCATACCACAATCTCGACCCTAAGCCTCACCGGGAGCCTAACCATAACCCGAACTCGAACCCTGACCCTGAACACTAAGCCTCACCCACAGCCTGAACCCTGAGGCCTACCCTAAGGATAAGTCACGCCCTGCAACGCAAACGCCCCCTAACACGTATCCGAAACCCATTCTCGAACCTAGGCCTCACCAGGAGCCTAAACCTAAACGTAGCTCCAACCCTGACCCTGCACACTAAGCCTCACCCGCAGCCTGAACCGTGAGGCCTACCCTAAAGTTAAGTCGCTCCCTGCAATAACACGCCCCTTAACACATATCCGTACCCCATTCTCGACCCTAGGCCTCACCGGGAACCTAACCCTCACCCTAACTCCAACCCTTCTCCTGAACCCTAAGCCTCTCACATAGCCACAACCCTGAACCCTACCCCAACGATAAGTCGCGCCCTGCAACGCACACTCCCCCTAACACGTATCCGTACCCCAATCTCGAACCTAGGCCTCAGAGGGAGCCTAAGCCTAACCCTAGATCCAACTCTCACCCTGATCACTAAGCCTCACCCGCAGCCTGAACCCTGAGGCCTAAGCTAACGATAAGTGGTGCCTTGCAACGCACACGCCCCCTAACAAGTATCGGTACCCCAATCTCGACCCTAGGATTCATCGGAAACCTAACACTAACCCGAGCTCCAACACTGACCCTGAAACCTAAGCCTCATCCGCAGCCTTAACCCTGAGCCCTACTCTAACGATAAGCCGCGACGTGCAACTCACACGCCCCTTAATACGTGTCCATACCCCAATCTCGACCCTAGCCCTCACCGGGAGCCTAACTCTAACCCTAGCTCCACCCCTAACCAAAAACCCTAAGCTTAAGCGAAAGATTGAACCCTGAGGCCTATCCTAACTATAAGCCGCGCCCTGCAATGCACACGCAACCTAACACGTATCCGTACCCCAATCTCGAACCGAAGCATCACCGGGAGCCTAAATCTAACCCTAGCTCCATCCCTGACCCTGAACACTAAGCCTCACCCGCACCCTGTACCCTGAGGCCTACCATAACGTTAAGCCGCGCCCCGCAACGCACACGCACCCTAACAGGTATCCGTACCCAAATCTCGACCCGAAGCCTCACCGGGAGCCTCACCCTGACCCTGAACCCTACGCCTCACCCGCAGCCTGAACTCTGAAGCCTACCCTAAGGATAAGTCGCGCCATGCAACGCAAACGTCCCCTAACTCGTATCCCTACAACATTCTCGAACCTAGGCCTCAGCGGGAGCCTAACCCTAATCCTAGCTCCAACCCTGACCCTGAACACTAAGCCTAACCCGCAGCCTGGACCCTGAGGCCTACCCTAACAATAAGCCGCGCCGTGCAAGGCACACGCCCCTTAACACGTATTCGTACCACAATCTCGACCCAAAGCCTCACCGGGAGCCTAAACCTAACCCTAGCTCCAACCCTGACCCTGAACAATAAACTTCACCTGCAGCCTGAACCCTGAGGCCTACCCTAACAATAACCCACGCCCTGCAACGAAAACGCCCCCTAACACGTATCCATACCCAAATCTCGGCCCTAAGCCTCACCAGAGGCCTAACCGTAACCCTAGCTCCAACTCTCACCCTGAACACTAATCCTCACCCGCAGCCTGAACCCTGAGGACTACCCTAACGATAAACCGCGCCCAAAGCAACAACGCCCCCTAACACATATCCGTACCCCAATCTCGACCATAGGCCTCACCGGGAGCCGAACGCTCACACTGGCTCCAACCCTGACACTGAACCCTAAGCGTCACAGGAAGACTGAACCCTGAGGCCTGCGATAACGATAAGCCGCGCCCTGCAACGCAAACGCTCCCTAACACGTATCTGTACCCTAATCTCGACCCAATGCCTCACCGGGAGCGTAATCCTAACCCTAGCTCCAACCCTGACCCTGAACAATAAACCTCACCTGCAGCCTGAACCGTGAGGCCTACCCTAAAGATAAACCGCCCCCTGCAACAACAACGCCCCCTAACACATATCCGTACCCCAATCTCGACCCTAGGCCTCACCGGGAGACTAACCCTAACCCTAACTCCAACCCTTATCCAGAACAATAAGCCTCACCCGCATGCACAAACCTGAGCCCTACACTAACGATAAGCCGGGCCCTGCAACGCACCCTCATCCTAACACGTATCCTTACCCCAATCTCGAAACTAGGCCTCAGAGGGAGCCCAAACCTAACCCTAGCTCCAACCATGACCCTGAACCCTAAGCCTCACCCGCAGCCTGAACCCTGAGGCCTAGCCTAACAATAAGCCGTGCCCTGCAACGCACACACCCCCTAACACGTATCTGTACCCCAATCTCGACCCTAGGTCTCACCAGGAGCCGAACGCTTACGCAGCCCCAACCTGACCCTGAACACTAAGCCGCACAGGAAGACTGAAACCTGAGGCCTACACTAACGATAAGCTGTGCCCTGCAATGCACACGCCCCCTAACACGTACCGTACCCCAATCTCGAACCGAAGCATCACCGGGAGCCTAAATCTAACCCTAGCTCCAACCCTGACCCTGAACAATAAACCTCACCTGCAGACTGTACACTGAGGCCTACCCTAACGATAAACTACGCCCTGCAACAACAACGCCCCCTAACACATATCCGTACCCCAAACTCGACCCTAGGCTTCACCGGGAGCCTAACTCTAACCCTAGCTCCAACCCTGACCCTGAACCCTAAGCCTAACCGGAAGACTGAACCCTGAGGCCTACCATAACTATAAGCAGCGCCCTGCAACCCACACACCCCCTAACACGTATCCGTACCCCAATCTCGACCCAAAGCCACACCAGGAGCCTAACCAAAACTCGAACTCCAACCCTGACCCTGAACACTAAGCCTCACCCGCATCCTGAACCCTGAGGCCTACCCTAAGGATAAGTCGCGCCCTGCAATGCAAACGCCCCCTAACACATATCAGAAACCCATTCTCGAACCTAGGCCTCACCGGGAGACTAAACCTAAACGTAGCTCCAACCCTGACCCTGCACCCTAAGCCTCATCCGCAGCCTTAATCCTGAGGCCTACCCTAACGTTTATACGAGCCATGCAACGCACACGCCCCCTAACACGTATCTGTACCCCAATCACGACTGTAAGCCTCAGCGGGAGCCTAACCCTAACCCTAGCTCCAACTCTTATCCTGAACACTAAGCCTCACCCGCAGCAACAACCCTGAGCCCTACCTTAACGATAAGCCGCGCCATGCAACAGACACACCCCCAAACACGTATCCGTACCCCAATCTCGAACCTAGGCCTCAGAGGGAGCCTAACCCTAACCGTAGCTCCAACCATGACCCTGAACCCTAATCCTCACCCGCAGCCTGAACCCTGAGGCCTACCCTAACAATAAGCGGCGCCCTACAACGCACACGCCCCCTAACAAGTATCCGTACCCGAATATCGACACTAGGCCTCACCGGGAACCTAACCCTAACACTAACTCCAACCCTTATCCTGAACCCTAAACCTCTCACGCAGCCACAACCCTGAGCCCTACCCCAACGATAAGCCACGCTCTGCAACGCACACTCCCCCTAACACGTATGCGTACTCCAATCTCGAACCGAGGCCTCAGAGGGAGCCTAAGCCTAACCCTAGCTCCAACCCTGACCCTGAAGCCTATGCCTCACCCACAGCCAGAACCCTGAAGCCTACCCTAACGATAAGCTGCGCCCTGCAACACAGACGCCCCCTAACACGTATCTGTACCCCAATCTCGTTCCTGAGCCTCACCGGTACCCTAAACCTAAGCCTAGCTTCAACTCTGACCCTGAACGCTAAGCCTCACCCACAGCCTGAACCTTGAGGCCTATCCTAATGATAACCCACGCCCTGCAACGAACACCCCCCCTAACACGTACTCGTACCCCAATCTCGTTCCAAAGCCTCATCAGAAACCTTACCCTAACCCTAGCTCCAACTCTCACCCTGAACACTAAGCCTCACCCGTAGCCTGAACCCTGAGGCCTAAGCTAACGATAAGTGGCGCCCTGCAACGCACACTCCCCCTACCACGTATCCGTACCGCAATCTCGACCCTAGGCCTCACCTGGAGCCCAACAATAACCCAGCTCCAACCCTGACCCTGAACCCTAAGCTTAAACGGAAGATTTAACCCTGAGGCCTATACTAACTATAAGCCGCGCCCTGCAATGCACACACCCCCTAACACGTATCCGTACCCCGATCTCGACCAGAAGCATCACCGGAAGCCTAAATCTAACCCTAGCTCCAACCCTGATCCTGAACCCTAAGCCTCACCCGAACCCTGTACCCTGAGGCCTACCATAACGTTAACCCGTGCCCTGCAACGCACACGCACCCTAACAGGTATCCGTACCCCAATCTCGAACCGAAGCCTCACGGGGAGCCTAACCATAACCCTAGCTCCAACCATGACCCTGAACACTACGCCTCACCCGCAGCCTGAACCCTGAAGCCTACCCTAAGTATAAGTCGCGCCATGCAACGCAAACGTCCCCTAACTCGTATCCGAACAACATTCTCGAACCTAGGCCTCAGCGGGAGCCTAACCCTAACCCTAGCTCCAACCCTGACCCTGAACCCTAAGCCTCACCCGCAGCCTGGACCCTGAGGCCTACCCTAACAATAAGCCGCGCCTTGCAAGGCACATGCCCCTTAACACGTATCCGTACCCCGATCTCGTTCCAAAGCCTCACCGGGAGCCTAACCCAAACCTTAGCTCCAAACCTGACCCTGAACAATAAACCTCACATGCAGCCTGAACCCTGAGGCCTACCCTAAGCATAACCCACGCCCTGCAACGGACACGCCCCCTAGCACGTATCCCTACCCCAATCTCGGCCCTAAGCCTAACCAGAAGCCTAACCCTAACCCTAGCTCCAATTCTCACCCTGAACACTAATCCTCACCCGCAGCCTGAACCCTGAGGACTACACTAACGATAAACCGCGCCCTGCAACAACAACACCCCCTAACATATATCCATACCCCAATCTCAACCCTAGGCGTCACCGGGAGCCTAAAACTAACCCTAGTTCCAACCCTGACCCTGAACCCTAAGCCTAACCGGAAGACTGAACCCTGAGGCCTACCCTAACTATAAGCAGCGCTCTGCAACCCACACGCCCCCTAACACGTATCCGTACACCAATCTCGACCCTAGGCCTCACCGGAAACCTAACACTAGCTCGAGCCCCAACCCTGACCCTGAAACCTCAGCCTCATCCGCAGCCTGAACCCTGAGGCCTATTCTAACGATAAGCAGCGACGTGCAACTCACACTCCCCCTAACACGTATCGGTACCCCAATCTCGACCCTAGGCCTCACCGGGAGCCTAACGCTAACCCTAGCTCCAACCCTGACCCTGAAACCTAAGCTTAAACGGAAGATTGAACCCTAAAGACTATCCTAACTATAAGCCACGCTCTGCAACCCACACGCCCTCTAACTCGTATCCGTACCCCAATCTCGACCCTAGGCCTCACCGGGAGCCAAATGCTAACCCTAGCTCCAACTCTGACCCTGAACCCTAAGCTTAAACGGAAGATTGAACCCTGAGGCCTACCGTAAGGATAAGTCGCGCCCTGCAACGCAAACGCCCCCGAACACTTATCCGAAACCCATTCTCGAACCTAGGCCTCACCGGGAGCCTAAACCTAAACGTAGCTCCAACCCTGACCCTGCACCCTAAGCCTCAACCACAGCCTTAACCGTGAGGCCTACCCTAACGATTATAGGCGCCCTGCAATGCACACGCCCCCTAACACGTATCTGTATCCCAATCTCGACCGTAAGCCTCAGCGGGAGCCTAAACCTAATCCTACCTCCAACTCTTATCCTGAACACTAAGCCTCACCCACAGCCACAACCCTGAGCCCTACCTTAACGATAAGCCACGCTGTACAACGGACAGACCCCCTAGCACGTATCCGTACCCCAATCTCGAACCTAGGCCTCAGAGGGAGCCTAACCCTAACGCTAGCTCCAACCATGACCCTGAACCCTAAGCCTCAGCCGCAGCCTGAACCCTGAGGCCTACCCTAACAATGAGCCGTGCCCTGCAACGCACATGCCCCCAAAAAGGTATCTGTACCCCAATCTCGAACCTAGGCCTCACCGGGAGCCGAACGCTAACGCTAGCTCCAACCCTGACCCTGAACACTAAGCCTCACAGGAAGACTGAACCCTGAGGCCTACACTAACGAAAAGCCGCGCCCTGCAATGCACACGCACCCTAACATGTATCCGTACCCCTATCTCGACCAGAAGACTCACCGGGAACCTAAACCTAACCCTAGCTCCAACTCTGACCATGAACCCTTAGCCTCACCCGCAGCGGGACCCCTGAGGCCTACCCTAACGATAAACCACGCCCTGCAACGAACACGCCCCCTAACACGTATACGTACCCCAATCTCGGCGCTAAGCTTCACCGGAAGCCTAACCCTAATCCTAGGTCCAACTCTCACCCTGAACACTAATCCTCACCCGCAGTCTGAAGTCTGAGTCCTAACCTAACGATAAGCTGCGCGCTGCAACGCACACGACCCTTAAGTATCCGTACCCCAATTTCGACCATAGGCCTCACCGGGAGCGTAAGCCTAACCCTAGTTCCAACCCTGAACCTGAACACTAAGCCTCACCCACAGCCTGAACCCTGAGGCCTACCCTAACGTTTATCCGTGCCCTGCAACACACACGCCCCCTAAAACGTATCCGTACCCCAATATCGACCCGAAGCCTCACCGGGAGCGTAACCCTAACCCTAGCCCCAATCCTGTCCCTGAACCCTAAGGCTCACTGCAGCCTGAACCCTGAGGCCTACCCTAATGGTAATCCATGCCGTGCAATGCACACGCGCCATAACACGTATCCGTACCCCATTCTCGACCATAGGCCTCAGCGAGAGCCAAACCCTAACAATAGCTCCAACCCAGACCCTGAACACTAAGCCTCACCCGCAGCCTGAACCCTGAGGCCTACCCTAACGATAAGCCGCACAATGCAACGCACACGACCCCTAACAAGTATCTGTAACCCTATCTCGACCCTATGCCTCACCAGATGCCTCACCGTAACCCTAGCTCCAATCCTGACCCTGAACCCTAGGCCTCACCCACAGCCTGAGCCCTGATGGCTACCCTAATGACAAGCCCCGACCTGCATCGCACACGCCCCCAAACACGTATCCGTACCCCTATATCGACCCAAAGCCTCACCGTGAGTCTAACCGTAACCCTAGGTCGAACCCTGACCCTGAACCCTAAGTCTCCCCCGCAGCCTGAACCCTGAGGCCTACCCTAACGATAAGCCTCGCCCTGCAACGAAAAAGCCCCCTAACACGTATCCATACCCCAATCTCGACCATAGGCTTCACCGGGAGCCTAAACCTAACCCTAGCTCCAAACCTAACCCTGAACCCGAAGCCTCACCTGCAGGCTGAACCCTGAGGCCTACGCTAACGATACGCCGCGCCCTGCAACGCACACGCCCCCTAACACGTATCCGTACCCCAATCTCGACCCTACACCTCACCGTGAGTCTAATCCTAACCCGAGGTCCAACCCTGACCCTGAACCCTAAGTCTCACCCACAGCCTGAACCCTTTGGGCAACCATAACAATAAGCCGCGCCCTGCAATGCACACGTCCCTTAACACATATCCGTACTCCAATCTCGACTCGAAGCCTCAGCAGGGGCCTAACCCTAACCCTAGCTCCAACCCTGACCCTGAACCCTAAGCCTAACCCGCAGACTGAACCCTGAGCCCTACCCTAACGATAAACCTCACCCTGCAACGAAAAAGCCCCGTAACACGTATCCGTACCCCAATCTCGACCCTAGGCCTCACCGGGAGCCTAACTCTAACCCTAGCTCCAACCCTGACCCTGAACACAAAGCCTCAAATGCAGACTGAACCCTGAGGCCTGCCCTTACGATAAGCCGTGCCCTGCACAGCAAATTCACCCTAACATGAATCTGTACCCCATTCTCGACAATAGGCCTCACCGGGAGCCTAACCCTAACGTTAATACCGACCCTTACCCTGAACACTAAGCCTCACCCACAGCCTGAACCCTGAGGTCTACCATGAAGATAAGCTGCACAATGCAACGCACACGCCCCGCAAACACGTTTCCATAACCCTATCTCGACTCTACGCCTCACGGGATGCCTCACCGTAACCCTAGCTCCAACCCTGACACTGATCCCTAAGCCTCACCCACAGCCTGAGCCCTGAGGGCTACCCTAACGACAAGCCGCGCCGTGCATTGCACGCGCGCCCTAACACGTATCCGTACCCCAAGGTCGACCCGAAGCCTCACTGGGAGCCTAACCTTAACCATACCTCCAACCCTGACCCTGAACACTAAGCCTCACCTGCAGCCTGAACCCTGAGGCCTACCCTAACGGTAAGCCGCGCCATGCAAAGCACACGCCCCCTAACACGAATCCGTACCGCAATCTCCACCCTACGCCTCACCTGGAGCCTAAACCTAACCCTAGCTCCAATGTTGATGGTGAAAGCAAAGCCTCACCCGCATCCTGAACCCTGAGGCCTACCCTAACGATAAGCCACGCCCTTCAACGCACACGCGCCCTAACACGTATCCCTAACCCTATCTCGACCCAAAGCCTCACCGGGAGCCTAACACTAACCCTAGCTCTAACCCTGACCCTGAACCCTAAGCCTCACCCGCATCCTGAACCCTGATTCCTACCCTAACGATAAGCCACGCCGGGCATCACACACGCCCCCTAACACGTATCCGGACCCCAATCTAGGCCCTAGGCCTCAGCGAGAGCCAAACCCTAACCCTAGCTCCAACCCTGACCCTGAACCCTAAGCCTAACCCGCATCCTGAACCCTGAGGCCTACCGTAAAGATAAGCTGCGCCCTGCAACGCACACGCCCCCTAACACGTATCCGTACCACAATCTCAACCCTAGGCCACACCAGGAGCCAAACGCTAACCCTAGCTCCAAAGCTGACCCTTAACAGTAAGCCTCACCCGCAGCCTGAACCCTGACGCCTACCCTAACGATAAGCCGCACAATGCAACGCACATGCCACGTTACACGTTTCTGTAACCCTATCTCGACCCTACGCCTCACCGGATGCCTCACCGTAACCCTAGCTCCACCCCTGACCCTGAACCCTAAGCCTCACACACGGCCTGAGCCCTGAAGGCTACCCTAATGTCAAGCCCCGCACTGCATCGCACACGCCCCCAAACACGTATTCGTACCCCAATATCGAACCGAAGCCTCACCGGGAGCCTAATCCTAACCCTACCTCCAACCCTGACCCTGAACACTAAGAGTCAACTGCAGCCTGAACCCTGAGGCCTACCCTAACTATCAGCCGCGCCCTGCAACACACACGCCCCCTAACACGTATCCGTACCCCAATCTCGACCCTATGCCTCACTGGGAGCCTAACCCTAACCCTAGCTAAAACCCTGACCTTGAACCTTAAACCTCACATGCAGCCTGAACCCCGAGGCCTACTGTAACGATAAGCCGCGCCCTGCAACACACACGCGCCCTAACTCGTATCCGTACACCTATCTCGACCCAAAGCCTCACTGGGAGCCTAACTCAAACCCTAGCTCTATCCCTGATCCTGAACGCTAAGCCTCACATGCATCCTGAACCCTGAGGCCTACCCTAACTATCAGCCGCGCCGTGCATCGCACACGCCCCCTAACACGTATCCGTACCCCAATCTAGACACTAGGCCTCTGCGAGAGCCAAACTCTAACACTAGTTCCAACCCTGATCCTGAACCCTAAGCTTCACCCACAGCCTGAACCGTGAGGCCTATCATCATGATAAGCCACGGCCTGAAACGCACACTCCCCCTAACACGTATACAGACCCCTTTCTCGACACAAAGCCTCACCCAGAGCCTAACGCTAACCCTAGCTCCAGGCGTGACCCTGAACCCTAAGCCTCACCCGCAGACTGAACCCTGAATCCTACCCAAAATATAAGCCGCGCCCTGCAATGCACACGCCCCCTAACACGTATCCGTACCCCAATCTCGACCCAAAGCCTCACGGGAGCCTAACCATAACCCTAGCCCAAACGCTGACCCTGAACCCTAAGCCTCACCCACATCCTGAACACTGAGGCCTACCCTCACGATAAGCCACGCCCTGCAACAAAACCGCCCCCTAACACATATCCGTACCCCAATCTGGAACCTAGGCCTCACCGCAAGCCTAACCCTAACCCTAAGTCCAACCATTACACTGAACACTAAGCCTCACCTGCAGCCTAAACCCTGTGGCCCACCCTAACAATCAGCCCTGCGGTGCAACGCACACGCCCCCTAACACATATCCGTACCCCAATCTGGAACCTAGGCCTCACCGCAAGCCTAACCCTAACCCTAAGTCCAACCATTACACTGAACACTAAGCCTCACCTGCAGCCTAAACCCTGTGGCCCACCCAAACAATCAGCCGCGGCCTGCAACGCACACGCCCCATAACAGGTATCTGTACCCCAATCTCCTCCCTAGGCCTCACCGGGGTAGTAAACCCAACCCTAGCTCCAACCCTGACCCTGAACCCTAAACCTCACCCTCAGCCTGAACCCTGAGGCCTACGCTAACGATAAGCCACACAATGCAACGCACACGCCCCCTAACACGTATCAGTAACCCAATCTCGACACTAGCCCTCACCGGGTGCCTAATCCTAACCCTAGTTCCAACCCTGAACCTGAAATCTAAGTCTCACCCGAAGCCTAAACCCTGAGGCTTCCCGAACAATAAGCCGAGCCCTGCAACGTACATGCCCTCTAACACGTATCCATACCCCAATCTCAACAAGAAGCCTCACAGGGAGCCTAACCCTAACCCTACCTCCAACACTGACCCTGAACACTAAGCCTCACCCGCAGCCTAAACCCTGAGGCCTACCCTAACGTTCAGCCGCGCCCTGAAATGAACACGCCCCCTAACACATATCCGTACCATAATCTCGCTCCGAAGCATCACCGGGAGCCTTACCCTAACCCTAGCTCCAACCCTCAACCTTAAATCTTAGCCTCACCCACATTATTAACCCTGAGGCCTACCCTAACTATAAGCCTCGGCCTGAATTGCAAACACCCCCTAACAGGTATCCATACACCAATCTCCACCCTAGGCCTCACCGGGTGATTAAACCTAACCCTAGCTCCAACCCTGACCCAGAACCCTAAGCCTCACCTGCAGCCTGAACCCTGAGGCCTACGCTAACTATAAGCCGAACAATGCAACGCACACGCCCGCTAACAGTTATCCTTATCCCTATCTCGACCCGAAGCCTCACCGGGAGCCTAACCCTAACCTTAGGTCCAACCCTGACCCTGAAACTTAAGCCTCACCAACAACCTGAACCCTGAGGACTACTCTAACGATAAGCCGTGCCGTGCAACCCACACGCCCCCGAACACGTATCTGTAACCGAATCTCGATCCGAAGGGTCACCGGGAGCGTAACCGGAACCCTAGCTCCAACCCTGACCCTGAACCCTAAGCCTCACCCGCAGCCTGAACCCTGAGACCTACCCCAATGATAAGCCGCGCCCTGCAACGCACACGCACCTTAACACGTATCCGTATCCCAATCTAGTCCCTTAAGCCTCACTGGTAGCCTAACCCTAACCATAGCTAAAACCCTGACCCTGAACCCTCAGCCTCACTCGCAGCATCATCCCTGAGGCCTACCCTAACGATAAGCCACGCGCTGCAACGCAAACGCCCCCTAACACGTATCCGTACCCCAATCTCGACACTACACATCACCGTGTGCCTAACACTAACACTAGGTCCAACCCTGACCCTGAATCCTAAGCCTCACCCGCAGACTGAACCCCGGGGCCAACCCTAATGATAAGCAAGGCCCTGCATCGCACACACCCCTAACACATATCCGTACCCCAATATCGACCAGAAGCCTCACCGGGAGCCTAATCCTAACCCTACCTCCAACCCTGACCCGGAACACTAAGAGTCACCCGCAGCCTGCTCCTTGAGGCCTACCCTAACGATCAGCCATGCCCTGCAATGCACACGCCCCCTAACACGTATCCGTACCCCAATCTCGACCCAAAGACTCACCGGGAGCCAAACCGTAACCCTAGCTTCAATCCTGTCCATTAACACTAAGCCTCACCCGCAGCCTGAAGCCTGAGGCCTACCGTAACAATAAGCCGCGCCCTGCAACGCACACGCCCCCTAACACGTATCCATACCCCAATCTCGAACCTAGGCCTCACCGGGAACCTAAACCTAACCCTAGCTCCAACGCTGATCCTGAAGCCTAAGCCTCACCCGCAACATGAACCTTGAGGCCTACCCTAACGGTAAGCCGCGCCCTGCAACTCACACGCCCCCTAACAGGTATGAATATCCCTATCTCGACCCAAAGCCTCACCAGGAGCCTAAAACTAACCCTAGCTTCAACCCTGACACTGAACCCTAAGATTCATCCACAGCCTGAACCGTGAAGCCTACCGTCACTATAAGCCTCGCCTTGCAATGCAAACGACCCCTAACACGTATCCGTACCCCAATCTCGACCGTAGGCCACACCGGGAGCCTGACCCTAACCCTAGCTCCAAATCTGGCCCTGAACCCTAAGCCTCACCCACAGGCTGAACCCTGAGGCCTACCCTAACAATTATCCACGCCCTGCAAGGCACACGCCCCCTAACATGGATCTGTACCCCAATCTCGACCGTAAGCCTCAGCGGGAGGCTAAAACTAACCCTAGCTCCAACCGTTACCCCGAATCCTAAGCCTCACCCGCAGCCCGATACCTGAGGCCTACCCTAACGTCAGCCGTTCCCTGCAACTCACACGCCCCCTAACACGTATCCGTACCCCAATCTCGACCAAAAGCCTCACGGGGACCCTAAAGCTACTCCTAGCTCCAAACCTGACCCTGAACCCTAAGTTTGACTCGCAACCTGAACCCTGAGGCCTACCCTAACGTTAAGCCGCGCCATGCAAGGCACACTCCTTAACACGTATCCATACCCCAATCTCGACCCAAAGCCTCACCAGGAGCCTAACCCTAACCCTAGCTCCAACTCTGACCATGAACACTAAGCCTCACCCGCAGCCTGAACCCTGAGGCCTAACCTAACGATAACCCACGCCCTGCAACGAACACGCCCCTTAACATGTATCCGTACCCCAATCTCGGCCCTGATCCTCACCGGAAGCGTAACCCTAACCCTAGCTCCAACTCTCACCCGGAACACTAATCCTCACCCACAGTCTGAACCATGAGGCCTAACCTAATGATAAGCGGAGCGCTACAACGCCCACGCCCCATAACAAGTATCCGTACCCCAATCTGGACCCTAGGCCTCACCGGGATCCTAACCCTAACCCGAGCTCCAACCCTGACCCTGAATCCTAAGCCTCATCCGCAGCCTGAACCCTGAGGCCTACTCTAACGATAAGCCACGCCGTGCAACTCACATGCCCCCTTACATGTATCCGTACCCAAATCTCGACCTTAGGACTCACCGGTAGCCTAACCCTAACCCTAGCTCCAACACTGATCCTAAACCCTAAGCCTAACCGGAAGACTGAACCCTGAGGCCTACCCTAACTATAAGACGTGCCCTGCAACGCACACGACCCCTAACACGTATCCGTACCCCAATCTCGACCCTAAGCCTCACCCGGAGTCTAACCATAACCCTAGCTCCAACCCTGACCCTGAACCCTAAGCCTCACCCGCAGCCTGAATCCTGAGGCCTACCCTAAGGATAAGTCGCGCCCTGCAACGCAAACGCCCCCTAACACGTATCCGTACCCCATTCTCGAACCTAGGCCTCACTGGGAGCCTAACCCTAACCCTAGCTCCAACCGTGACCCTGAAATCTAAGCCTCACCCACAGCCTGAACCCTGAGTCCTACCCTAACGATCAGCCGCGCCCTGCAAAGAAAACGCCCCGTAACACATGTCCGTACCCCAATCTCGACCCCAGGCCTCATCGGGATCCTAACCCTAAGTCCAACCGTTACCCTGAAGCCTAAGACTCACCCACAGCCTGAACCCTGAGGCCTAACCTAACGATAAGTGGCGCCCTGCAATGCACACGCGCCCTAAAAAGTATCCGTACGCCAATCTCGACCCTAGGCCTCACCGGGAGCCTAACCCTAACCCGAGCTCCAACCCTGACACTGAAACCGAAGCCTTATCCGCAGCCTGAACCCTGAGGCCTACTCTAACGATAAGCTGCGCCGTGCAACTCACACGCCCCTTTACACGTATCAGTACCCCAATCTCGACCCTAGGCCTCACCGGGAGCCTAACACTAACCCTAGCTCCAACACTGACCCTGAACCCTAAGCCTAATCGGAAGACTGAACCCTGAGTCCTACCCTAACTATAAGCTGCTCCCTGCAATTCACACGCCCCCTAACACGTATCCGTACCCCAATCTCGACCCAAAGCCTCACTGGGAGCCTAAACCTAACCCTAGCTCCAACTCTGACACTGAACCTTAAGCCTCACCCGCAGCCTGAACCCCGAGGCCTACCATAACGTTAACCCGCGCCGCGCAACGCACCCGCACCGTAACACGTATCCGTACCCCAATCTCGAACCTAAGCCTCACCGGGAGCCTAACCCTAACCCTAGCTCCATCCCTGTCCCTGAACTCTAAGCATCACCCACAGCCTGAACCCTGAGGCCTACCCTAACCGTAAGCCGCGCCCTGCAAAGAAAACGCCCCGTAACACATGTCCTTACCCGAATCTCGACCCTAGGCCTCATCGGGAGCCTAAACCTAAGTCGACCCGTTACCCTGAAGACTAAGCCTCACCAACAGCCTGAACCCTGACGCGTAACCTAACGATAAGCCGCGCCCTGCAAAAACAACGCCACTGAACGCATATCCGATCCCCAATTTCGACCCTAGACCTCACCGGGAGCCTAAACCTAACCGTAACTGCAACCCTTATCCTAAACCCAAAGCCTCACCCACAGCCACAACCCTGAGCCCTCCCCTAAAGATAAGCCGCGCCCTGAAAGGCCCACTCCACCTAACAAGTATCCGTACCCCAATCTCGAACCTAGGCCTCACCGGGAGCCTACACCTAACCTTATCTCCAAACCTGACCCTGAACGCTAAGCCTCAACCACAGTCTGTACCCGGAGGCCTACCCTAACGATTATCTGTGCCCAGCAACGCACACGCCCCCTAACATGTATCTGTACCCCAATCTCGACCGTAGGCCTCAGCGGGAGCCTAACCCTAACCCTAGCTCCAACCCTGACCTTGAAACCTACGACTCACACACAGCCTGAACCCTGAGGCCTACCCTTATGATCAGCCGCGCTCTGCAATGCACACTCGCCCTAAAATGTATCCGTACCCCAATCTCGACCATAGGCCTCACCGGGAGCCGAACGCTAATGCTAGCTCCAACCCTGACCCTGAAACCTAAGCCTCACAGCAAGACTGAACCCTGAGGCCTACACTAACGAAAAGCCGCGCCCTGCAACGCACACGCCCCCAAACACGTAACCGTACCCCAATCTCGACCCAAAGCCTCACCGGGAGCCTAAACCTAACCCTAGCTCCAACTCTGACCCTGAAACCTAAACCTTACCCGCAGCCTGAACCCTGAGGCCGACCCTAATGATAACCCAACGCCCTGCAACGAACAAGCCCCCTAACACGTATCCGTACCCCAATCTCTTCCCTAAACCTCACCAGAAGCCTAACCCTAACCCGAGCTCCAACCCTGACCCTGAAACCTAAGCCTCATCCGCAGCCTGAACCCTGTGGCCTACTCTAACGATAAGCCACGCTGTGCAACTCACACGCCCCGTTAAACATATCCATACACCAATCTCGACCCTAGGCCTCACCGGAAGCCTAACGCTAACCCTAGCTCCAACTCTCACCGTGAACACTAAACCTCACCATCAGCCTGAACCCTGAGGCCCACCCTAAATATAAGTCACGAACAACAACGCAAACGCCCCCGAACTCGTATCCGTACCCCATTCTCGAACCTAGGCCTCACCGGGAGCCTAACCCTAACCCTACCTCCAACCCTGACCCTGAACCCTAAGCCTCACCCGCCGCCTGAACCCTGAGGCCTACCCTAACGATAAGCTGTGTCCTGCAACAACAACGCTCCCTAACACATATCCGATCCCCAATCTCGACCCTAGGCCTCACCGGGAGCCTAACCCTAACCGTAACTCCAACCCTTATCCTGAACCCTAAGCCTTACCGCAAGACTGAACCCTGAGTCCCACCCTAACTATAGGCCGCGCGCTGCAAACCACAGGCCCCTATCACGTATCCGTACCCCAATCTCGACCCTAGGCATCACCAGGAGCCTAAACCTAACCTTAGCTCCAAACCTGACCCTGAACCCTAAGCCTCAGCTGCAGCCTGAACCCTGAGGCCAACCCTAATGATCAGCCTTGCTCTGCAATTCACAAGCCCCCTAACACGTATCCGTAATGCAATCTCGGCCGTAGGCCTCAGCGAGAGCCTAAACCTAACCCTAGCTCCAACCCTGACCCTGAACCCTAAGCCTCACCCGCAGCCTGTACCCTGAGGCCTACCGTAACGATAAGCCATGCCCTGCAACGCACACGCCCCCTAACAGGTATCTGTACCCCAATCTCGACCCTAAGCCTCACAGGAAGCCTAACTCTAACCCTAGATCGAACCCTGACTCTGAAAACTAAGCCTCACCCGCAGCCTGAACCCTGAGGCCTACCATAACGATAAGTTGCGCCCTGCAACGCACACGCCCCCAAACACGTATCTGTACCCCAATCTCGAACCTAGGTCTCACAGGGAGCCTAACGCTAACGCTGGCTCCAACCCTGACCATGAACCCTAAGCCTCACAGGAAGACTGAACCCTGAGGCCTAAACTAACGATAAGCCACGCCCTGCAACGCACACGCCCCCTAACACGTATCCATACACCAATCTCAACCCGAAGCCTCACCGGGAACCTAAACCTTACCCTAGCTCCAACTCTGACCATGAACCCTAAGCCTCACCCGCAGCCTGAACCCTGAGGCCTACCCTAACGATAACCTACGCGCTGCAACGAACACGCCCCCTAACAGGTATCCGTACCCCAATCTCGGCGCTAAGCCTCACCGGAAGCCTAACCCTAACCCTAGCTCCAATTCTCACCCTGAACACTAATCCTCACCCGCAGTCTGAACCCTGAGGCCTAACCTAACGATAAGCGGAGCGCTGCAACGCACACGCCCCTAACAAGTATTTGTACCCCAATGTCGACCGTAAGACTCAGCGGGAGCCTAACCCTAACCCTAGCTCCAACCCTGACCCTGAAAACTAAGCCTCATCGGCAGCCTGAATCATGAGGCCTACCCTAACGATTATCCACGCCCTGCAACGCAAACGCCCCCTAACACATATCCGATCCCCAATCTCGACCCTAGGCCTCACCGGGAGCCTAACCCTAACCCTAACTCCAACCCTTATCCTGAATACTAAGCCTCACCCGCAGCCACAACCCTGAGCCCTACCCTAACGATAATCCGCGCCCTGAAATGCACACTCCCCCTAACACGTATCCGTACCCCAATCTCGAACCTAGGCCTCAGAGAGAGCCGAACACTAACCCTAGCTCCCACCCTGACGCTGAACACTAAGCCTCACCCGCAGCCTGAACCCTGAGGCCTACCCTGATGATAAGCCTCACCCTGCAACGCTCACACCCCCTAACACGTACCCGTACCCCAATCTCGACCATATGCCTCACAGGGAGCCGAATGCTAAGACTAGCTCCAAATATGACCCTGAACACTAAGCCTCACAGGAAGATTGAACCGTGAGGCCTTCACTAACGATAAGCCACGCCCTGCAACGCACACGCCCCCTAACACGTATCTCTACCCCAATCTCGACCCTAGGCCTCACCGGGAGCCAAAGGCTAACGCTAGTTCCAACCCTGACCCTGAGCCCTAAGCCTCACAGGAAGACTGAACCCTGAGGCTTACACTAACGATAAGCCGCGCCCTGCAACGCACACGCCCCTTAACACGTATCCGTACCCCAATCTCGACCCAAAGCCTCACAGGTAGCCTAACCCTAACCCTAGCTCCAACCCTGACCCTGAACAATAAACCTCACCTGCAGCCTGAACCGTGAGGCCTACCCTAACGATAAACCGCGCCCTGCAAGAACAACGCCCCCTAACACATATCCGTACCCCAATCTCGAAACTAGGCCTCACCGGGAGCCTAACCCTAACCCTAACTACAACCATTATCCTGAACACTAAGCCTCATCCGCAGCCACAACCCTGAGCGCTACCCTAACGAAAAGCCGCGCCCTGCAAAGCACACTCCCGCAAACACGTATCCGTACCCCAATATCGAACCTAGGACTCAGAGGAAGCCGAACCCTAACCGTAGCTCCAACCCTGACCCTGAACCCTAAGCCTCAGCTGCAGCCTGAACCCTGAGGCCTACCCTAACGATCAGCCGTGCTCTGCAATTCACAAGCCCGCTAACACGTATCCCTAATGCCATCTCGGCCGTAGGCCTCAGCAAGAGCCTAAACCTAACCCTAGCTCCAACCCTGACCCTGAACACTAAGCCTCACCCGCAGCCTGAACCCTGAGGTCTACCGTAACCATAAGCCACGACCTGCAACGCACACGCCTCCTAACAGGTATCTGTACCTCAATCTCGACCCAAAGCCTCACAGGAAGCCTAACTCTAACCCTAGATCCAACCCTGACTCTGAAACCTAAGCCTCACCCGCAGCCTGAACCCTGAGGCCTACCCTAACGATAAGTTGCGCCCTGAAACGAAAACGCGCCCTAACAGGTTTCCGTACACCAATCTGGACCCTAGGCCTCACCGGGAGCCGAACACTAACCCTAAGTCCAACCGTTACCCTGAACACTAAGCCTCACCCGCAGCCTGAACCCTGAGGCCTACCCTAACGATAAACCGCGCCCTCCAATGCACACGCCCCCTAACACGTATCCGTACTCCAATCTCTTCCCTAGGCCTCACCGGGAGCCGAACGCTAACGCTAGCTCCAACCCTGACCCTGAACCCTAAGCCTCACAGGAAGACTGAACCCTGAGGCCTACACTAGCAATAAGCCGCGCCCTGCAGCGCACACGCCCCCTAACAGGTATCCGTACCCCAATCTCGGCCCGAAGCCTCACCGGGATCCTAAACCTAACTCTAGCTCCAACTCTGACCCTGAACACTAAGCCTCACCTGCAGCCTGAACCCTGAGGCCTACCCTAACGATAACTCACGCCCTGCAACGAACATGCCCCCTAACACGTATCCGTACCCCAATCTAGACCCGAAGCCTCACCGGATGCCTAACCCTAACCCTATCTCCAACCCTGACCCTGAATCCTAAGCCTCACCCACAGCCTGAACTCTGAAGCCTACTCTAACGATTATCTGCGCCATGCAAACCACACGACCCCTAACACGTATCTGTACCCCAATCACGACCGAAAGCCTCAGCCGGAGCCTAACCCTAAGTCTAGCTCCAACCCTGACCATGAAACCTAAGACTCACCCACAGCATGAACCCTGAGGCCTACCCTAATGTTCAGCCGCTCCCTGCAATGCACACGCGCCCCAAAACGTATCCGTAACCCAATCTCGACCCGAAGCGTCAAGGGGAGCCTAAACCTAACCCTAGATCCAACCCTGACCCTGAAACCTATGCCTCACCAGCAGCCCGATACCTGAGGCCTACCCTAACGTCAGCTGTGTCCTACAACTCACACGCCCCCTAACACGTATCCGTACCCCAATCTCCACCCAAAGACGCACTGGGAGCCTAACCCTAACCCAAGCTCCAACCGTGACCCTGAACAATAAACCTCACCTGCAGCCAGAACCCTGAGGACTACCCTACCGATAAACCACGCCCTGCAACAACAACGCCACCTAACACATATCCATACGCCAATCTCAACCCTAGGCCTCACCGGGAGCCAAACCCTAACCCTAACTCCAACCCTTATCCTGAACAATAAGCCACACCCTCAGCAAAAACCCTGAGCCCTATCCTAACGATAAGCCGCGCCCTGCAACGCACACTCCCCCTAACATATATCCGTACCCCAATCTGGAACCTAGGCCTCAGAGGGAGCCTAACCCTAACCCTAGCTACAACCCTGATCCTGAACACTAAGCCTCACCCGCAGCCTGAACCCTGAGGCCTACCCTAACAATAAGCTGCGCCCTGCAACGCACACGCCCCCTAACACGTATCTGTACCCCAATCTCGACCCTAGGCCTCACCGGGAGCCGAACGCTAACGCTAGTTCCAACCCTGACCCTGAGCCCTAAGCCTCACAGGAAGACTGAATCGTGAGGCCTACACTAACGATAAGCCGCGCCCTGCAACGCACACGCCCCCTAACATGTATCCGTACCCAAATCTCTACCCGAAGCCTCACCGGGAACCTAAACCTAACCCTAGCTCCAACTCTGACCCTGAACCCTAAGCCTCACCCACAGCCTGAACCCTGAGGCCTACCCTAACGATAAAAAAAGCCCTGCAACGAAAACGCCCCCTAACACGTATCCGTACCCCAATTTCGGCCCTAAGCCTCACCAGAAGCCTAATCCTAACCCTAGCTCCAACTCTCACACTGAACACTAATCCTCACACGCAGTCTGAGCCGTGAGGCCTAACCTAACGATAAGCGGCGACCAGCAATGCACACGGCCCCTAACAAGCATCAGTACGCCAATCGCGACCCTAGACCTAACCGGGAGCCTAATCCTAACCCTAGCTCCAACCCTGACCCTGAACCCTAAGACTCACCCGCAGACTGAACCCTGAGGACTACCCTAACGATTATCCGCGCCCTGCAATGCATACGCCCCCTAACAGGTATCCGTACCCTAATCTCGACCCAAAGCCTGACCCAGAGCCTAACACTAAACCTAGCTCCAACCCTGACCCTGAACAATAAACCTCACCTGCAGCCTGATCCCTGAGGCCTACCCTAACGATAAACCACGCCCTGCAACAACAACGCCCCATACCACATATCTGTACCCCAATCTCAACCCTAGGCCTCACTGGGAGCCTAACACTAACCCTAGCTCCAACCCTGATCCTGAACCCTAAGCCTAACTGGAAGACTAAACCCTGAGGCCTACCCTAACTATAAGCCTCGCCCTGTAACGCACAAGCCCCCTACCACGTATCCGTACCCCAATCTCGACCCTAAGCCTCACCGGGTGCCTAACCATAACCCTAGCTCCAACCCTGACCCTGAACACTAAGCCTCACCCGCAGCCTGAACCCTGATTCCTACCATAACAATAAGCCACGCCCTGCTACGCACATGCCCCCTAACAGGTGTCCGTACCCCAATGTCAACCCTAAGCCTCACAGGAAGCCTAACCCTAACCCTAGCTCCAACCCTGACCCTGAACACTAAGCCTCACCCGCAGCCTGAACGCTGAGGCCAACCCTAACGATAAGTCACGCCCTGAAACGAAAACGCGCCCTAACACGTTTCCGTACGCCAATCTCGACCCTAGGCCTCACCGGGAGCCTCACACTAACCCTAAATCCAACCCAGATCCTGTACGCTAAGCCTCATCCACAGCCTGAACCCTGAGGCCTACCCTAACGATTATCGGCGCCCTGCAATGAAAAACTCCCCCTAACACGTATCTCTACCCCCATCTCGACCGTAAGCCTCAGTGGGAGCCGAACACTAACCCTATCTCCAACTCTTATCCTGAACACTAAGCCTCACCCACAGCCAAAACCCTGAGACCTACCCCAACGATAAGCTGCGCCCTGCAACGCTAACACCCCCTAACACGTATCCGTACACCAATCGCGAACCTAGGCCTCAGAGGGAGCCTAATCCTAACCCTAGCTCCAACCCTGACCCTGAACCCTAAGCCTCACAGGAAGACTGAACCCTGAGGCCTACACTAACGAAAAGCCGCGCCCTGCAACGCACACGACCCCTAACACATATCCGTACCCCAATCTCGACCCGAAGCCTCACCGGGAACCTAAACCTTACCCTAGCTCCAACTCTGACCATGAACCGTAAGCCTCACCCGCAGCCTGAACCCGGAGGCCTACCCTAACGATAACCTACGCCCTGCAACGAACACGCCACCTAACAGGTATCCGTACCCCAATCTCGGCCCTAAGCCTCACCGGAAGCCTAAACCTAACCCTAGCTCCAACTCTCACCCTGAACACTAATCCTAACCCGCAGCCTGAACCCTGAGGCCTAACCTAACGATAAGCGGAGCGCTGCAACGCACACGCCCCCTAACAAGTATCTGTACCCCAATCTCGACCCGAAGCCTCACCGGGAGCCTAACCCTATCCCGAGCTCCAACCCTGACCCTGAAACCTAAGCATCATCCGCAGCCTGAACCCTGAGGCCTACTCTAACGATAAGCTGTGCCGTGCAACTCACATGCCCCCTACACGTATCCGTACCCCACTCTCGACCCTAGGCTTCACTGGAAGCCTAATGCTAACCCTAGCTCCAACTCTGACCCTGAACACTAGGACTAACCGGAACACTGAACCTTGAGGCCTACCCTAACTACCAGCCCCGACCTGCAATGCACACGCCCCCTAACACGTATCCGTACCCCAATCTCGACCCGAAGCATAACCGGGAGCCTAAATCTAAGCCTAGCTCCAACCCTGACCCTGAACCCTAAGCCTCAACCGCAGCCTGAACCCTGAGGCCTACACTAAGGATAAGTCACGCCCTTCAACGCAAACGCCCCCTAATACGTATCCGTACCCCATTCTCGAACCTAGGCCTCACCGGGAGTATAACCCTAACCCTAGCTCCAACTCCGACCCAGAACCCTAAGCCTCACCCGCAGCCTGAAGCCTGAGGCCTACCCTAACGATTATCTGCGCCCTGCAACGCACACGCCCCCTAACACGTATCTGTACCCCAATCTCGACCCTAAGCCTCAACGGGAGCCTAAACCTAACCCTATCTCCAACCCTGTCCCTGAATCCTAAGCCTCACCCACAGCCTGATCCCTGAGGCCTACCCTAATGATTATCTGCGCACTGCAACTCAAACGCCACCTAACACGTATCCGAACACCAATCTCGACCCAAAGCCTCAAGGGGAGCCTAAAATTACCGCTAGCTCCAAACTTGACCCTGAACCCTAAGTCTCACCCGCCGCCTGAACCCTGAGGCCTGCCCTACCGTTAAGTCCCGCCCTGCAAGGCACACGCCCCTTAACACGTATCCGTACCCCAATCTCGAACCAAAGCCTCACAGGGAGCCTAACCCTAACCCTAGCTCCAACCCTGACCCTGAACAATAAACCTCACCTGCAACCTGAACCGTGAGACCTACCCTAATGATAAACCGCGCCCTGCAAGAACAACGCTCCCTAACATATATCCGTACCCCAATCTCGACCCTAGGCCTCACCGGGAGCCTAACCCTAACCCAAACTACAACCCTTATCCTGAACACTAAGCCTCATCCGCAGCCACAACCCTGAGCGCTACCCTAACGAAAAGCTGTGCCCTGCAACGCACACACCCCCGAACAGGTATCCGTACCCCAATCTCGACCCTAGGCCTCACCAGGAGTCGAACGCTAACACTACCTCCAAACCTGACCCTGAAACCTAAGCCTCAACCACAGTGTGGACCCTGAGGCCTACCCTAACGATCAGCCGTGCCCTGCAATGCACACGCCCCCTAACACGTATCCGTACCACAATCTCGAACCTAGGCCTCACCGGGAGCCTAAACCTACCCTTAGCTCCAAACCTGACCCTGAACCCTAAGCCTCAGCTGCAGCCTGAAACCTGAGACCAACACTAAAGATAAGCCGTGCTCTGCAATTCACAAGCCCCCTAACACGTATCCGTAATGCAATCTCGGCCGTAGGCCTCAGCGAGAGCCTAACCCTAACCCTATCTCCGACACTCACCCTGAACCCTAATCCACACCCGCAGCCTGAACACTGAGGCCTAACCTAACGATAAGCCACGCCCTTCAACAACAACTCCCCGTAACACGTATCCGTACCCCAATCTCGAACCTAGGCCTCAGAGGGAGCCTAACCTTAACCCTAGCTCCAACCCAGACCCTGAATCCTAAGCCTCACCCGCAGCCTGAACCCTGAAGCCTACCCTAAGTATTATCTGCGCCATGCAAAGCACACGACACCTAAGACGTATCTGTACCTCAATCACGACCGTAAGCCTCAGCCGGAGCCTAACCCTACCCCTAGCTCCAACCCTGACCGTGAAACCTAAGACTCACCCACAGTCTGAACCCTGAGGCCTAAGCTAATGTTCAGCCACGCCCTGCAATGCACAAGCGCCCTAAAACGTATCCGTAATCCAATCTCGACCCGAAGCCTAAACGGGAGCCTAAACCTAACCCTAGCTCCAACCCTGACCCTGAAAACTAAGCCTCACCCGAAGCTCGATACCTGAGGCCTACCCTAACGTCAGCCGTGTCCTGCAACTCACACGCCCCCTAACACGTATCCGTACCCCAATCTCGACCAAAAGCAACACCGGGAGCCTAACCCTAACCCTAGCTCCAACCCTGACCCTGAACAATAAACCTCACCTGCATCCAGAACCCTGAGGCCTACCCTACCGATAAACCGTGCCTTGCAACAACAACGCCCCCTAATACATATCCGTACCCCAATCTCGACCCTAGGCCTCACCGGGAGCCAAACCCTAACCCTAACTCCAACCCTTATCCTGAACACTAAGCCTCACTCGCAGCAAAAACCCTGAGCCTTACTATAACGATAAGCCGCGCCCTGCAAGGCACACTCCCCCTAAAATGTATCCGTACCCCAATCTCGAACCTAGGCCTCAGAGGGAGCCTAACCCTAACCCTAGCTACAACCCTGACCCTGAACACTAAGCCTCACCCGCAGCCTGAACCCTGAGGCCTACCCTAACAATAAGCTGCGCCCTGCAAAGCACACGCCCCCTAACACGTATATGTACCCCAATCTCGACCATAGGCCTCACCGGGAGTCGAACGCTAATGCTAGTTCCAACCCTGACCCTGAACCCTAAGCGTCACAGGAAGACGAACCCTGAGGCCTACACTAACGATAAGCCGCGCCCTGGAATGCACACGCCCCCTAACATGTATCAGTACCCAAATCTCTACCCGAAGCCTCACCGGGAACCTAAACCTAACCCTAGCTCCGACACTCACCCTGAACCCTAATCCACACCCGCAGCCTGAACCCTGAGGCCTACCCTAATGATAAACCACGCCCTGCAACAACAACTCCCCCTAACACATATCCGTACCCCAATCTCGAGCCTAGGCCTCACCGGGAGCCTAACACTTACCCTAGCTCCAATCTTGACTCTGAACCCTAAGCCTCACAGGAAGACTGAACCCTGAGGCCTACCATAACTATAAGCATCGCCCTGCAACCCACACGCCCCCTAACACGTATCCTTACCCCAATCTCGACCCTAAGCCTCACCGGGTGCCTAACCATAACCCGTACTCCAACCCTGACCCTGAAAACTAAGCCTCACCCGCAGCCTGAACCGTGAGGCCGACCCTAAAGATAAGTCGCGCCCTGCAACGCAAACGCCCCCTAACACGTATCCGAACCCCATTCTCGAACCTAGGCCTCACCGGGAGCCTAAACCTAAACATAGCTCCAACCCTAACCCTGCACCCGAAGCCTCATCCGCAGCCTTAACCCTGAAGCCTACCCTAACGATTATATGCGCCCTGCAACGCACACGCCCCTTAACAGGTATCTGTACACCAATCTCGACCGTAAGCCTCAGCGGGAGCCTAATGCTAACCGTAGCTCCAACTCTGACCATGAACACTAAGCCTCACCTGCAGCCTGAACCCTGAGGCCTACCCTAACAATAAGCCGCGCCCTGCAACGCACACACCCCCAAAGACGTATCTGTACCCCAGTCTCGTACCTAGGCCTCATCGGGAGCCGAACGCTAACGCTAGCTCCAACCCTGACCCTGAACACTAAGCCTCACCCACAGCCTGAACGCTGAGGCCAACCCTAACGATAAGTCGCGCCCTGAAACGAAAACGCGCCCTAACACGTTTCCGTACGCCAATCTCGACCCTAGGCCTCACCGGGAGCCTCACACTAACCCTAAATCCAACCCTGATCCTGTACGCTAAGCCTCATCCACAGCCTGAACCCTGAGGCCTACCCTAACGATTATCGGCGCCCTGCAATGAAAAACTCCCCCTAACACGTATCTCTACCCCCATCTCGACCGTAAGCCTCAGTGGGAGCCGAACACTAACCCTATCTCCAACTCTTATCCTGAACACTAAGCCTCACCCACAGCCAAAACCCTGAGACCTACCCCAACGATAAGCTGCACCCTGCAATGCTAACACCCCCTAACACGTATCCGTACACCAATCGCGAACCTAGGCCTCAGAGGGAGCCTAACCCTAACCCTAGCTCCAACCCTGACCCTGAACCCTAAGCCTCACCCGCAGCCTGAACCCTGAGGCCTACCATAACAATAAGCTGCACCCTGCAACGCACACGCCCGCAAAGACGTATCTGTACCCCAATCTCGAACCTAGGTCTCACAGGGAGCCTAACGCTAACGCTGGCTCCAACCCTGACCCTGAACCCTAAGCCTCACAGGAAGACTGAACCCTGAGGCCTACACTAACGAAAAGCCGCGCCCTGCAACGCACACGACCCCTAACACATATCCGTACCCCAATCTCGACCCGAAGCCTCACCGGGAACCTAAACCTTACCCTAGCTCCAACTCTGACCATGAACCGTAAGCCTCACCCGCAGCCTGAACCCGGAGGCCTACCCTAACGATAACCTACGCCCTGCAACGAACACGCCACCTAACAGGTATCCGTACCCCAATCTCGGCCCGAAGCCTCACCGGAAGCCTAAACCTAACCCTAGCTCCAACTCTCACCCTGAACACTAATCCTAACCCGCAGCCTGAACCCTGAGGCCTAACCTAACGATAAGCGGAGCGCTGCAACGCACACGCCCCCTAACAAGTATCTGTACCCCAATCTCGACCCGAAGCCTCACCGGGAGCCTAACCCTATCCCGAGCTCCAACCCTGACCCTGAAACCTAAGCATCATCCGCAGCCTGAACCCTGAGGCCTACTCTAACGATAAGCTGTGTCGTGCAACTCACATGCCCCCTACACGTATCCGTACCCCACTCTCGACCCTAGGCTTCACTGGAAGCCTAATGCTAACCCTAGCTCCAACTCTGACCCTGAACACTAGGACTAACCGGAACACTGAACCTTGAGGCCTACCCTAACTACCAGCCCCGACCTGCAGTGCACACGCCCCCTAACACGTATCCGTACCCCAATCTCGACCCGAAGCATAACCGGGAGCCTAAATCTAAGCCTAGCTCCAACCCTGACCCTGAACCCTAAGCCTCAACCGCAGCCTGAACCCTGAGGCCTACACTAAGGATAAGTCACGCCCTTCAACGCAAACGCCCCCTAATACGTATCCGTACCCCATTCTCGAACCTAGGCCTCACCGGGAGTATAACCCTAACCCTAGCTCCAACTCCGACCCAGAACCCTAAGCCTCACCCGCAGCCTGAAGCCTGAGGCCTACCCTAACGATTATCTGCGCCCTGCAACGCACACGCCCCCTAACACGTATCTGTACCCCAATCTCAACCCTAAGCCTCAACGGGAGCCTAAACCTAACCCTATCTCCAACCCTGTCCCTGAATCCTAAGCCTCACCCACAGCCTGATCCCTGAGGCCTACCCTAATGATTATCTGCGCACTGCAACTCAAACGCCACCTAACACGTATCCGAACACCAATCTCGACCCAAAGCCTCAAGGGGAGCCTAAAATTACCGCTAGCTCCAAACTTGACCCTGAACCCTAAGTCTCACCCGCCGCCTGAACCCTGAGGCCTGCCCTACCGTTAAGTCCCGCCCTGCAAGGCACACGCCCCTTAACACGTATCCGTACCCCAATCTCGAACCAAAGCCTCACAGGGAGCCTAACCCTAACCCTAGCTCCAACCCTGACCCTGAACAATAAACCTCACCTGCAACCTGAACCGTGAGACCTACCCTAATGATAAACCGCGCCCTGCAAGAACAACGCTCCCTAACATATATCCGTACCCCAATCTCGACCCTAGGCCTCACCGGGAGCCTAACCCTAACCCAAACTACAACCCTTATCCTGAACACTAAGCCTCATCCGCAGCCACAACCCTGAGCGCTACCCTAACGAAAAGCTGTGCCCTGCAACGCACACACCCCCGAACAGGTATCCGTACCCCAATCTCGACCCTAGGCCTCACCAGGAGTCGAACGCTAACACTACCTCCAAACCTGACCCTGAAACCTAAGCCTCAAACACAGTGTGAACCCTGAGGCCTACCCTAACGATCAGCCGTGCCCTGCAATGCACACGCCCCCTAACACGTATCCGTACCACAATCTCGAACCTAGGCCTCACCGGGAGCCTAAACCTAACCTTAGCTCCAAACCTGACCCTGAACCCTAAGCCTCAACCGCAGCCTGAACCCTGAGACCTACACTAACGATCAGCCGTGCCCTGCAATGCACACGCCCCCTAACACGTATCCATACTCCAATCTCGGCCATAGGCCTCAGCGAGAGCCTAAGCCAAACCAGAGCTCCAACCCTGACCCTGAACACTAAGCCTCACCCGCAGCCTGAACCCTGGGGCCTACCCTTACGATAAGTCACGCCCTGCAACGCAAATGCCCCCTAACACGTTTCCGTAACCGAATCTCGACCATAGGCCTCACCGCCTGCCTAACCATAACCCTAGCTCCAACCCTGACCCTGAACGCTAAGCCTCACCTGCAGCCTGAACGCTGAGGCCTAGGCTAAGGATAAGCCACGCCGTGCAACTCACACGCCCCCTTACATGTATCCGTATCCCAATGTCGAACCTAGGCCGCAACGGGGGCCTAACGCTAACCATAGCTCCAACACTGACCCTGAATCCTAAGCCTTACCGGAAGTCTGAACCCTGAGGCCCACCCTAACTATAGGCCGTGCCTTGCAAACCACACGCCCCCTATCACGTATCCGTACCCCAATCTCGACCCTAGGCATCACCTGGAGCCTAAACCTAAACTTAGCTCCAAACCTGACCCTGAACCCTAAGCCTCAGCTGCAGCCTGAAACCTGAGACCAACACTAAAGATAAACCATGCTGTGCAATTCACAAGCCCCCTAACACGTATCCGTAATGCAATCTCGGCCGTAGGCCTCAGCGAGAGCCTAACCCTAACCCTATCTCCGACACTCACCCTGAACCCTAATCCACACCCGCAGCCTGAACACTGAGGCCTAACCTAACGATAAGCCATGCCCTTCAACAACAACTCCCCGTAACACGTATCCGTACCCCAATCTCGAACCTTGGCCTCAGAGGGAGCCTAACCTTAACCCTAGCTCCAACCCAGACCCTGAATCCTAAGCCTCACCCGCAGCCTGAACCCTGAAGCCTACCCTAAGTATTATCTGCGCCATGCAAAGCACACGACACCTAAGACGTATCTGTACCTCAATCACGACCGTAAGCCTCAGCCGGTGCCTAACCCTACCCCTAGCTCCAACCCTGACCGTGAAACCTAAGACTCACCCACAGTCTGAACCCTGAGGCCTAAGCTAATGTTCAGCCACGCCCTGCAATGCACAAGCGCCCTAAAACGTATCCGTAATCCAATCTCGACCCGAAGCCTAAACGGGAGCCTAAACCTAACCCTAGCTCCAACCCTGACCCTGAAAACTAAGCCTCACCCGAAGCTCGATACCTGAGGCCTACCCTAACGTCAGCCGTGTCCTGCAACTCACACGCCCCCTAACACGTATCCGTACCCCAATCTCGACCAAAAGCAACACCGGGAGCCTAACCCTAACCCTAGCTCCAACCCTGACCCTGAACAATAAACCTCAACTGCATCCAGAACCCTGAGGCCTACCCTACCGATAAACCGTGCCTTGCAACAACAACGCCCCCTAATACATATCCGTACCCCAATCTCGACCCTAGGCCTCACCGGGAGCCAAACCCTAACCCTAACTCCAACCCTTATCCTGAACACTAAGCCTCACTCGCAGCAAAAACCCTGAGCCTTACTATAACGATAAGCCGCGCCCTGCAAGGCACACTCCCCCTAAAATGTATCCGTACCCCAATCTCGAACCTAGGCCTCAGAGGGAGCCTAACCCTAACCCTAGCTACAACCCTGACCCTGAACACTAAGCCTCACCCGCAGCCTGAACCCTGAGGCCTACCCTAACAATAAGCTGCGCCCTGCAAAGCACACACCCCCTAACACGTATATGTACCCCAATCTCGACCATAGGCCTCACCGGGAGTCGAACGCTAATGCTAGTTCCAACCCTGACCCTGAACCCTAAGCGTCACAGGAAGACGAACCCTGAGGCCTACACTAACGATAAGCCGCGCCCTGGATTGCACACGCACCCTAACATGTATCAGTACCCAAATCTCTACCCGAAGCCTCATCGGGAACCTAAACCTAACCCTAGCTCCGACACTCACCCTGAACCCTAATCCACACCCGCAGCCTGAACCCTGAGGCCTACCCTAATGATAAACCACGCCCTGCAACAACAACTCCCCCTAACACATATCCGTACCCCAATCTCGAGCCTAGGCCTCACCGGGAGCCTAACACTTACCCTAGCTCCAATCTTGACTCTGAACCCTAAGCCTCACAGGAAGACTGAACCCTGAGGCCTACCATAACTATAAGCATCGCCCTGCCACCCACACGCCCCCTAACACGTATCCTTACCCCAATCTCGACCCTAAGCCTCACCGGGTGCCTAACCATAACCCGTACTCTAACCCTGACCCTGAAAACTAAGCCTCACCCGCAGCCTGAACCGTGAGGCCGACCCTAAAGATAAGTCGCGCCCTGCAACGCAAACGCCCCCTAACACGTATCCGAACCCCATTCTCGAACCTAGGCCTCACTGGGAGCCTAAACCTAAACATAGCTCCAACCCTAACCCTGCACCCGAAGCCTCATCCGCAGCCTTAACCCTGAAGCCTACCCTAACGATTATATGCGCCCTGCAACGCACACGCCCCTTAACAGGTATCTGTACACCAATCTCGACCGTAAGCCTCAGCGGGAGCCTAATCCTAACCGTAGCTCCAACTCTGACCATGAACACTAAGCCTCACCTGCAGCCTGAACCCTGAGTCCTACCCTAACAATAAGCCGCGCCCTGCAACGCACACACCCCCAAAGACGTATCTGTACCCCAGTCTCGTACCTAGGCCTCATCGGGAGCCGAACGCTATCGCTAGCTCCAACCCTGACCCTGAACACTAAGCCTCACCCGCAGCCTGAACGCTGAGGCCAACCCTAACGATAAGTCGCGCCCTGAAACGAAAACGCGCCCTAACACGTTTCCGTACGCCAATCTCGACCCTAGGCCTCACCGGGAGCCTCACACTAACCCTAAATCCAACCCTGATCCTGTACGCTAAGCCTCATCCACAACCTGAACCCTGAGGCCTACCCTAACGATTATCGGCGCCCTGCAATGAAAAACTCCCCCTAACACGTATCTCTACCCCCATCTCGACCGTAAGCCTCAGTGGGAGCCGAACACTAACCCTATCTCCAACTCTTATCCTGAACACTAAGCCTCACCCACAGCCAAAACCCTGAGACCTACCCCAACGATAAGCTGCGCCCTGCAACGCTAACACCCCCTAACACGTATCCGTACACCAATCGCGAACCTAGGCCTCAGAGGGAGCCTAATCCTAACCCTAGCTCCAACCCTGACCCTGAACCCCAAGCCTCACCCACAGCCTGAACCCTGAGGCCTACCATAACAATAAGCTGCACCCTGCAACGCACACGCCCGCAAAGACGTATCTGTACCCCAATCTCGAACCTAGGTCTCACCGGGAGCCTAACGCTAACGCTGGCTCCAACCCTGACCCTGAACCCTAAGCCTCACAGGAAGACTGAACCCTGAGGCCTACACTAACGAAAAGCCGCGCCCTGCAACGCACACGACCCCTAACACATATCCGTACCCCAATCTCGACCCGAAGCCTCACCGGGAACCTAAACCTTACCCTAGCTCCAACTCTGACCATGAACCGTAAGCCTCACCCACAGCCTGAACCCGGAGGCCTACCCTAACGATAACCTACGCCCTGCAACGAACACGCCACCTAACAGGTATCCGTACCCCAATCTCGGCCCGAAGCCTCACCGGAAGCCTAAACCTAACCCTAGCTCCAACTCTCACCCTGAACACTAATCCTAACCCGCAGCCTGAACCCTGAGGCCTAACCTAACGATAAGCGGAGCACTGCAACGCACACGCCCCCTAACAAGTATCTGTACCCCAATCTCGACCCAAAGCCTCACCGGGAGCCTAACCCTATCCCGAGCTCCAACCCTGACCCTGAAACCTAAGCATCATCCGCAGCCTGAACCCTGAGGCCTACTCTAACGATAAGCTGTGCTGTGCAACTCACATGCCGCCTACACGTATCCGTACCCCACTCTCGACCCTAGGCTTCACTGGAAGCCTAATGCTAACCCTAGCTCCAACTCTGACCCTGAACACTAGGACTAACCGGAACACTGAACCTTGAGGCCTACCCTAACTACCAACCCCGACCTGCAGTGCACACGCCCCCTAACACGTATCCGTACCCCAATCTCGACCCGAAGCATAACCGGGAGCCTAAATCTAAGCCTAGCTCCAACCCTGACCCTGAACCCTAAGCCTCAACCGCAGCCTGAACCCTGAGGCCTACACTAAGGATAAGTCACGCCCTTCAACGCAAACGCCCCCTAATATGTATCCGTACCCCATTCTCGAACCTAGGCCTCACCGGGAGTATAACCCTAACCCTAGCTCCAACTCCGACCCAGAACCCTAAGCCTCACCCGCAGCCTGAAGCCTGAGGCCTACCCTAACGATTATCTGCGCCCTGCAACGCACACGCCCCCTAACACGTATCTGTACCCCAATCTCAACCCTAAGCCTCAACGGGAGCCTAAACCTAACCCTATCTCCAACCCTGTCCCTGAATCCTAAGCCTCACCCACAGCCTGATCCCTGAGGCCTACCCTAATGATTATCTGCGCACTGCAACTCAAACGCCACCTAACACGTATCCGAACACCAATCTCGACCCAAAGCCTCAAGGGGAGCCTAAAATTACCGCTAGCTCCAAACTTGACCCTGAACCCTAAGTCTCACCCGCCGCCTGAACCCTGAGGCCTGCCCTACCGTTAAGTCCCGCCCTGCAAGGCACACGCCCCTTAACACGTATCCGTACCCCAATCTCGAACCAAAGCCTCACAGGGAGCCTAACCCTAACCCTAGCTCCAACCCTGACCCTGAACAATAAACCTCACCTGCAACCTGAACCGTGAGACCTACCCTAATGATAAACCGCGCCCTGCAAGAACAACTCTCCCTAACATATATCCGTACCCCAATCTCGACCCTAGGCCTCACCGGGAGCCTAACCCTAACCCAAACTACAACCCTTATACTGAACACTAAGCCTCATCCGCAGCCACAACCCTGAGCGCTACCCTAACGAAAAGCTGTGCCCTGCAACGCACACACCCCCGAACAGGTATCCGTACCCCAATCTCGACCCTAGGCCTCACCAGGAGTCGTACGCTAACACTACCTCCAAACCTGACCCTGAAACCTAAGCCTCAACCACAGTGTGAACCCTGAGGCCTACCCTAACGATCAGCCGTGCCCTGCAATGCACACGCCCCCTAACACGTATCCGTACCACAATCTCGAACCTAGGCCTCACCGGGAGCCTAAACCTAACCTTAGCTCCAAACCTGACCCTGAACCCTAAGCCTCAACCGCAGCCTGAACCCTGAGACCTACACTAACGATCAGCCGTGCCCTGCAATGCACACGCCCCCTAACACGTATCCATACTCCAATCTCGGCCATAGGCCTCAGCGAGAGCCTAAGCCAAACCAGAGCTCCAACCCTGACCCTGAACACTAAGCCTCACCCGCAGCCTGAACCCTGGGGCCTACCCTTACGATAAGTCACGCCCTGCAACGCAAATGCCCCCTAACACGTTTCCGTAACCGAATCTCGACCATAGGCCTCACCGCCTGACTAACCATAACCCTAGCTCCAACCCTGACCCTGAACGCTAAGCCTCACCTGCAGCCTGAACGCTGAGGCCTAGGCTAAGGATAAGCCACGCCATGCAACTCACACGCCCCCTTACATGTATCCGTATCCCAATGTCGAACCTAGGCCGCAACGGGTGCCTAACGCTAACCATAGCTCCAACACTGACCCTGAATCCTAAGCCTTACCGGAAGTCTGAACCCTGAGGCCCACCCTAACTATAGGCCGTGCCCTGCAAACCACACGCCCCCTAACACGTATCCGTACCCCAATCTCGACCCTAGGCATCACCTGGAGCCTAAACCTAAACTTAGCTCCAAACCTGACCCTGAACCCTAAGCCTCAGCTGCAGCCTGAAACCTGAGACCAACACTAAAGATAAGCCGTGCTCTGCAATTCACAAGCCCCCTAACACGTATCCGTAATGCAATCTCGGCCGTAGGCCTCAGCGAGAGCCTAACCCTAACCCTATCTCCGACACTCACCCTGAACCCTAATCCACACCCGCAGCCTGAACACTGAGGCCTAACCTAACGATAAGCCACGCCCTTCAACAACAACTCCCCGTAACACATATCCGTACCCCAATCTGGAACCTAGGCCTCAGAGGGAGCCTAACCTTAACCCTAGCTCCAACCCAGACCCTGAATCCTAAGCCTCACCCGCAGCCTGAACCCTGAAGCCTACCCTAAGTATTATCTGCGCCATGCAAAGCACACGACACCTAAGACGTATCTGTACCTCAATCACGACCGTAAGCCTCAGCCGGAGCCTAACCCTACCCCTAGCTCCAACCCTGACCGTGAAACCTAAGACTCACCCACAGTCTGAACCCTGAGGCCTAAGCTAATGTTCAGCCACGCCCTGCAATGCACAAGCGCCCTAAAACGTATCCGTAATCCAATCTCGACCCGAAGCCTAAACGGGAGCCTAAACCTAACCCTAGCTCCAACCCTGACCCTGAAAACTAAGCCTCACCCGAAGCTCGATACCTGAGGCCTACCCTAACGTCAGCCGTGTCCTGCAACTCACACGCCCCCTAACACGTATCCGTACCCCAATCTCGACCAAAAGCAACACCGGGAGCCTAACCCTAACCCTAGCTCCAACCCTGACCCTGAACAATAAACCTCACCTGCATCCAGAACCCTGAGGCCTACCCTACCGATAAACCGTGCCTTGCAACAACAACGCCCCCTAATACATATCCGTACCCCAATCTCGACCCTAGGCCTCACCGGGAGCCAAACCCTAACCCTAACTCCAACCCTTATCCTGAACACTAAGCCTCACTCGCAGCAAAAACCCTGAGCCTTACTATAACGATAAGCCGCGCCCTGCAAGGCACACTCCCCCTAAAATGTATCCGTACCCCAATCTCGAACCTAGGCCTCAGAGGGAGCCTAACCCTAAC
Organism: Kogia breviceps; assembly: GCF_026419965.1. Classification (NCBI taxonomy): domain Eukaryota; kingdom Metazoa; phylum Chordata; class Mammalia; order Artiodactyla; family Physeteridae; genus Kogia; species Kogia breviceps. Next base: position 91,187,937 of record NC_081316.1, on the reverse strand, counting down.
CCTAGCTACAACCCTGACCCTGAACACTAAGCCTCACCCGCAGCCTGAACCCTGAGGCCTACCCTAACAATAAGCTGCGCCCTGCAAAGCACACGCCCCCTAACACGTATATGTACCCCAATCTCGACCATAGGCCTCACCGGGAGTCGAACGCTAATGCTAGTTCCAACCCTGACCCTGAACCCTAAGCGTCACAGGAAGACGAACCCTGAGGCCTACACTAACGATAAGCCGCGCCCTGGAATGCACACGCCCCCTAACATGTATCAGTACCCAAATCTCTACCCGAAGCCTCACCGGGAACCTAAACCTAACCCTAGCTCCGACACTCACCCTGAACCCTAATCCACACCCGCAGCCTGAACCCTGAGGCCTACCCTAATGATAAACCACGCCCTGCAACAACAACTCCCCCTAACACATATCCGTACCCCAATCTCGAGCCTAGGCCTCACCGGGAGCCTAACACTTACCCTAGCTCCAATCTTGACTCTGAACCCTAAGCCTCACAGGAAGACTGAACCCTGAGGCCTACCATAACTATAAGCATCGCCCTGCAACCCACACGCCCCCTAACACGTATCCTTACCCCAATCTCGACCCTAAGCCTCACCGGGTGCCTAACCATAACCCGTACTCCAACCCTGACCCTGAAAACTAAGCCTCACCCGCAGCCTGAACCGTGAGGCCGACCCTAAAGATAAGTCGCGCCCTGCAACGCAAACGCCCCCTAACACGTATCCGAACCCCATTCTCGAACCTAGGCCTCACCGGGAGCCTAAACCTAAACATAGCTCCAACCCTAACCCTGCACCCGAAGCCTCATCCGCAGCCTTAACCCTGAAGCCTACCCTAACGATTATATGCGCCCTGCAACGCACACGCCCCTTAACAGGTATCTGTACACCAATCTCGACCGTAAGCCTCAGCGGGAGCCTAATCCTAACCGTAGCTCCAACTCTGACCATGAACACTAAGCCTCACCTGCAGCCTGAACCCTGAGGCCTACCCTAACAATAAGCCGCGCCCTGCAAGGCACACACCCCCAAAGACGTATCTGTACCCCAGTCTCATACCTAGGCCTCATCGGGAGCCGAACGCTAACGCTAGCTCCAACTCTGACCCTGAACACTAAGCCTCACCCACAGCCTGAACGCTGAGGCCAACCCTAACGATAAGTCGCGCCCTGAAACGAAAACGCGCCCTAACACGTTTCCGTACGCCAATCTCGACCCTAGGCCTCACCGGGAGCCTCACACTAACCCTAAATCCAACCCAGATCCTGTACGCTAAGCCTCATCCACAGCCTGAACCCTGAGGCCTACCCTAACGATTATCGGGGCCCTGCAATGAAAAACTCCCCCTAACACGTATCTCTACCCCCATCTCGACCGTAAGCCTCAGTGGGAGCCGAACACTAACCCTATCTCCAACTCTTATCCTGAACACTAAGCCTCACCCACAGCCAAAACCCTGAGACCTACCCCAACGATAAGCTGCGCCCTGCAACGCTAACACCCCCTAACACGTATCCGTACACCAATCGCGAACCTAGGCCTCAGAGGGAGCCTAATCCTAACCCTAGCTCCAACCCTGACCCTGAACCCTAAGCCTCACCCGCAGTCTGAACCCTGAGGCCTACCATAACAATAAGCTGCACCCTGCAACGCACACGCCCGCAAAGACGTATCTGTACCCCAATCTCGAACCTAGGTCTCACAGGGAGCCTAACGCTAACGCTGGCTCCAACCCTGACCCTGAACCCTAAGCCTCACAGGAAGACTGAACCCTGAGGCCTACACTAACGAAAAGCCGCGCCCTGCAACGCACACGACCCCTAACACATATCCGTACCCCAATCTCGACCCGAAGCCTCACCGGGAACCTAAACCTTACCCTAGCTCCAACTCTGACCATGAACCGTAAGCCTCACCCGCAGCCTGAACCCGGAGGCCTACCCTAACGATAACCTACGCCCTGCAACGAACACGCCACCTAACAGGTATCCGTACCCCAATCTCGGCCCGAAGCCTCACCGGAAGCCTAAACCTAACCCTAGCTCCAACTCTCACCCTGAACACTAATCCTAACCCGCAGCCTGAACCCTGAGGCCTAACCTAACGATAAGCGGAGCGCTGCAATGCACACGCCCCCTAACAAGTATCTGTACCCCAATCTCGACCCGAAGCCTCACCGGGAGCCTAACCCTATCCCGAGCTCCAACCCTGACCCTGAAACCTAAGCATCATCCGCAGCCTGAACCCTGAGGCCTACTCTAACGATAAGCTGTGCCGTGCAACTCACATGCCCCCTACACGTATCCGTACCCCACTCTCGACCCTAGGCTTCACTGGAAGCCTAATGCTAACCCTAGCTCCAACTCTGACCCTGAACACTAGGACTAACCGGAACACTGAACCTTGAGGCCTACCCTAACTACCAGCCCCGACCTGCAATGCACACGCCCCCTAACACATATCCGTAACCCAATCTCGAACCTAGGCCTCAGAGGGAGCCTAACCTTAACCCTAGCTCCAACCCAGACCCTGAATCCTAAGCCTCACCCGCAGCCTGAACCCTGAAGCCTACCCTAAGTATTATCTGCGCCATGCAAAGCACACGACACCTAAGACGTATCTGTACCTCAATCACGACCGTAAGCCTCAGCCGGAGCCTAACCCTACCCCTAGCTCCAACCCTGACCGTGAAACCTAAGACTCACCCACAGTCTGAACCCTGAGGCCTAAGCTAATGTTCAGCCACGCCCTGCAATGCACAAGCGCCCTAAAACGTATCCGTAATCCAATCTCGACCCGAAGCCTAAACGGGAGCCTAAACCTAACCCTAGCTCCAACCCTGACCCTGAAAACTAAGCCTCACCCGAAGCTCGATACCTGAGGCCTACCCTAACGTCAGCCGTGTCCTGCAACTCACACGCCCCCTAACACGTATCCGTACCCCAATCTCGACCAAAAGCAACACCGGGAGCCTAACCCTAACCCTAGCTCCAACCCTGACCCTGAACAATAAACCTCACCTGCATCCAGAACCCTGAGTCCTACCCTACCGATAAACCGTGCCTTGCAACAACAACGCCCCCTAATACATATCCGTACCCCAATCTCGACCCTAGGCCTCACCGGGAGCCAAACCCTAACCCTAACTCCAACCCTTATCCTGAACACTAAGCCTCACTCGCAGCAAAAACCCTGAGCCTTACTATAACGATAAGCCGCGCCCTGCAAGGCACACTCCCCCTAAAATGTATCCGTACCCCAATCTCGAACCTAGGCCTCAGAGGGAGCCTAACCCTAACCCTAGCTACAACCCTGACCCTGAACACTAAGCCTCACCCGCAGCCTGAACCCTGAGGCCTACCCTAACAATAAGCTGCGCCCTGCAAAGCACACGCCCGCTAACACGTATATGTACCCCAATCTCGACCATAGGCCTCACCGGGAGTCGAACGCTAATGCTAGTTCCAACCCTGACCCTGAACCCTAAGCGTCACAGGAAGACGAACCCTGAGGCCTACACTAACGATAAGCCGTGCCCTGGAATGCACACGCCCCCTAACATGTATCAGTACCCAAATCTCTACCCGAAGCCTCACCGGGAACCTAAACCTAACCCTAGCTTCGACACTCACCCTGAACCCTAATCCACACCCGCAGCCTGAACCCTGAGGCCTACCCTAATGATAAACCACGCCCTGCAACAACAACTCCCCCTAACACATATCCGTACCCCAATCTCGAGCCTAGGCCTCACCGGAGCCTAACACTTACCCTAGCTCCAATCTTGACTCTGAACCCTAAGCCTCACAGGAAGACTGAACCCTGAGGCCTACCATAACTATAAGCATCGCCCTGCAACCCACACGCCCCCTAACACGTATCCTTACCCCAATCTCGACCCTAAGCCTCACCGGGTGCCTAACCATAACCCGTACTCCAACCCTGACCCTGAAAACTAAGCCTCACCCGCAGCCTGAACCGTGAGGCCGACCCTAAAGATAAGTCGCGCCCTGCAACGCAAACGCCCCCTAACACGTATCCGAACCCCATTCTCGAACCTAGGCCTCACCGGGAGCCTAAACCTAAACATAGCTCCAACCCTAACCCTGCACCCGAAGCCTCATCCGCAGCCTTAACCCTGAAGCCTACCCTAACGATTATATGCGCCCTGCAACGCACACGCCCCTTAACAGGTATCTGTACACCAATCTCGACCGTAAGCCTCAGCGGGAGCCTAATCCTAACCGTAGCTCCAACTCTGACCATGAACACTAAGCCTCACCTGCAGCCTGAACCCTGAGGCCTACCCTAACAATAAGCTGCGCCCTGCAACGCACACACCCCCAAAGACGTATCTGTACCCCAGTCTCGTACCTAGGCCTCATCGGGAGCCGAACGCTAACGCTAGCTCCAACCCTGACCCTGAACACTAAGCCTCACCCGCAGCCTGAACGCTGAGGCCAACCCTAACGATAAGTCGCGCCCTGAAACGAAAACGCGCCCTAACACGTTTCCGTACGCCAATCTCGACCCTAGGCCTCACCGGGAGCCTCACACTAACCCTAAATCCAACCCTGATCCTGTACGCTAAGCCTCATCCACAGCCTGAACCCTGAGGCCTACCCTAACGATTATCGGCGCCCTGCAATGAAAAACTCCCCCTAACACGTATCTCTACCCCCATCTCGACCGTAAGCCTCAGTGGGAGCCGAACACTAACCCTATCTCCAACTCTTATCCTGAACACTAAGCCTCACCCACAGCCAAACCCTGAGACCTACCCCAACGATAAGCTGCGCCCTGCAACGCTAACACCCCCTAACACGTATCCGTACACCAATCGCGAACCTAGGCCTCAGAGGGAGCCTAATCCTAACCCTAGCTCCAACCCTGACCCTGAACCCTAGGCCTCACCCGCAGCCTGAACCCTGAGGCCTACCATAACAATAAGCTGCACCCTGCAACGCACACGCCCGCAAAGACGTATCTGTACCCCAATCTCGAACCTAGGTCTCACAGGGAGCCTAACGCTAACGCTGGCTCCAACCCTGACCCTGAACCCTAAGCCTCACAGGAAGACTGAACCCTGAGGCCTACACTAACGAAAAGCCACGCCCTGCAACGCACACGACCCCTAACACATATCCGTACCCCAATCTCGACCCGAAGCCTCACCGGGAACCTAAACCTTACCCTAGCTCCAACTCTGACCATGAACCGTAAGCCTCACCCGCAGCCTGAACCCGGAGGCCTACCCTAACGATAACCTACGCCCTGCAACGAACACGCCACCTAACAGGTATCCGTACCCCAATCTCGGCCCGAAGCCTCACCGGAAGCCTAAACCTAACCCTAGCTCCAACTCTCACCCTGAACACTAATCCTAACCCGCAGCCTGAACCCTGAGGCCTAACCTAACGATAAGCGGAGCGCTGCAACGCACACGCCCCCTAACAAGTATCTGTACCCCAATCTCGACCCGAAGCCTCACCGGGAGCCTAACCCTATCCCGAGCTCCAACCCTGACCCTGAAACCTAAGCATCATCCGCAGCCTGAACCCTGAGGCCTACTCTAACGATAAGCTGTGCCGTGCAACTCACATGCCCCCTACACGTATCCGTACCCCACTCTCGACCCTAGGCTTCACTGGAAGCCTAATGCTAACCCTAGCTCCAACTCTGACCCTGAACACTAGGACTAATCGGAACACTGAACCTTGAGGCCTACCCTAACTACCAGCCCCGACCTGCAATGCACACGCCCCCTAACACGTATCCGTACCCCAATCTCGACCCGAAGCATAACCGGGAGCCTAAATCTAAGCCTAGCTCCTGAACCCTAAGCCTCAACCGCAGCCTGAACCCTGAGGCCTACACTAAGGATAAGTCACGCCCTTCAACGCAAACGCCCCCTAATACGTATCCGTACCCCATTCTCGAACCTAGGCCTCACCGGGAGTATAACCCTAACCCTAGCTCCAACTCCGACCCAGAACCCTAAGCCTCACCCGCAGCCTGAAGCCTGAGGCCTACCCTAACGATTATCTGCGCCCTGCAACGCACACGCCCCCTAACACGTATCTGTACCCCAATCTCAACCCTAAGCCTCAACGGGAGCCTAAACCTAACCCTATCTCCAACCCTGTCCCTGAATCCTAAGCCTCACCCACAGCCTGATCCCTGAGGCCTACCCTAATGATTATCTGCGCACTGCAACTCAAACGCCACCTAACACGTATCCGAACACCAATCTCGACCCAAAGCCTCAAGGGGAGCCTAAAATTACCGCTAGCTCCAAACTTGACCCTGAACCCTAAGTCTCACCCGCCGCCTCAACCCTGAGGCCTGCCCTACCGTTAAGTCCCGCCCTGCAAGGCACACGCCCCTTAACACGTATCCGTACCCCAATCTCGAACCAAAGCCTCACAGGGAGCCTAACCCTAACCCTAGCTCCAACCCTGACCCTGAACAATAAACCTCACCTGCAACCTGAACCGTGAGACCTACCCTAATGATAAACCGCGCCCTGCAAGAACAACGCTCCCTAACATATATCCGTACCCCAATCTCGACCCTAGGCCTCACCGGGAGCCTAACCCTAACCCAAACTACAACCCTTATCCTGAACACTAAGCCTCATCCGCAGCCACAACCCTGAGCGCTACCCTAACGAAAAGCTGTGCCCTGCAACGCACACACCCCCGAACAGGTATCCGTACCCCAATCTCGACCCTAGGCCTCACCAGGAGTCGAACGCTAACACTACCTCCAAACCTGACCCTGAAACCTAAGCCTCAACCACAGTGTGAACCCTGAGGCCTACCCTAACGATCAGCCGTGCCCTGCAATGCACACGCCCCCTAACACGTATCCGTACCACAATCTCGAACCTAGGCCTCACCGGGAGCCTAAACCTAACCTTAGCTCCAAACCTGACCCTGAACCCTAAGCCTCAACCGCAGCCTGAACCCTGAGACCTACACTAACGATCAGCCGTGCCCTGCAATGCACACGCCCCCTAACACGTATCCATACTCCAATCTCGGCCATAGGCCTCAGCGAGAGCCTAAGCCAAACCAGAGCTCCAACCCTGACCCTGAACACTAAGCCTCACCCGCAGCCTGAACCCTGGGGCCTACCCTTACGATAAGTCACGCCCTGCAACGCAAATGCCCCCTAACACGTTTCCGTAACCGAATCTCGACCATAGGCCTCACCGCCTGCCTAACCATAACCCTAGCTCCAACCCTGACCCTGAACGCTAAGCCTCACCTGCAGCCTGAACGCTGAGGCCTAGGCTAAGGATAAGCCACGCCGTGCAACTCACACGCCCCCTTACATGTATCCGTATCCCAATGTCGAACCTAGGCCGCAACGGGTGCCTAACGCTAACCATAGCTCCAACACTGACCCTGAATCCTAAGCCTTACCGGAAGTCTGAACCCTGAGGCCCACCCTAACTATAGGCCGTGCCCTGCAAACCACACGCCCCCTAACACGTATCCGTACCCCAATCTCGACCCTAGGCATCACCTGGAGCCTAAACCTAAACTTAGCTCCAAACCTGACCCTGAACCCTAAGCCTCAGCTGCAGCCTGAAACCTGAGACCAACACTAAAGATAAGCCGTGCTCTGCAATTCACAAGCCCCCTAACACGTATCCGTAATGCAATCTCGGCCGTAGGCCTCAGCGAGAGCCTAACCCTAACCCTATCTCCGACACTCACCCTGAACCCTAATCCACACCCGCAGCCTGAACACTGAGGCCTAACCTAACGATAAGCCACGCCCTTCAACAACAACTCCCCGTAACACGTATCCGTACCCCAATCTCGAACCTAGGCCTCAGAGGGAGCCTAACCTTAACCCTAGCTCCAACCCAGACCCTGAATCCTAAGCCTCACCCGCAGCCTGAACCCTGAAGCCTACCCTAAGTATTATCTGCGCCATGCAAAGCACACGACACCTAAGACGTATCTGTACCTCAATCACGACCGTAAGCCTCAGCCGGAGCCTAACCCTACCCCTAGCTCCAACCCTGACCGTGAAACCTAAGACTCACCCACAGTCTGAACCCTGAGGCCTAAGCTAATGTTCAGCCACGCCCTGCAATGCACAAGCGCCCTAAAACGTATCCGTAATCCAATCTCGACCCGAAGCCTAAACGGGAGCCTAAACCTAACCCTAGCTCCAACCCTGACCCTGAAAACTAAGCCTCACCCGAAGCTCGATACCTGAGGCCTACCCTAACGTCAGCCGTGTCCTGCAACTCACACGCCCCCTAACACGTATCCGTACCCCAATCTCGACCAAAAGCAACACCGGGAGCCTAACCCTAACCCTAGCTCCAACCCTGACCCTGAACAATAAACCTCACCTGCATCCAGAACCCTGAGGCCTACCCTACCGATAAACCGTGCCTTGCAACAACAACGCCCCCTAATACATATCCGTACCCCAATCTCGACCCTAGGCCTCACCGGGAGCCAAACCCTAAGCCTAACTCCAACCCTTATCCTGAACACTAAGCCTCACTCACAGCAAAAACCCTGAGCCTTACTATAACGATAAGCCGCGCCCTGCAAGGCACACTCCCCCTAAAATGTATCCGTACCCCAATCTCGAACCTAGGCCTCAGAGGGAGCCTAACCCTAACCCTAGCTACAACCCTGACCCTGAACACTAAGCCTCACCCGCAGCCTGAACCCTGAGGCCTACCCTAACAATAAGCTGCGCCCTGCAACGCACACGCCCCCTAACACGTATATGTACCCCAATCTCGACCATAGGCCTCACCGGGAGTCGAACGCTAATGCTAGTTCCAACCCTGACCCTGAACCCTAAGCGTCACAGGAAGACGAACCCTGAGGCCTACACTAACGATAAGCCGCGCCCTGGAATGCACACGCCCCCTAACATGTATCAGTACCCAAATCTCTACCCGAAGCCTCACCGGGAACCTAAACCTAACCCTAGCTCCGACACTCACCCTGAACCCTAATCCACACCCGCAGCCTGAACCCTGAGGCCTACCCTAATGATAAACCACGCCCTGCAACAACAACTCCCCCTAACACATATCCGTACCCCAATCTCGAGCCTAGGCCTCACCGGGAGCCTAACACTTACCCTAGCTCCAATCTTGACTCTGAACCCTAAGCCTCACAGGAAGACTGAACCCTGAGGCCTACCATAACTATAAGCATCGCCCTGCAACCCACACGCCCCCTAACACGTATCCTTACCCCAATCTCGACCCTAAGCCTCACCGGGTGCCTAACCATAACCCGTACTCCAACCCTGACCCTGAAAACTAAGCCTCACCCGCAGCCTGAACCGTGAGGCCGACCCTAAAGATAAGTCGCGCCCTGCAACGCAAACGCCCCCTAACACGTATCCGAACCCCATTCTCGAACCTAGGCCTCACCGGGAGCCTAAACCTAAACATAGCTCCAACCCTAACCCTGCACCCGAAGCCTCATCCGCAGCCTTAACCCTGAAGCCTACCCTAACGATTATATGCGCCCTGCAACGCACACGCCCCTTAACAGGTATCTGTACACCAATCTCGACCGTAAGCCTCAGCGGGAGCCTAATCCTAACCGTAGCTCCAACTCTGACCATGAACACTAAGCCTCACCTGCAGCCTGAACCCTGAGGCCTACCCTAACAATAAGCCGCGCCCTGCAAGGCACACACCCCCAAAGACGTATCTGTACCCCAGTCTCATACCTAGGCCTCATCGGGAGCCGAACGCTAACGCTAGCTCCAACTCTGACCCTGAACACTAAGCCTCACCCACAGCCTGAACGCTGAGGCCAACCCTAACGATAAGTCGCGCCCTGAAACGAAAACGCGCCCTAACACGTTTCCGTACGCCAATCTCGACCCTAGGCCTCACCGGGAGCCTCACACTAACCCTAAATCCAACCCAGATCCTGTACGCTAAGCCTCATCCACAGCCTGAACCCTGAGGCCTACCCTAACGATTATCGGGGCCCTGCAATGAAAAACTCCCCCTAACACGTATCTCTACCCCCATCTCGACCGTAAGCCTCAGTGGGAGCCGAACACTAACCCTATCTCCAACTCTTATCCTGAACACTAAGCCTCACCCACAGCCAAAACCCTGAGACCTACCCCAACGATAAGCTGCGCCCTGCAACGCTAACACCCCCTAACACGTATCCGTACACCAATCGCGAACCTAGGCCTCAGAGGGAGCCTAATCCTAACCCTAGCTCCAACCCTGACCCTGAACCCTAAGCCTCACCCGCAGTCTGAACCCTGAGGCCTACCATAACAATAAGCTGCACCCTGCAACGCACACGCCCGCAAAGACGTATCTGTACCCCAATCTCGAACCTAGGTCTCACAGGGAGCCTAACGCTAACGCTGGCTCCAACCCTGACCCTGAACCCTAAGCCTCACAGGAAGACTGAACCCTGAGGCCTACACTAACGAAAAGCCGCGCCCTGCAACGCACACGACCCCTAACACATATCCGTACCCCAATCTCGACCCGAAGCCTCACCGGGAACCTAAACCTTACCCTAGCTCCAACTCTGACCATGAACCGTAAGCCTCACCCGCAGCCTGAACCCGGAGGCCTACCCTAACGATAACCTACGCCCTGCAACGAACACGCCACCTAACAGGTATCCGTACCCCAATCTCGGCCCGAAGCCTCACCGGAAGCCTAAACCTAACCCTAGCTCCAACTCTCACCCTGAACACTAATCCTAACCCGCAGCCTGAACCCTGAGGCCTAACCTAACGATAAGCGGAGCGCTGCAATGCACACGCCCCCTAACAAGTATCTGTACCCCAATCTCGACCCGAAGCCTCACCGGGAGCCTAACCCTATCCCGAGCTCCAACCCTGACCCTGAAACCTAAGCATCATCCGCAGCCTGAACCCTGAGGCCTACTCTAACGATAAGCTGTGCCGTGCAACTCACATGCCCCCTACACGTATCCGTACCCCACTCTCGACCCTAGGCTTCACTGGAAGCCTAATGCTAACCCTAGCTCCAACTCTGACCCTGAACACTAGGACTAACCGGAACACTGAACCTTGAGGCCTACCCTAACTACCAGCCCCGACCTGCAATGCACACGCCCCCTAACACATATCCGTAACCCAATCTCGAACCTAGGCCTCAGAGGGAGCCTAACCTTAACCCTAGCTCCAACCCAGACCCTGAATCCTAAGCCTCACCCGCAGCCTGAACCCTGAAGCCTACCCTAAGTATTATCTGCGCCATGCAAAGCACACGACACCTAAGACGTATCTGTACCTCAATCACGACCGTAAGCCTCAGCCGGAGCCTAACCCTACCCCTAGCTCCAACCCTGACCGTGAAACCTAAGACTCACCCACAGTCTGAACCCTGAGGCCTAAGCTAATGTTCAGCCACGCCCTGCAATGCACAAGCGCCCTAAAACGTATCCGTAATCCAATCTCGACCCGAAGCCTAAACGGGAGCCTAAACCTAACCCTAGCTCCAACCCTGACCCTGAAAACTAAGCCTCACCCGAAGCTCGATACCTGAGGCCTACCCTAACGTCAGCCGTGTCCTGCAACTCACACGCCCCCTAACACGTATCCGTACCCCAATCTCGACCAAAAGCAACACCGGGAGCCTAACCCTAACCCTAGCTCCAACCCTGACCCTGAACAATAAACCTCACCTGCATCCAGAACCCTGAGTCCTACCCTACCGATAAACCGTGCCTTGCAACAACAACGCCCCCTAATACATATCCGTACCCCAATCTCGACCCTAGGCCTCACCGGGAGCCAAATCCTAACCCTAACTCCAACCCTTATCCTGAACACTAAGCCTCACTCGCAGCAAAAACCCTGAGCCTTACTATAACGATAAGCCGCGCCCTGCAAGGCACACTCCCCCTAAAATGTATCCGTACCCCAATCTCGAACCTAGGCCTCAGAGGGAGCCTAACCCTAACCCTAGCTACAACCCTGACCCTGAACACTAAGCCTCACCCGCAGCCTGAACCCTGAGGCCTACCCTAACAATAAGCTGCGCCCTGCAAAGCACACGCCCGCTAACACGTATATGTACCCCAATCTCGACCATAGGCCTCACCGGGAGTCGAACGCTAATGCTAGTTCCAACCCTGACCCTGAACCCTAAGCGTCACAGGAAGACGAACCCTGAGGCCTACACTAACGATAAGCCGTGCCCTGGAATGCACACGCCCCCTAACATGTATCAGTACCCAAATCTCTACCCGAAGCCTCACCGGGAACCTAAACCTAACCCTAGCTTCGACACTCACCCTGAACCCTAATCCACACCCGCAGCCTGAACCCTGAGGCCTACCCTAATGATAAACCACGCCCTGCAACAACAACTCCCCCTAACACATATCCGTACCCCAATCTCGAGCCTAGGCCTCACCGGAGCCTAACACTTACCCTAGCTCCAATCTTGACTCTGAACCCTAAGCCTCACAGGAAGACTGAACCCTGAGGCCTACCATAACTATAAGCATCGCCCTGCAACCCACACGCCCCCTAACACGTATCCTTACCCCAATCTCGACCCTAAGCCTCACCGGGTGCCTAACCATAACCCGTACTCCAACCCTGACCCTGAAAACTAAGCCTCACCCGCAGCCTGAACCGTGAGGCCGACCCTAAAGATAAGTCGCGCCCTGCAACGCAAACGCCCCCTAACACGTATCCGAACCCCATTCTCGAACCTAGGCCTCACCGGGAGCCTAAACCTAAACATAGCTCCAACCCTAACCCTGCACCCGAAGCCTCATCCGCAGCCTTAACCCTGAAGCCTACCCTAACGATTATATGCGCCCTGCAACGCACACGCCCCTTAACAGGTATCTGTACACCAATCTCGACCGTAAGCCTCAGCGGGAGCCTAATCCTAACCGTAGCTCCAACTCTGACCATGAACACTAAGCCTCACCTGCAGCCTGAACCCTGAGGCCTACCCTAACAATAAGCTGCGCCCTGCAACGCACACACCCCCAAAGACGTATCTGTACCCCAGTCTCGTACCTAGGCCTCATCGGGAGCCGAACGCTAACGCTAGCTCCAACCCTGACCCTGAACACTAAGCCTCACCCGCAGCCTGAACGCTGAGGCCAACCCTAACGATAAGTCGCGCCCTGAAACGAAAACGCGCCCTAACACGTTTCCGTACGCCAATCTCGACCCTAGGCCTCACCGGGAGCCTCACACTAACCCTAAATCCAACCCTGATCCTGTACGCTAAGCCTCATCCACAGCCTGAACCCTGAGGCCTACCCTAACGATTATCGGCGCCCTGCAATGAAAAACTCCCCCTAACACGTATCTCTACCCCCATCTCGACCGTAAGCCTCAGTGGGAGCCGAACACTAACCCTATCTCCAACTCTTATCCTGAACACTAAGCCTCACCCACAGCCAAACCCTGAGACCTACCCCAACGATAAGCTGCGCCCTGCAACGCTAACACCCCCTAACACGTATCCGTACACCAATCGCGAACCTAGGCCTCAGAGGGAGCCTAATCCTAACCCTAGCTCCAACCCTGACCCTGAACCCTAGGCCTCACCCGCAGCCTGAACCCTGAGGCCTACCATAACAATAAGCTGCACCCTGCAACGCACACGCCCGCAAAGACGTATCTGTACCCCAATCTCGAACCTAGGTCTCACAGGGAGCCTAACGCTAACGCTGGCTCCAACCCTGACCCTGAACCCTAAGCCTCACAGGAAGACTGAACCCTGAGGCCTACACTAACGAAAAGCCACGCCCTGCAACGCACACGACCCCTAACACATATCCGTACCCCAATCTCGACCCGAAGCCTCACCGGGAACCTAAACCTTACCCTAGCTCCAACTCTGACCATGAACCGTAAGCCTCACCCGCAGCCTGAACCCGGAGGCCTACCCTAACGATAACCTACGCCCTGCAACGAACACGCCACCTAACAGGTATCCGTACCCCAATCTCGGCCCGAAGCCTCACCGGAAGCCTAAACCTAACCCTAGCTCCAACTCTCACCCTGAACACTAATCCTAACCCGCAGCCTGAACCCTGAGGCCTAACCTAACGATAAGCGGAGCGCTGCAACGCACACGCCCCCTAACAAGTATCTGTACCCCAATCTCGACCCGAAGCCTCACCGGGAGCCTAACCCTATCCCGAGCTCCAACCCTGACCCTGAAACCTAAGCATCATCCGCAGCCTGAACCCTGAGGCCTACTCTAACGATAAGCTGTGCCGTGCAACTCACATGCCCCCTACACGTATCCGTACCCCACTCTCGACCCTAGGCTTCACTGGAAGCCTAATGCTAACCCTAGCTCCAACTCTGACCCTGAACACTAGGACTAATCGGAACACTGAACCTTGAGGCCTACCCTAACTACCAGCCCCGACCTGCAATGCACACGCCCCCTAACACGTATCCGTACCCCAATCTCGACCCGAAGCATAACCGGGAGCCTAAATCTAAGCCTAGCTCCTGAACCCTAAGCCTCAACCGCAGCCTGAACCCTGAGGCCTACACTAAGGATAAGTCACGCCCTTCAACGCAAACGCCCCCTAATACGTATCCGTACCCCATTCTCGAACCTAGGCCTCACCGGGAGTATAACCCTAACCCTAGCTCCAACTCCGACCCAGAACCCTAAGCCTCACCCGCAGCCTGAAGCCTGAGGCCTACCCTAACGATTATCTGCGCCCTGCAACGCACACGCCCCCTAACACGTATCTGTACCCCAATCTCAACCCTAAGCCTCAACGGGAGCCTAAACCTAACCCTATCTCCAACCCTGTCCCTGAATCCTAAGCCTCACCCACAGCCTGATCCCTGAGGCCTACCCTAATGATTATCTGCGCACTGCAACTCAAACGCCACCTAACACGTATCCGAACACCAATCTCGACCCAAAGCCTCAAGGGGAGCCTAAAATTACCGCTAGCTCCAAACTTGACCCTGAACCCTAAGTCTCACCCGCCGCCTCAACCCTGAGGCCTGCCCTACCGTTAAGTCCCGCCCTGCAAGGCACACGCCCCTTAACACGTATCCGTACCCCAATCTCGAACCAAAGCCTCACAGGGAGCCTAACCCTAACCCTAGCTCCAACCCTGACCCTGAACAATAAACCTCACCTGCAACCTGAACCGTGAGACCTACCCTAATGATAAACCGCGCCCTGCAAGAACAACGCTCCCTAACATATATCCGTACCCCAATCTCGACCCTAGGCCTCACCGGGAGCCTAACCCTAACCCAAACTACAACCCTTATCCTGAACACTAAGCCTCATCCGCAGCCACAACCCTGAGCGCTACCCTAACGAAAAGCTGTGCCCTGCAACGCACACACCCCCGAACAGGTATCCGTACCCCAATCTCGACCCTAGGCCTCACCAGGAGTCGAACGCTAACACTACCTCCAAACCTGACCCTGAAACCTAAGCCTCAACCACAGTGTGAACCCTGAGGCCTACCCTAACGATCAGCCGTGCCCTGCAATGCACACGCCCCCTAACACGTATCCGTACCACAATCTCGAACCTAGGCCTCACCGGGAGCCTAAACCTAACCTTAGCTCCAAACCTGACCCTGAACCCTAAGCCTCAACCGCAGCCTGAACCCTGAGACCTACACTAACGATCAGCCGTGCCCTGCAATGCACACGCCCCCTAACACGTATCCATACTCCAATCTCGGCCATAGGCCTCAGCGAGAGCCTAAGCCAAACCAGAGCTCCAACCCTGACCCTGAACACTAAGCCTCACCCGCAGCCTGAACCCTGGGGCCTACCCTTACGATAAGTCACGCCCTGCAACGCAAATGCCCCCTAACACGTTTCCGTAACCGAATCTCGACCATAGGCCTCACCGCCTGCCTAACCATAACCCTAGCTCCAACCCTGACCCTGAACGCTAAGCCTCACCTGCAGCCTGAACGCTGAGGCCTAGGCTAAGGATAAGCCACGCCGTGCAACTCACACGCCCCCTTACATGTATCCGTATCCCAATGTCGAACCTAGGCCGCAACGGGTGCCTAACGCTAACCATAGCTCCAACACTGACCCTGAATCCTAAGCCTTACCGGAAGTCTGAACCCTGAGGCCCACCCTAACTATAGGCCGTGCCCTGCAAACCACACGCCCCCTAACACGTATCCGTACCCCAATCTCGACCCTAGGCATCACCTGGAGCCTAAACCTAAACTTAGCTCCAAACCTGACCCTGAACCCTAAGCCTCAGCTGCAGCCTGAAACCTGAGACCAACACTAAAGATAAGCCGTGCTCTGCAATTCACAAGCCCCCTAACACGTATCCGTAATGCAATCTCGGCCGTAGGCCTCAGCGAGAGCCTAACCCTAACCCTATCTCCGACACTCACCCTGAACCCTAATCCACACCCGCAGCCTGAACACTGAGGCCTAACCTAACGATAAGCCACGCCCTTCAACAACAACTCCCCGTAACACGTATCCGTACCCCAATCTCGAACCTAGGCCTCAGAGGGAGCCTAACCTTAACCCTAGCTCCAACCCAGACCCTGAATCCTAAGCCTCACCCGCAGCCTGAACCCTGAAGCCTACCCTAAGTATTATCTGCGCCATGCAAAGCACACGACACCTAAGACGTATCTGTACCTCAATCACGACCGTAAGCCTCAGCCGGAGCCTAACCCTACCCCTAGCTCCAACCCTGACCGTGAAACCTAAGACTCACCCACAGTCTGAACCCTGAGGCCTAAGCTAATGTTCAGCCACGCCCTGCAATGCACAAGCGCCCTAAAACGTATCCGTAATCCAATCTCGACCCGAAGCCTAAACGGGAGCCTAAACCTAACCCTAGCTCCAACCCTGACCCTGAAAACTAAGCCTCACCCGAAGCTCGATACCTGAGGCCTACCCTAACGTCAGCCGTGTCCTGCAACTCACACGCCCCCTAACACGTATCCGTACCCCAATCTCGACCAAAAGCAACACCGGGAGCCTAACCCTAACCCTAGCTCCAACCCTGACCCTGAACAATAAACCTCACCTGCATCCAGAACCCTGAGGCCTACCCTACCGATAAACCGTGCCTTGCAACAACAACGCCCCCTAATACATATCCGTACCCCAATCTCGACCCTAGGCCTCACCGGGAGCCAAACCCTAAGCCTAACTCCAACCCTTATCCTGAACACTAAGCCTCACTCACAGCAAAAACCCTGAGCCTTACTATAACGATAAGCCGCGCCCTGCAAGGCACACTCCCCCTAAAATGTATCCGTACCCCAATCTCGAACCTAGGCCTCAGAGGGAGCCTAACCCTAACCCTAGCTACAACCCTGACCCTGAACACTAAGCCTCACCCGCAGCCTGAACCCTGAGGCCTACCCTAACAATAAGCTGCGCCCTGCAACGCACACGCCCCCTAACACGTATATGTACCCCAATCTCGACCATAGGCCTCACCGGGAGTCGAACGCTAATGCTAGTTCCAACCCTGACCCTGAACCCTAAGCGTCACAGGAAGACGAACCCTGAGGCCTACACTAACGATAAGCCGCGCCCTGGAATGCACACGCCCCCTAACATGTATCAGTACCCAAATCTCTACCCGAAGCCTCACCGGGAACCTAAACCTAACCCTAGCTCCGACACTCACCCTGAACCCTAATCCACACCCGCAGCCTGAACCCTGAGGCCTACCCTAATGATAAACCACGCCCTGCAACAACAACTCCCCCTAACACATATCCGTACCCCAATCTCGAGCCTAGGCCTCACCGGGAGCCTAACACTTACCCTAGCTCCAATCTTGACTCTGAACCCTAAGCCTCACAGGAAGACTGAACCCTGAGGCCTACCATAACTATAAGCATCGCCCTGCAACCCACACGCCCCCTAACACGTATCCTTACCCCAATCTCGACCCTAAGCCTCACCGGGTGCCTAACCATAACCCGTACTCCAACCCTGACCCTGAAAACTAAGCCTCACCCGCAGCCTGAACCGTGAGGCCGACCCTAAAGATAAGTCGCGCCCTGCAACGCAAACGCCCCCTAACACGTATCCGAACCCCATTCTCGAACCTAGGCCTCACCGGGAGCCTAAACCTAAACATAGCTCCAACCCTAACCCTGCACCCGAAGCCTCATCCGCAGCCTTAACCCTGAAGCCTACCCTAACGATTATATGCGCCCTGCAACGCACACGCCCCTTAACAGGTATCTGTACACCAATCTCGACCGTAAGCCTCAGCGGGAGCCTAATCCTAACCGTAGCTCCAACTCTGACCATGAACACTAAGCCTCACCTGCAGCCTGAACCCTGAGGCCTACCCTAACAATAAGCCGCGCCCTGCAACGCACACACCCCCAAAGACGTATCTGTACCCCAGTCTCGTACCTAGGCCTCATCGGGAGCCGAACGCTAACGCTAGCTCCAACCCTGACCCTGAACACTAAGCCTCACCCGCAGCCTGAACGCTGAGGCCAACCCTAACGATAAGTCGCGCCCTGAAACGAAAACGCGCCCTAACACGTTTCCGTACGCCAATCTCGACCCTAGGCCTCACCGGGAGCCTCACACTAACCCTAAATCCAACCCTGATCCTGTACGCTAAGCCTCATCCACAGCCTGAACCCTGAGGCCTACCCTAACGATTATCGGCGCCCTGCAATGAAAAACTCCCCCTAACACGTATCTCTACCCCCATCTCGACCGTAAGCCTCAGTGGGAGCCGAACACTAACCCTATCTCCAACTCTTATCCTGAACACTAAGCCTCACCCACAGCCAAAACCCTGAGACCTACCCCAACGATAAGCTGCGCCCTGCAACGCTAACACCCCCTAACACGTATCCGTACACCAATCGCGAACCTAGGCCTCAGAGGGAGCCTAATCCTAACCCTAGCTCCAACCCTGACCCTGAACCCTAAGCCTCACCCGCAGCCTGAACCCTGAGGCCTACCATAACAATAAGCTGCACCCTGCAACGCACACGCCCGCAAAGACGTATCTGTACCCCAATCTCGAACCTAGGTCTCACAGGGAGCCTAACGCTAACGCTGGCTCCAACCCTGACCCTGAACCCTAAGCCTCACAGGAAGACTGAACCCTGAGGCCTACACTAACGAAAAGCCGCGCCCTGCAACGCACACGACCCCTAACACATATCCGTACCCCAATCTCGACCCGAAGCCTCACCGGGAACCTAAACCTTACCCTAGCTCCAACTCTGACCATGAACCGTAAGCCTCACCCGCAGCCTGAACCCGGAGGCCTACCCTAACGATAACCTACGCCCTGCAACGAACACGCCACCTAACAGGTATCCGTACCCCAATCTCGGCCCGAAGCCTCACCGGAAGCCTAAACCTAACCCTAGCTCCAACTCTCACCCTGAACACTAATCCTAACCCGCAGCCTGAACCCTGAGGCCTAACCTAACGATAAGCGGAGCGCTGCAACGCACACGCCCCCTAACAAGTATCTGTACCCCAATCTCGACCCGAAGCCTCACCGGGAGCCTAACCCTATCCCGAGCTCCAACCCTGACCCTGAAACCTAAGCATCATCCGCAGCCTGAACCCTGAGGCCTACTCTAACGATAAGCTGTGCCGTGCAACTCACATGCCCCCTACACGTATCCGTACCCCACTCTCGACCCTAGGCTTCACTGGAAGCCTAATGCTAACCCTAGCTCCAACTCTGACCCTGAACACTAGGACTAACCGGAACACTGAACCTTGAGGCCTACCCTAACTACCAGCCCCGACCTGCAATGCACACGCCCCCTAACACGTATCCGTACCCCAATCTCGACCCGAAGCATAACCGGGAGCCTAAATCTAAGCCTAGCTCCAACCCTGACCCTGAACCCTAAGCCTCAACCGCAGCCTGAACCCTGAGGCCTACACTAAGGATAAGTCACGCCCTTCAACGCAAACGCCCCCTAATACGTATCCGTACCCCATTCTCGAACCTAGGCCTCACCGGGAGTATAACCCTAACCCTAGCTCCAACTCCGACCCAGAACCCTAAGCCTCACCCGCAGCCTGAAGCCTGAGGCCTACCCTAACGATTATCTGCGCCCTGCAACGCACACGCCCCCTAACACGTATCTGTACCCCAATCTCGACCCTAAGCCTCAACGGGAGCCTAAACCTAACCCTATCTCCAACCCTGTCCCTGAATCCTAAGCCTCACCCACAGCCTGATCCCTGAGGCCTACCCTAATGATTATCTGCGCACTGCAACTCAAACGCCACCTAACACGTATCCGAACACCAATCTCGACCCAAAGCCTCAAGGGGAGCCTAAAATTACCGCTAGCTCCAAACTTGACCCTGAACCCTAAGTCTCACCCGCCGCCTCAACCCTGAGGCCTGCCCTACCGTTAAGTCCCGCCCTGCAAGGCACACGCCCCTTAACACGTATCCGTACCCCAATCTCGAACCAAAGCCTCACAGGGAGCCTAACCCTAACCCTAGCTCCAACCCTGACCCTGAACAATAAACCTCACCTGCAACCTGAACCGTGAGACCTACCCTAATGATAAACCGCGCCCTGCAAGAACAACGCTCCCTAACATATATCCGTACCCCAATCTCGACCCTAGGCCTCACCGGGAGCCTAACCCTAACCCAAACTACAACCCTTATCCTGAACACTAAGCCTCATCCGCAGCCACAACCCTGAGCGCTACCCTAACGAAAAGCTGTGCCCTGCAACGCACACACCCCCGAACAGGTATCCGTACCCCAATCTCGACCCTAGGCCTCACCAGGAGTCGAACGCTAACACTACCTCCAAACCTGACCCTGAAACCTAAGCCTCAACCACAGTGTGAACCCTGAGGCCTACCCTAACGATCAGCCGTGCCCTGCAATGCACACGCCCCCTAACACGTATCCGTACCACAATCTCGAACCTAGGCCTCACCGGGAGCCTAAACCTAACCTTAGCTCCAAACCTGACCCTGAACCCTAAGCCTCAACCGCAGCCTGAACCCTGAGACCTACACTAACGATCAGCCGTGCCCTGCAATGCACACGCCCCCTAACACGTATCCATACTCCAATCTTGGGCATAGGCCTCAGCGAGAGCCTAAGCCAAACCAGAGCTCCAACCCTGACCCTGAACACTAAGCCTCACCCGCAGCCTGAACCCTGGGGCCTACCCTTACGATAAGTCACGCCCTGCAACGCAAATGCCCCCTAACACGTTTCCGTAACCGAATCTCGACCATAGGCCTCACCGCCTGCCTAACCATAACCCTAGCTCCAACCCTGACCCTGAACGCTAAGCCTCACCTGCAGCCTGAACGCTGAGGCCTAGGCTAAGGATAAGCCACGCCGTGCAACTCACACGCCCCCTTACATGTATCCGTATCCCAATGTCGAACCTAGGCCGCAACGGGTGCCGAACGCTAACCATAGCTCCAACACTGACCCTGAATCCTAAGCCTTACTGGAAGTCTGAACCCTGAGGCCCACCCTAACTATAGGCCGTGCCCTGCAAACCACACGCCCCCTAACACGTATCCGTACCCCAATCTCGACCCTAGGCATCACCTGGAGCCTAAACCTAAACTTAGCTCCAAACCTGACCCTGAACCCTAAGCCTCAGCTGCAGCCTGAAACCTGAGACCAACACTAAAGATAAGCCGTGCTCTGCAATTCACAAGCCCCCTAACACGTATCCGTAATGCAATCTCGGCCGTAGGCCTCAGCGAGAGCCTAACCCTAACCCTATCTCCGACACTCACCCTGAACCCTAATCCACACCCGCAGCCTGAACACTGAGGCCTAACCTAACGATAAGCCACGCCCTTCAACAACAACTCCCCGTAACACGTATCCGTACCCCAATCTCGAACCTAGGCCTCAGAGGGAGCCTAACCTTAACCCTAGCTCCAACCCAGACCCTGAATCCTAAGCCTCACCCGCAGCCTGAACCCTGAAGCCTACCCTAAGTATTATCTGCGCCATGCAAAGCACACGACACCTAAGACGTATCTGTACCTCAATCACGACCGTAAGCCTCAGCCGGAGCCTAACCCTACCCCTAGCTCCAACCCTGACCGTGAAACCTAAGACTCACCCACAGTCTGAACCCTGAGGCCTAAGCTAATGTTCAGCCACGCCCTGCAATGCACAAGCGCCCTAAAACGTATCCGTAATCCAATCTCGACCCGAAGCCTAAACGGGAGCCTAAACCTAACCCTAGCTCCAACCCTGACCCTGAAAACTAAGCCTCACCCGAAGCTCGATACCTGAGGCCTACCCTAACGTCAGCCGTGTCCTGCAACTCACACGCCCCCTAACACGTATCCGTACCCCAATCTCGACCAAAAGCAACACCGGGAGCCTAACCCTAACCCTAGCTCCAACCCTGACCCTGAACAATAAACCTCACCTGCATCCAGAACCCTGAGGCCTACCCTACCGATAAACCGTGCCTTGCAACAACAACGCCCCCTAATACATATCCGTACCCCAATCTCGACCCTAGGCCTCACCGGGAGCCAAACCCTAACCCTAACTCCAACCCTTATCCTGAACACTAAGCCTCACTCGCAGCAAAAACCCTGAGCCTTACTATAACGATAAGCCGCGCCCTGCAAGGCACACTCCCCCTAAAATGTATCCGTACCCCAATCTCGAACCTAGGCCTCAGAGGGAGCCTAACCCTAACCCTAGCTACAACCCTGACCCTGAACACTAAGCCTCACCCGCAGCCTGAACCCTGAGGCCTACCCTAACAATAAGCTGCGCCCTGCAAAGCACACGCCCCCTAACACGTATATGTACCCCAATCTCGACCATAGGCCTCACCGGGAGTCGAACGCTAATGCTAGTTCCAACCCTGACCCTGAACCCTAAGCGTCACAGGAAGACGAACCCTGAGGCCTACACTAACGATAAGCCGCGCCCTGGAATGCACACGCCCCCTAACATGTATCAGTACCCAAATCTCTACCCGAAGCCTCACCGGGAACCTAAACCTAACCCTAGCTCCGACACTCGCCGTGAACCCTAATCCACACCCGCAGCCTGAACCCTGAGGCCTACCCTAATGATAAACCACGCCCTGCAACAACAACTCCCCCTAACACATATCCGTACCCCAATCTCGAGCCTAGGCCTCACCGGGAGCCTAACACTTACCCTAGCTCCAATCTTGACTCTGAACCCTAAGCCTCACAGGAAGACTGAACCCTGAGGCCTACCATAACTATAAGCATCGCCCTGCAACCCACACGCCCCCTAACACGTATCCTTACCCCAATCTCGACCCTAAGCCTCACCGGGTGCCTAACCATAACCCGTACTCCAACCCTGACCCTGAAAACTAAGCCTCACCCGCAGCCTGAACCGTGAGGCCGACCCTAAAGATAAGTCGCGCCCTGCAACGCAAACGCCCCCTAACACGTATCCAAACCCCATTCTCGAACCTAGGCCTCACCGGGAGCCTAAACCTAAACATAGCTCCAACCCTAACCCTGCACCCGAAGCCTCATCCGCAGCCTTAACCCTGAAGCCTACCCTAACGATTATATGCGCCCTGCAACGCACACGCCCCTTAACAGGTATCTGTACACCAATCTCGACCGTAAGCCTCAGCGGGAGCCTAATCCTAACCGTAGCTCCAACTCTGACCATGAACACTAAGCCTCACCTGCAGCCTGAACCCTGAGGCCTACCCTAACAATAAGCTGCGCCCTGCAACGCACACACCCCCAAAGACGTATCTGTACCCCAATCTCGACCCTAGGCCTCACCGGGAGCCTCACACTAACCCTAAATCCAACCCTGATCCTGTACGCTAAGCCTCATCCACAGCCTGAACCCTGAGGCCTACCCTAACGATTATCGGGGCCCTGCAATGAAAAACTCCCCCTAACACGTATCTCTACCCCCATCTCGACCGTAAGCCTCAGTGGGAGCCGAACACTAACCCTATCTCCAACTCTTATCCTGAACACTAAGCCTCACCCACAGCCAAAACCCTGAGACCTACCCCAACGATAAGCTGCACCCTGCAACGCTAACACCCCCTAACACGTATCCGTACACCAATCGCGAACCTAGGCCTCAGAGGGAGCCTAATCCTAACCCTAGCTCCAACCCTGACCCTGAACCCTAAGCCTCACCCGCAGCCTGAACCCTGAGGCCTACCATAACAATAAGCTGCACCCTGCAACGCACACGCCCGCAAAGACGTATCTGTACCCCAATCTCGAACCTAGGTCTCACAGGGAGCCTAACGCTAACGCTGGCTCCAACCCTGACCCTGAACCCTAAGCCTCACAGGAAGACTGAACCCTGAGGCCTACACTAACGAAAAGCCGCGCCCTGCAACGCACACGACCCCTAACACATATCCGTACCCCAATCTTGACCCGAAGCCTCACCGGGAACCTAAACCTTACCCTAGCTCCAACTCTGACCATGAACCGTAAGCCTCACCCGCAGCCTGAACCCGGAGGCCTACCCTAACGATAACCTACGCCCTGCAACGAACACGCCACCTAACAGGTATCCGTACCCCAATCTCGGCCCTAAGCCTCACCGGAAGCCTAAACCTAACCCTAGCTCCAACTCTCACCCTGAACACTAATCCTAACCCGCAGCCTGAACCCTGAGGCCTAACCTAACGATAAGCGGAGCCCTGCAACGCACACGCCCCCTAACAAGTATCTGTACCCCAATCTCGACCCGAAGCCTCACCGGGAGCCTAACCCTATCCCGAGCTCCAACCCTGACCCTGAAACCTAAGCATCATCCGCAGCCTGAACCCTGAGGCCTACTCTAACGATAAGCTGTGCCGTGCAACTCACATGCCCCCTACACGTATCCGTACCCCACTCTCGACCCTAGGCTTCACTGGAAGCCTAATGCTAACCCTAGCTCCAACTCTGACCCTGAACACTAGGACTAACCGGAACACTGAACCTTGAGGCCTACCCTAACTACCAGCCCCGACCTGCAATGCACACGCCCCCTAACACGTATCCGTACCCCAATCTCGACCCGAAGCATAACCGGGAGCCTAAATCTAAGCCTAGCTCCTGAACCCTAAGCCTCAACCGCAGCCTGAACCCTGAGGCCTACACTAAGGATAAGTCACGCCCTTCAACGCAAACGCCCCCTAATACGTATCCGTACCCCATTCTCGAACCTAGGCCTCACCGGGAGTATAACCCTAACCCTAGCTCCAACTCCGACCCAGAACCCTAAGCCTCACCCGCAGCCTGAAGCCTGAGGCCTACCCTAACGATTATCTGCGCCCTGCAACGCACACGCCCCCTAACACGTATCTGTACCCCAATCTCAACCCTAAGCCTCAACGGGAGCCTAAACCTAACCCTATCTCCAACCCTGTCCCTGAATCCTAAGCCTCACCCACAGCCTGATCCCTGAGGCCTACCCTAATGATTATCTGCGCACTGCAACTCAAACGCCACCTAACACGTATCCGAACACCAATCTCGACCCAAAGCCTCAAGGGGAGCCTAAAATTACCGCTAGCTCCAAACTTGACCCTGAACCCTAAGTCTCACCCGCCGCCTCAACCCTGAGGCCTGCCCTACCGTTAAGTCCCGCCCTGCAAGGCACACGCCCCTTAACACGTATCCGTACCCCAATCTCGAACCAAAGCCTCACAGGGAGCCTAACCCTAACCCTAGCTCCAACCCTGACCCTGAACAATAAACCTCACCTGCAACCTGAACCGTGAGACCTACCCTAATGATAAACCGCGCCCTGCAAGAACAACGCTCCCTAACATATATCCGTACCCCAATCTCGACCCTAGGCCTCACCGGGAGCCTAACCCTAACCCAAACTACAACCCTTATCCTGAACACTAAGCCTCATCCGCAGCCACAACCCTGAGCGCTACCCTAACGAAAAGCTGTGCCCTGCAACGCACACACCCCCGAACAGGTATCCGTACCCCAATCTCGACCCTAGGCCTCACCAGGAGTCGAACGCTAACACTACCTCCAAACCTGACCCTGAAACCTAAGCCTCAACCACAGTGTGAACCCTGAGGCCTACCCTAACGATCAGCCGTGCCCTGCAATGCACACGCCCCCTAACACGTATCCGTACCACAATCTCGAACCTAGGCCTCACCGGGAGCCTAAACCTAACCTTAGCTCCAAACCTGACCCTGAACCCTAAGCCTCAACCGCAGCCTGAACCCTGAGACCTACACTAACGATCAGCCGTGCCCTGCAATGCACACGCCCCCTAACACGTATCCATACTCCAATCTCGGCCATAGGCCTCAGCGAGAGCCTAAGCCAAACCAGAGCTCCAACCCTGACCCTGAACACTAAGCCTCACCCGCAGCCTGAACCCTGGGGCCTACCCTTACGATAAGTCACGCCCTGCAACGCAAATGCCCCCTAACACGTTTCCGTAACCGAATCTCGACCATAGGCCTCACCGCCTGACTAACCATAACCCTAGCTCCAACCCTGACCCTGAACGCTGAGGCCTAGGCTAAGGATAAGCCACGCCGTGCAACTCACACGCCCCCTTACATGTATCCGTATCCCAATGTCGAACCTAGGCCGCAACGGGTGCCTAACGCTAACCATAGCTCCAACACTGACCCTGAATCCTAAGCCTTACCGGAAGTCTGAACCCTGAGGCCCACCCTAACTATAGGCCGTGCCCTGCAAACCACACGCCCCCTAACACGTATCCGTACCCCAATCTCGACCCTAGGCATCACCTGGAGCCTAAACCTAAACTTAGCTCCAAACCTGACCCTGAACCCTAAGCCTCAGCTGCAGCCTGAAACCTGAGACCAACACTAAAGATAAGCCGTGCTCTGCAATTCACAAGCCCCCTAACACGTATCCGTAATGCAATCTCGGCCGTAGGCCTCAGCGAGAGCCTAACCCTAACCCTATCTCCGACACTCACCCTGAACCCTAATCCACACCCGCAGCCTGAACACTGAGGCCTAACCTAACGATAAGCCACGCCCTTCAACAACAACTCCCCGTAACACGTATCCGTACCCCAATCTCGAACCTAGGCCTCAGAGGGAGCCTAACCTTAACCCTAGCTCCAACCCAGACCCTGAATCCTAAGCCTCACCCGCAGCCTGAACCCTGAAGCCTACCCTAAGTATTATCTGCGCCATGCAAAGCACACGACACCTAAGACGTATCTGTACCTCAATCACGACCGTAAGCCTCAGCCGGAGCCTAACCCTACCCCTAGCTCCAACCCTGACCGTGAAACCTAAGACTCACCCACAGTCTGAACCCTGAGGCCTAAGCTAATGTTCAGCCACGCCCTGCAATGCACAAGCGCCCTAAAACGTATCCGTAATCCAATCTCGACCCGAAGCCTAAACGGGAGCCTAAACCTAACCCTAGCTCCAACCCTGACCCTGAAAACTAAGCCTCACCCGAAGCTCGATACCTGAGGCCTACCCTAACGTCAGCCTTGTCCTGCATCTCACACGCCCCCTAACACGTATCCGTACCCCAATCTCGACCAAAAGCAACACCGGGAGCCTAACCCTAACCCTAGCTCCAACCCTGACCCTGAACAATAAACCTCACCTGCATCCAGAACCCTGAGGCCTACCCTACCGATAAACCGTGCCTTGCAACAACAACGCCCCTTAATACATATCCGTACCCCAATCTCGACCCTAGGCCTCACCGGGAGCCAAACCCTAACCCTAACTCCAACCCTTATCCTGAACACTAAGCCTCACTCGCAGCAAAAACCCTGAGCCTTACTATAACGATAAGCCGCGCCCTGCAAGGCACACTCCCCCTAAAATGTATCCGTACCCCAATCTCGAACCTAGGCCTCAGAGGGAGCCTAACCCTAACCCTAGCTACAACCCTGACCCTGAACACTAAGCCTCACCCGCAGCCTGAACCCTGAGGCCTACCCTAACAATAAGCTGCGCCCTGCAAAGCACACGCCCCCTAACACGTATATGTACCCCAATCTCGACCATAGGCCTCACCGGGAGTTGAAAGCTAATGCTAGTTCCAACCCTGACCCTGAACCCTAAGCGTCACAGGAAGACGAACCCTGAGGCCTACACTAACGATAAGCCGCGCCCTGGAATGCACACGCCCCCTAACATGTATCAGTACCCAAATCTCTACCCGAAGCCTCACCGGGAACCTAAACCTAACCCTAGCTCCGACACTCACCCTGAACCCTAATCCACACCCGCAGCCTGAACCCTGAGGCCTACCCTAATGATAAACCACGCCCTGCAACAACAACTCCCCCTAACACATATCCGTACCCCAATCTCGAGCCTAGGCCTCACCGGGAGCCTAACACTTACCCTAGCTCCAATCTTGACTCTGAACCCTAAGCCTCACAGGAAGACTGAACCCTGAGGCCTACCATAACTATAAGCATCGCCCTGCAACCCACACGCCCCCTAACACGTATCCTTACCCCAATCTCGACCCTAAGCCTCACCGGGTGCCTAACCATAACCCGTACTCCAACCCTGACCCTGAAAACTAAGCCTCACCCGCAGCCTGAACCGTGAGGCCGACCCTAAAGATAAGTCGCGCCCTGCAACGCAAACGCCCCCTAACACGTATCCGAACCCCATTCTCGAACCTAGGCCTCACCGGGAGCCTAAACCTAAACATAGCTCCAACCCTAACCCTGCACCCGAAGCCTCATCCGCAGCCTTAACCCTGAAGCCTACCCTAACGATTATATGCGCCCTGCAACGCACACGCCCCTTAACAGGTATCTGTACACCAATCTCGACCGTAAGCCTCAGCGGGAGCCTAATCCTAACCGTAGCTCCAACTCTGACCATGAACACTAAGCCTCACCTGCAGCCTGAACCCTGAGGCCTACCCTAACAATAAGCTGCGCCCTGCAACGCACACACCCCCAAAGACGTATCTGTACCCCAGTCTCGTACCTAGGCCTCATCGGGAGCCGAACGCTAACGCTAGCTCCAACCCTGACCCTGAACACTAAGCCTCACCCGCAGCCTGAACGCTGAGGCCAACCCTAACGATAAGTCGCGCCCTGAAACGAAAACGCGCCCTAACACGTTTCCGTACCCGAATCTCGACCCTAGGCCTCACCAGGAGCCTCACACTAACCCTAAATCCAACCCTGATCCTGTACGCTAAGCCTCATCCACAGCCTGAACCCTGAGGCCTACCCTAACGATTATCGGCGCCCTGCAATGAAAAACTCCCCCTAACACGTATCTCTACCCCCATCTCGACCGTAAGCCTCAGTGGGAGCCGAACACTAACCCTATCTCCAACTCTTATCCTGAACACTAAGCCTCACCCACAGCCAAAACCCTGAGACCTACCCCAACGATAAGCTGCACCCTGCAACGCTAACACCCCCTAACACGTATCCGTACACCAATCGCGAACCTAGGCCTCAGAGGGAGCCTAATCCTAACCCTAGCTCCAACCCTGACCCTGAACCCTAAGCCTCACCCGCAGCCTGAACCCTGAGGCCTACCATAACAATAAGCTGCACCCTGCAACGCACACGCCCGCAAAGACGTATCTGTACCCCAATCTCGAACCTAGGTCTCACAGGGAGCCTAACGCTAACGCTGGCTCCAACCCTGACCCTGAACCCTAAGCCTCACAGGAAGACTGAACCCTGAGGCCTACACTAACGAAAAGCCGCGCCCTGCAACGCAAACGACCCCTAACACATATCCGTACCCCAATCTCGACCCGAAGCCTCACCGGGAACCTAAACCTTACCCAGGCTCCAACTCTGACCATGAACCGTAAGCCTCACCCGCAGCCTGAACCCGGAGGCCTACCCTAACGATAACCTACGCCCTGCAACGAACACGCCACCTAACAGGTATCCATACCCCAATCTCGGCCCTAAGCCTCACCGGAAGCCTAAACCTAACCCTAGCTCCAACTCTCACCCTGAACACTAATCCTAACCCGCAGCCTGAACCCTGAGGCCTAACCTAACGATAAGCGGAGCGCTGCAACGCACACGCCCCCTAACAAGTATCTGTACCCCAATCTCGACCCGAAGCCTCACCGGGAGCCTAACCCTATCCCGAGCTCCAACCCTGACCCTGAAACCTAAGCATCATCCGCAGCCTGAACCCTGAGGCCTACTCTAACGATAAGCTGTGCCGTGCAACTCACATGCCCCCTACACGTATCCGTACCCCACTCTCGACCCTAGGCTTCACTGGAAGCCTAATGCTAACCCTAGCTCCAACTCTGACCCTGAACACTAGGACTAACCGGAACACTGAACCTTGAGGCCTACCCTAACTACCAGCCCCGACCTGCAATGCACACGCCCCCTAACACGTATCCGTACCCCAATCTCGACCCGAAGCATAACCGGGAGCCTAAATCTAAGCCTAGCTCCAACCCTGACCCTGAACCCTAAGCCTCAACCGCAGCCTGAACCCTGAGGCCTACACTAAGGATAAGTCACGCCCTTCAACGCAAACGCCCCCTAATACGTATCCGTACCCCATTCTCGAACCTAGGCCTCACCGGGAGTATAACCCTAACCCTAGCTCCAACTCCGACCCAGAACCCTAAGCCTCACCCGCAGCCTGAAGCCTGAGGCCTACCCTAACGATTATCTGCGCCCTGCAACGCACACGCCCCCTAACACGTATCTGTACCCCAATCTCGACCCTAAGCCTCAACGGGAGCCTAAACCTAACCCTATCTCCAACCCTGTCCCTGAATCCTAAGCCTCACCCACAGCCTGATCCCTGAGGCCTACCCTAATGATTATCTGCGCACTGCAACTCAAACGCCACCTAACACGTATCCGAACACCAATCTCGACCCAAAGCCTCAAGGGGAGCCTAAAATTACCGCTAGCTCCAAACTTGACCCTGAACCCTAAGTCTCACCCGCCGCCTCAACCCTGAGGCCTGCCCTACCGTTAAGTCCCGCCCTGCAAGGCACACGCCCCTTAACACGTATCCGTACCCCAATCTCGAACCAAAGCCTCACAGGGAGCCTAACCCTAACCCTAGCTCCAACCCTGACCCTGAACAATAAACCTCACCTGCAACCTGAACCGTGAGACCTACCCTAATGATAAACCGCGCCCTGCAAGAACAACGCTCCCTAACATATATCCGTACCCCAATCTCGACCCTAGGCCTCACCGGGAGCCTAACCCTAACCCAAACTACAACCCTTATCCTGAACACTAAGCCTCATCCGCAGCCACAACCCTGAGCGCTACCCTAACGAAAAGCTGTGCCCTGCAACGCACACACCCCCGAACAGGTATCCGTACCCCAATCTCGACCCTAGGCCTCACCAGGAGTCGAACGCTAACACTACCTCCAAACCTGACCCTGAAACCTAAGCCTCAACCACAGTGTGAACCCTGAGGCCTACCCTAACGATCAGCCGTGCCCTGCAATGCACACGCCCCCTAACACGTATCCGTACCACAATCTCGAACCTAGGCCTCACCGGGAGCCTAAACCTAACCTTAGCTCCAAACCTGACCCTGAACCCTAAGCCTCAACCGCAGCCTGAACCCTGAGACCTACACTAACGATCAGCCGTGCCCTGCAATGCACACGCCCCCTAACACGTATCCATACTCCAATCTTGGGCATAGGCCTCAGCGAGAGCCTAAGCCAAACCAGAGCTCCAACCATGACCCTGAACACTAAGCCTCACCCGCAGCCTGAACCCTGGGGCCTACCCTTACGATAAGTCACGCCCTGCAACGCAAATGCCCCCTAACACGTTTCCGTAACCGAATCTCGACCATAGGCCTCACCGCCTGCCTAACCATAACCCTAGCTCCAACCCTGACCCTGAACGCTAAGCCTCACCTGCAGCCTGAACGCTGAGGCCTAGGCTCAGGATAAGCCACGCCGTGCAACTCACACGCCCCCTTACATGTATCCGTATCCCAATGTCGAACCTAGGCCGCAACGGGTGCCTAACGCTAACCATAGCTCCAACACTGACCCTGAATCTTAAGCCTTACCGGAAGTCTGAACCCTGAGGCCCACCCTAACTATAGGCCATGCCCTGCAAACCACACGCCCCCTAACACGTATCCGTACCCCAATCTCGACCCTAGGCATCACCTGGAGCCTAAACCTAAACTTAGCTCCAAACCTGACCCTGAACCCTAAGCCTCAGCTGCAGCCTGAAACCTGAGACCAACACTAAAGATAAGCCGTGCTCTGCAATTCACAAGCCCCCTAACACGTATCCTTAATGCAATCTCGGCCGTAGGCCTCAGCGAGAGCCTAACCCTAACCCTATCTCCGACACTCACCCTGAACCCTAATCCACACCCGCAGCCTGAACACTGAGGCCTAACCTAACGATAAGCCACGCCCTTCAACAACAACTCCCCGTAACACGTATCCGTACCCCAATCTCGAACCTAGGCCTCAGAGGGAGCCTAACCTTAACCCTAGCTCCAACCCAGACCCTGAATCCTAAGCCTCACCCGCAGCCTGAACCCTGAAGCCTACCCTAAGTATTATCTGCGCCATGCAAAGCACACGACACCTAAGACGTATCTGTACCTCAATCACGACCGTAAGCCTCAGCCGGAGCCTAACCCTACCCCTAGCTCCAACCCTGACCGTGAAACCTAAGACTCACCCACAGTCTGAACCCTGAGGCCTAAGCTAATGTTCAGCCACGCCCTGCAATGCACAAGCGCCCTAAAACGTATCCGTAATCCAATCTCGACCCGAAGCCTAAACGGGAGCCTAAACCTAACCCTAGCTCCAACCCTGACCCTGAAAACTAAGCCTCACCCGAAGCTCGATACCTGAGGCCTACCCTAACGTCAGCCGTGTCCTGCAACTCACACGCCCCCTAACACGTATCCGTACCCCAATCTCGACCAAAAGCAACACCGGGAGCCTAACCCTAACCCTAGCTCCAACCCTGACCCTGAACAATAAACCTCACCTGCATCCAGAACCCTGAGGCCTACCCTACCGATAAACCGTGCCTTGCAACAACAACGCCCCCTAATACATATCCGTACCCCAATCTCGACCCTAGGCCTCACCGGGAGCCAAACCCTAACCCTAACTCCAACCCTTATCCTGAACACTAAGCCTCACTCGCAGCAAAAACCCTGAGCCTTACTATAACGATAAGCCGCGCCCTGCAAGGCACACTCCCCCTAAAATGTATCCGTACCCCAATCTCGAACCTAGGCCTCAGAGGGAGCCTAACCCTAACCCTAGCTACAACCCTGACCCTGAACACTAAGCCTCACCCGCAGCCTGAACCCTGAGGCCTACCCTAACAATAAGCTGCGCCCTGCAAAGCACACGCCCCCTAACACGTATATGTACCCCAATCTCGACCATAGGCCTCACCGGGAGTCGAACGCTAATGCTAGTTCCAACCCTGACCCTGAACCCTAAGCGTCACAGGAAGACGAACCCTGAGGCCTACACTAACGATAAGCCGCGCCCTGGAATGCACACGCCCCCTAACATGTATCAGTACCCAAATCTCTACCCGAAGCCTCACCGGGAACCTAAACCTAACCCTAGCTCCGACACTCGCCGTGAACCCTAATCCACACCCGCAGCCTGAACCCTGAGGCCTACCCTAATGATAAACCACGCCCTGCAACAACAACTCCCCCTAACACATATCCGTACCCCAATCTCGAGCCTAGGCCTCACCGGGAGCCTAACACTTACCCTAGCTCCAATCTTGACTCTGAACCCTAAGCCTCACAGGAAGACTGAACCCTGAGGCCTACCATAACTATAAGCATCGCCCTGCAACCCACACGCCCCCTAACACGTATCCTTACCCCAATCTCGACCCTAAGCCTCACCGGGTGCCTAACCATAACCCGTACTCCAACCCTGACCCTGAAAACTAAGCCTCACCCGCAGCCTGAACCGTGAGGCCGACCCTAAAGATAAGTCGCGCCCTGCAACGCAAACGCCCCCTAACACGTATCCGAACCCCATTCTCGAACCTAGGCCTCACCGGGAGCCTAAACCTAAACATAGCTCCAACCCTAACCCTGCACCCGAAGCCTCATCCGCAGCCTTAACCCTGAAGCCTACCCTAACGATTATATGCGCCCTGCAACGCACACGCCCCTTAACAGGTATCTGTACACCAATCTCGACCGTAAGCCTCAGCGGGAGCCTAATCCTAACCGTAGCTCCAACTCTGACCATGAACACTAAGCCTCACCTGCAGCCTGAACCCTGAGGCCTACCCTAACAATAAGCCGCGCCCTGCAACGCACACACCCCCAAAGACGTATCTGTACCCCAGTCTCGTACCTAGGCCTCATCGGGAGCCGAACGCTAACGCTAGCTCCAACCCTGACCCTGAACGCTAAGCCTCACAGGAAGACTGATCCCTGAGGTCTACACTAACGATAAGCCACGCCCTGCAACGCTCACGACCTCTAACACGTATCCGTATCCCAATCTCGTCCCGAAGCCTCACCGGTTACCTAAACTTAACCCTAGCTCCAACTCTGACCATGAACGTTAAGCCTCACCCGCAGCCTGAACCCTGAGGCCTACCCTAACAATAACCCACGCCCTGCAACGAACACACCACCTAACCCGTATGCGTACCCCAATCTCAGCCCTAAGCCTCACCGGAAGCCTAAACCTAACCCTAGCTCCAACTCTGACACTGGACACTAATCCTCACCCGCAGCCTGAACCCTGAGGACTAACCTAACGATAAACTGCGCCCTGCAGCAACAAAGCCCCCTAACACATATCTGTACGCCAATCCTGACCCTAGGCCTCACCGGGAGCCGAACGCTAATGCTAGCTCCATCCCTGACCCTGATACCTAAGCGTCACAGGAAGACTGAACACTGAGGCCTACGCTAACGATAAGCCGCGCCTGCAACGCACACGCCCCGTAACACGTATCCGTACCCTAATCTCGACCCAATGCCTCACCGGGACCCTAACCCTAACCCTAGCTCCAACCGTGACACTGAACAATAAGCCTCACCTGCAGCCTGAAACCTGAGGCCTACCCTAAGGATAAGTCGCGCCCTGCAACGCAATCGCCCCCTAACACGTATCCGAAACCCATTCTCGAACCTAGGCCTCACCGGGATCCTAAACCTAAATGTAGCTCCAACCCTGACACTGCACCCTAAGCCTCATCCGCAGCCTTAACCCTGAGGCCTACCCTAACGATTCTAGGCGCCCTGCAACGCACCCGCCCCCTAACACGTAACTGTACCCGAATCACGACCGTAAGCCTCAGCGGGAGCCTAACCCTAACCCTAGCTCCAACTCTTATCCTGAACACTAAGCCTCACCCGCAGCCACAACCCTGAGGCCTACCTTAACGATAAGCCGCGCCCTGCAACGCACACGCCCCCTAACACGCATCTGTACCTCAATCTCGACCAAAAACCTCAGCGGGAGCCTAACCCTACCCCTAGCTCCAAACCTGACCCTGAACACTAAGTCTCACCTGCAGCCTGAACCCTGAGGCCTACCCTAAAGTTAAGCCGCGCCCTGCAAGAACACGCACCTTAACATGTATCCATACCCCAATCTCGACCCACAGCCTCACCGGGAGCCTAACCCTAACCCTAGCTCCAACTCACACCCTGAACACGAAGCCTCAACCATAGCCTGAACCCGGCGGCCTACCCTAACGATAACACACGCCCTGCAACGAACACGCGCCCTAACACGTATCCGTACCCCAATCTCGTTCCTAAGCCTCACCAAAAGCCTTACCCTAACCCTAGCTCCAACTCTCACCCTGAACACTAAGCCTCACCCGCAGACTGAACCCTGAGGCCTAAGCTAACGTTAAGTGGCGCCCTGCAACGCACACGCCCCCTAACAAGTATCCGTACCCCAATCTCGACCCTAGGCCTCACCGGAAAACCTAACACTAGCCCAAGCTCCAACCATGACCCTGAAACCTAAGCCTCATTCGCAGCCTCATCCCTGAGGCCTACTCTAACGATAAGCCGTGACGTGCAACTCACACTTCCCCTAACACGTATCCGTACCCCAATCTCGAGCCTAGGCCTCACCGGGAGACTAACGCTAACCCTAGCTCCAACCATGACCCTGAACACTAAGATTAAAAGGAAGATTGAACCCTGAGGCCTATCCTAACTATAAGCCGCGCCCTGCTATGCACACGCCCCCTAACACGTATCCGTACCCCAATCTCGACCCAAAGCCTCACCGGGAGCTGAATCCTAACCCTAGCTCCAACCCTGACCCTGAACAATAAACCTCACCTGCAGGCTGAACCCTGAGGCCTACCCTAACGATAACCCACACCCTGCAATGAGCACGCCCCCTAACAGGTATCCGTACCCCAATCTCGGCCCTAAGCCTCACCGGAAGCCTAACCCTAAGCCTAGCTCCAACTTTCACCCTGAAAACTATCCTCACCCGCAGCCTGAACCCTGAGGACTATCCTAACGATAAACCGCGCCCTGGAGCAACAACGACCCCTAACTCATATCCGTACCCCAATCTCGACCCTAGGCCTCACCGGGAGCCATACGCTAATTCTAGCTCCAACCATGACCCTGAACCCTAAGCGTCACAGGAAGACGGACCCTGAGGCCTATGCTAACGATAAGCCGTGCCCTGCAACGCACACGCCCCCTAACACGTATCCGTACACTAATCTCGACCCAATGCCTCACCGGGAGCCGAACCCTAACCCTAGCTCCAACCCTGAACCTGAACAATAAACCTAACCTGCAGCCTGAACCCAGAGACCTACCCTAACGATAAACCGCGCCCTGCAACAACAACACCCCCTAACACATATCCGTACCCCAATCTCGACCCTAGGCCTCACCGGGAACCTAACACTAACCCTAGCTCCAACCCTGACCCTGAACTCTAAGCCTATCCGGAAGACTGAACCCTGAGCCCTACCCTAACTATAAGCAGCACCCTGCAATCCACACGCCCTCTAACACGTATCCGTACCCCAATCTCGACCCTAAGCTTCACCGGGAGCCTAACCATAACCAGAACTCCAAACCTGACCCTGAACACTAAGCCTCACCCGCAGCCTGTACCCTGAGGCCTACCCTAAGGATAAGTCGCGCCCTGCAACGCAAACGCCGCCTAACACGTATCCGAACCCCATTCTCGAACCTAGGCCTCACCGGGAGCCTAAACCTAACCGTAGCTCCAACCCTTACCCTGAAACCTAAGCCTCATCCTCAGCCTTAACCCTGAGGACTACCCTAACGATTATACGCGCCCTGCAATGCACACGCCCCCTAACACGTATCTGTACGCCAATCTCGACCCTAAGCCTCAGCGGGAGCCGAACCCTAACCCTAACTCCAACTCTTATCCTGAACACTAAGCCTCACCCGCAGACACAACCCTGAGCCCTACCTTAACGATAAGCCACGCCGTGCAACGGACACACCCCCTAGCACGTATCCGTACCCCAATCTCGAACCTAAGCCTCAGAGGGAGCCTAACCCTAACCCTAGCCCCAACCCTGACCCGGAACCCTAAGCCTCACCCGCAGCCTGAACCCTGAGGACTACCCTAACAATAAGCAGTGCCCTGCAACGCACACGCCCCCAAACACGTATCTGGACCCCAATCTCGAACCTAGGCCTCACCGGGAGCCAAACGCTAACACTAGCTCCAACCCTGACCCTGAACCCTAAGCCTCACAGGAAGACTGAACCCTGAGACCTACACTAATGATAAGCTGCGCCCTGCAATGCACACACCCCCTAACACGTATCCGTACCCCAATCTCGACCCGAAGCCTCACCGGGAACCTAAACCAAACCGTAGCTCCAACTCTGACCATGAACCGTAAGCCTCACCCGCAGCATGACCCCTGAGGCCTACCCTAACGATAACCCACGCCCTGCAACGAATACACCCCCTAACACGTATCCATACCCCAATCTCGGCACTAAGCCTCACCGGAAACCTAACCCTAACCCTAGCTCCAACTCTCACCCTTAACACTAATCCTCACGCGCAGTCTGAAGCCTGAGTCCTAACCTAACGATAAACGGCGCGCTGCAACGCACACGCCCCTTAACAAGTATCCATACGCCAATTTTGACCAAAGCCCTCACCGGGAGCCTAAGCCTAACCCTAGCTCCAACCCTGAACCTGAACACTAAGCCTCACCCACACCCTGAACCCTGAGGCCTACCCTAACGATTATCCCTGCCCTGCAACGCACACACCCCCTAACACGTATCTGTACCCCAATCTCGACTGTAAGCCTCAGCGGGAGCCGAACCCTACCCCTAGCTCCAAAACTGACCCTGAACACTAATTCACACCCGCAGCCTGAACCCTGAGGCCTACCCTAAAGTTAAGCCGTGCCCTGCAAGAACACGCCCCTTAACACGTATCCGTACCCCAATCTCGACCCACAGCCTCACCGGGAGCCTAACCCTAACCCTAGCTCCAACTCTCACCCTGAACACTAATCCTCACCCACAGCCTGAACCCTGAGGACTACCCTAACGATAAACCCCGCCCTGCAGCAACAACGCCCCCTAACACATATCCGTACCCCAATCTCGACCCTAGGGCTCACCAGGAGCCGAATGCTAATGCTAGCTCCAACCCTGACCCTTAACGCTAAGCGTCACAGGAAGACTGAACCCTGAGGCCTACGCTAACTTTAAGCCACGCCCTGCAACGCACATGCCCCCTACACGTATCCGTACCCTAATCTCGACCCAATGCCTCACCGGGAGCCTAACCCTAAACCTAGCTCCAACCCAGACCCTGAACAATAAACCGAACCTGCAGCCTGAACCCTGAGGCCTACCCTAACGATAAAGCACGCTCTGCAACAACAACACCCCCTAACACATATCCTTACCCCAATCTCGACCCTAGGCCTCACCGGGAGCCTAACACTAACCCTAGCTCCAACCCTGACCCTGAACCCTAAGCCTAACTGGAAGACTGAACCCTGACGCCTACCCTAACTATAAGCAGCGCTCTGCAACCCACACGCCCCCTAACACGTATCCGTACCCCAATCTCGACCCTAGGCCTCACCGGAAACCTAACACTAGCCCGAGCTCCAACCCTGACCCTGAATCCTAAGCCTCATCCGCAACCTGAACCCTGAGGCTTACTCTAACAATAAGCCGCGGCGTGCAACTCACACTCCCTCTAACACGTATCCATACCACAATCTCGACCCTAAGCCTCACCGGGAGCCTAACCATAACCCGAACTCGAACCCTGACCCTGAACACTAAGCCTCACCCACAGCCTGAACCCTGAGGCCTACTCTAAGGATAAGTCGCGCCCTGCAACGCAAACGCCCCCTAACACGTATCCGAAACCCATTCTCGAACCTAGGCCTCACCGGGACCCTAAACCTAAACGTAGCTCCAACCCTGACCCTGCACACTAAGCCTCAACCGCAGCCTTAACCCTGAGGCCTACCCTAACGATTATATGCGCCCTGCAACGCACACGCCCCCTAACACGTATCTGTACCCCAATCTCGACCGTAAGCCTCAGCGGGAGCCGAACCCTAACCCTAGCTCCAACTCTTATCCTGAACACTAAGCTTCACCCGCAGCGACAACCCTGAGCCCTACATTAACGATAAGCCGCGCCGATCAACGGACACACCCCCTAGCACGTATCCGTACCCCAATCTCGAACCTAGGCCTCAGAGGGAGCCTAACCCTAACCCCAGCTCCAACTCTCACCCTGAACACTAATCCTCACCCGCAGTCTGAAGCCTGAGTCCTAAGCTAACGATAAGCGGCGCACTGCAACGCACACGCCCCTTAAGTATCCGTACCCCAATTTCGACCATAGGCCTCACTGGGAGCCTAAGCCTAACCCTAGCTCCAACCATGAACCTGAACACTAAGCTTCACCCACAGCCTGAACCCTGAGGCCTACCCTAACGATTATCCGTGCCCTGCAACGCACACGCCCCCTAACACTTTTCTGTACCCCGATCTCGACTGTAAGCCTCAGCGGGAGCCTAACCCTACCCCTAGTTCCAAACCTGACCCTGAACACTAAGTCTCACCCACAGCCTGAACCGTGAGGCCTACCCTAAAGTTAAGTCGCTCCCTGCAATAACACGCCCCTTAACACATATCCGTACCCCATTCTCGACCCTAGGCCTCACCGGGAACCTAACCCTCACCCTAACTCCAACCCTTCTCCTGAACCCTAAGCCTCTCACACAGCCACAACCCTGAACCCTACCCCAACGATAAGTCGCGCCCTGCAACGCACACTCCCCCTAACACGTATCCGTACCCCAATCTCGAACCTAGGCCTCAGAGGGAGCCTAATCCTAACCCTAGATCCAACTCTCACCCTGATCACTAAGCCTCACCCGCAGCCTGAACCCTGAGGCCTAAGCTAACGATAAGTGGTGCCTTGCAACGCACACGCCCCCTAACAAGTATCGGTACCCCAATCTCGACCCTAGGATTCATCGGAAACCTAACACTAACCCGAGCTCCAACACTGACCCTGAAACCTAAGCCTCATCCGCAGCCTTAACCCTGAGCCCTACTCTAACGATAAGCCGCGACGTGCAACTCACACGCCCCTTAATACGTGTCCGTACCCCAATCTCGACCCTAGCCCTCACCGGGAGCCTAACTCTAACCCTAGCTCCACCCCTAACCAAGAACCCTAAGCTTAAGCGAAAGATTGAACCCTGAGGCCTATCCTAACTATAAGCCGCGCCCTGCAATGCACACGCAACCTAACACGTATCCGTACCCCAATCTCGAACCAAAGCATCACCGGGAGCCTAAATCTAACCCTAGCTCCATCCCTGACCCTGAACACTAAGCCTCACCCGCACCCTGTACGCTGAGGCCTACCATAACGTTAAGCCGCGCCCCGCAACGCACACGCACCCTAACAGGTATCCGTACCCAAATCTCGACCCGAAGCCTCACCGGGAGCCTCACCCTGACCCTGAACCCTACGCCTCACCCGCAGCCTGAACTCTGAAGCCTACCCTAAGGATAAGTCGCGCCATGCAACGCAAACGTCCCCTAACTCGTATCCCTACAACATTCTCGAACCTAGGCCTCAGCGGGAGCCTAACCCTAATCCTAGCTCCAACCCTGACCCTGAACCCTAAGCCTAACCCGCAGCCTGGACCCTGAGGCCTACCCTAACAATAAGCCGCGCCGTGCAAGGCACACGCCCCTTAACACGTATCCGTACCACAATCTAGACCCAAAGCCTCACCGGGAGCTTAACCTAACCCTAGCTCCAACCCTGACCCTGAACAATAAACTTCACCTGCAGCCTGAACCCTGAGGCCTACCC
This sequence comes from Kogia breviceps, assembly GCF_026419965.1. NCBI lineage: Eukaryota > Metazoa > Chordata > Mammalia > Artiodactyla > Physeteridae > Kogia > Kogia breviceps. The sequence goes on along the minus strand of NC_081316.1, from coordinate 91,146,582 downwards.
TAACAATAACCCACGCCCTGCAACGAAAACGCCCCCTAACACGTATCCGTACCCAAATCTCGGCCCTAAGCCTCACCAGAAGCCTAACCGTAACCCTAGCTCCAACTCTCACCCTGAACACTAATCCTCACCCGCAGCCTGAACCCTGAGGACTACCCTAACGATAAACCGCGCCCAAAGCAACAACGCCCCCTAACACATATCCGTACCCCAATCTCGACCATAGGCCTCACCGGGAGCCGAACGCTAACGCTGGCTCCAACCCTGACACTGAACCCTAAGCGTCACAGGAAGACTGAACCCTGAGGCCTGCGATAACGATAAGCCGCGCCCTGCAACGCAAACGCTCCCTAACACGTATCTGTACCCTAATCTCGACCCAATGCCTCACCGGGAGCGTAATCCTAACCCTAGCTCCAACCCTGACCCTGAACAATAAACCTCACCTGCAGCCTGAACCGTGAGGCCTACCCTAAAGATAAACCGCCCCCTGCAACAACAACGCCCCCTAACACATATCCGTACCCCAATCTCGACCCTAGGCCTCACCGGGAGACTAACCCTAACCCTAACTCCAACCCTTATCCAGAACAATAAGCCTCACCCGCATGCACAAACCTGAGCCCTACACTAACGATAAGCCGGGCCCTGCAACGCACCCTCATCCTAACACGTATCCTTACCCCAATCTCGAAACTAGGCCTCAGAGGGAGCCCAAACCTAACCCTAGCTCCAACCATGACCCTGAACCCTAAGCCTCACCCGCAGCCTGAACCCTGAGGCCTAGCCTAACAATAAGCCGTGCCCTGCAACGCACACACCCCCTAACACGTATCTGTACCCCAATCTCGACCCTAGGTCTCACCGGGAGCCGAACGCTTATGCAGCTCCAACCTGACCCTGAACACTAAGCCGCACAGGAAGACTGAAACCTGAGGCCTACACTAACGATAAGCTGCGCCCTGCAATGCACACGCCCCCTAACACGTACCGTACCCCAATCTCCAACCGAAGCATAACCGGGAGCCTAAATCTAACCCTAGCTCCAACCCTGACCCTGAACAATAAACCTCACCTGCAGACTGTACACTGAGGCCTACCCTAACGATAAACCACGCCCTGCAACAACAACGCCCCCTAACACATATCCGTACCCCAAACTCGACCCTAGGCTTCACCGGGAGCCTAACACTAACCCTAGCTCCAACCCTGACCCTGAACCCTAAGCCTAACCGGAAGACTGAACCCTGAGGCCTACCATAACTATAAGCAGCGCCCTGCAACCCACACACCCCCTAACACGTATCCGTACCCCAATCTCGACCCAAAGCCACACCGGGAACCTAACCAAAACCCGAACTCCAACCCTGACCCTGAACACTAAGCCTCACCTGCATCCTGAACCCTGAGGCCTACCCTAAGGATAAGTCGCGCCCTGCAATGCAAACGCCCCCTAACACATATCAGAAACCCATTCTCGAACCTAGGCCTCACCGGGAGACTAAACCTAAACGTAGCTCCAACCCTGACCCTGCACCCTAAGCCTCATCCGCAGCCTTAAACCTGAGGCCTACCCTAACGTTTATACGAGCCATGCAACGCACACGCCCCCTAACACATATCTGTACCCCAATCACGACTGTAAGCCTCAGCGGGAGCCTAACCCTAACCCTAGCTCCAACTCTTATCCTGAACACTAAGCCTCACCCGCAGCAACAACCCTGAGCCCTACCTTAACGATAAGCCGCGCCATGCAACGGACACACCCCCAAACACGTATACGTACCCCAATCTCGAACCTAGGCCTCAGAGGGAGCCTAACCCTAACCGTAGCTCCAACCATGACCCTGAACCCTAATCCTCAACCGCAGCCTGAACCCTGAGGCCTACCCTAACAATGAGCCGTGCCCTGCAACGCACACGCCCCCAAACACGTTTCTGTACCCCAATCTCGACCCGAAGACTCACCGGGTACCTAAACCTAACCCTAGCTCCAACTCTCACCCTGAACACTAATCCTCACCCGCAGTCTGAACCCTGAGTTCTAACCTAACGATAAGTGGCGCGCTGCAACACACACGCCCCTTAACAAGTATCTGTACCCCAATTTCGACCATAGGCCTCACCGGGAGTCTAAGCCTAACCCTAGCTCCAACCATGAACCTGAACACTAATACTCACCCACATCCTGAACCCTGAGGCCTACCCTAACGATTATCGGCACCCTGCAACGCACACGCTCCCTAACACGTATCTGTACCCTAATCTCTACCGTAAACCGCACCGGGAGCCTAACGCTACCCCTAGCTCCAAACCTGAATCTAAGCACTAAGTCTCACCCGCAGCCTGAACGCTGAGGCCTACCCTAAAGTTAAGCCGGGCCCTGCAAGAACACGCCCCTTAACACGTATCCGTACCCCAATCTCGACCCACAGCCTCACCGGGAGCCTAACCCTAACCCTAGCTCCAAATCACACCCTGAACACTAAGCCTCAACCGCAGCCTGAACCCTGAGGCCTACCCTAACAATAAGCGGCGCCCTACAACGCACACGCCCCCTAACAAGTATCCGTACCCGAATATCGACACTAGGCCTCACCGGGAACCTAACCCTAACACTAACTCCAACCCTTATCCTGAACCCTAAACCTCTCACGCAGCCACAACCCTGAGCCCTACCCCAACGATAAGCCACGCCCTGCAACGCACACTCCCCCTAACACTTATGCGTACCCCAATCTCGAACCGAGGCCTCAGAGGGAGCCTAAGCCTAACCCTAGCTCCAACCCTGACCCTGAAGCCTAGGCCTCACCCACAGCCAGAACCCTGAAGCCTACCCTAACGATAAGCTGCGCCCTGCAACACAGACGCCCCCTAACACGTATCTGTACCCCAATCTCGTTCCTGAGCCTCACCGGTACCCTAAACCTAAGCCTAGCTTCAACTCTGACCCTGAACGCTAAGCCTCACCCACAGCCTGAACCCTGAGGCCTATCCTAATGATAACCCACGCCCTGCAACGAACACCCCCCCTAACACGTACTCGTACCCCAATCTCGTTCCAAAGCCTCATCAGAAACCTTACCCTAACCCTAGCTCCAACTCTCACCCTGAACACTAAGCCTCACCCGTAGCCTGAACCCTGAGGCCTAAGCTAACGATAAGTGGCGCCCTGCAACGCACACTCCCCCTACCACGTATCCGTACCCCAATCTCGACCCTAGGCCTCACCGGGAGCCCAACAATAACCCAGCTCCAACCCTGACCCTGAACCCTAAGCTTAAATGGAAGATTTAACCCTGAGGCCTATACTAACTATAAGCCGCGCCCTGCAATGCACACGCCCCCTAACACGTATCCGTACCCCGATCTCGACCCGAAGCATCACCGGAAGCCTAAATCTAACCCTAGCTCCAACCCTGATCCTGAACCCTAAGCCTCACCCGAACCCTGTACCCTGAGGCCTACCATAACGTTAATCCGTGCCCTGCAACGCACACGCACCCTAACAGGTATCCGTACCCCAATCTCGAACCGAAGCCTCACGGGGAGCCTAACCATAACCCTAGCTCCAACCATGACCCTGAACACTACGCCTCACCCGCAGCCTGAACCCTGAAGCCTACCCTAAGTATAAGTCGCGCCATGCAACGCAAACGTCCCCTAACTCGTATCCGAACAACATTCTCGAACCTAGGCCTCAGCGGGAGCCTAACCCTAACCCTAGCTCCAACCCTGACCCTGAACCCTAAGCCTCACCCGCAGCCTGGACCCTGAGGCCTACCCTAACAATAAGCCGCGCCTTGCAAGGCACATGCCCCTTAACACGTATCCGTACCCCGATCTCGATCCAAAGCCTCACCGGGAGCCTAACCCAAACCTTAGCTCCAAACCTGACCCTGAACAATAAACCTCACATGCAGCCTGAACCCTGAGGCCTACCCTAAGCATAACCCACGCCCTGCAACGGACACGCCCCCTAGCACGTATCCCTACCCCAATCTCGGCCCTAAGCCTAACCAGAAGCCTAACCCGAACCCTAGCTCCAATTCTCACCCTGAACACTAATCCTCACCCGCAGCCTGAACCCTGAGGACTACACTAACGATAAACCGCGCCCTGCAACAACAACACCCCCTAACATATATCCATACCCCAATCTCAACCCTAGGCGTCACCGGGAGCCTAAAACTAACCCTAGCTCCAACCCTGACCCTGAACCCTAAGCCTAACCGGAAGACTGAACCCTGAGGCCTACCCTAACTATAAGCAGCGCTCTGCAACCCACACGCCCCCTAACACGTATCCGTACACCAATCTCGACCCTAGGCCTCACCGGAAACCTAACACTAGCTCGAGCCCCAACCCTGACCCTGAAACCTAAGCCTCATCCGCAGCCTGAACCCTGAGGCCTATTCTAACGATAAGCAGCGACGTGCAACTCACACTTCCCCTAACACGTATCGGTACCCCAATCTCGACCCTAGGCCTCACTGGGAGCCTAACGCTAACCCTAGCTCCAACCCTGACCCTGAACCCTAAGCTTAAACGGAAGATTGAACCCTGAGGCCTACCGTAAGGATAAGTCGCGCCCTGCAACGCAAACGCCCCCGAACACTTATCCGAAACCCATTCTCGAACCTAGGCCTCACCGGGAGCCTAAACCTAAACGTAGCTCCAACCCTGACCCTGCACCCTAAGCCTCAACCGCAGCCTTAACCGTGAGGCCTACCCTAACGATTATACGCGCCCTGCAACGCACACGCCCCCTAACACGTATCTGTATCCCAATCTCGACCGTAAGCCTCAGCGGGAGCCTAAACCTAATCCTACCTCCAACTCTTATCCTGAACACTAAGCCTCACCCACAGCCACAACCCTGAGCCCTACCTTAACGATAAGCCACGCTGTACAACGGACAGACCCCCTAGCACGTATCCGTACCCCAATCTCGAACCTAGGCCTCAGAGGGAGCCTAATCCTAACGCTAGCTCCAACCATGACCCTGAACCCTAAGCCTCAGCCGCAGCCTGAACCCTGAGGCCTACCCTAACAATGAGCCGTGCCCTGCAACGCACATGCCCCCAAAAAGGTATCAGTACCCCAATCTCGAACCTAGGCCTCACCGGGAGCCGAACGCTAACGCTAGCTCCAACCCTGACCCTGAACACTAAGCCTCACAGGAAGACTGAACCCTGAGGCCTACACTAACGAAAAGCCGCGCCCTGCAATGCACACGCACCCTAACATGTATCCGTACCCCTATCTCGACCCGAAGACTCACCGGGAACCTAAACCTAACCCTAGCTCCAACTCTGACCATGAACCCTTAGCCTCACCCGCAGCGGGACCCCTGAGGCCTACCCTAACGATAAACCACGCCCTGCAACGAACACACCCCCTAACACGTATACGTACCCCAATCTCGGCGCTAAGCTTCACCGGAAGCCTAACCCTAACCGTAGGTCCAACTCTCACCCTGAACACTAATCCTCACCCGCAGTCTGAAGTCTGAGTCCTAACCTAACGATAAGCGGCGCGCTGCAACGCACACGACCCTTAAGTATCCGTACCCCAATTTCGACCATAGGCCTCACCGGGAGCGTAAGCCTAACCCTAGTTCCAACCCTGAACCTGAACACTAAGCCTCACCCACAGCCTGAACCCTGAGGCCTACCCTAACGTTTATCCGTGCCCTGCAACACACACGCCCCCTAAAACGTATCCGTACCCCAATATCGACCCGAAGCCTCACCGGGAGCGTAATCCTAACCCTAGCCCCAATCCTGTCCCTGAACCCTAAGCCTCACTGCAGCCTGAACCCTGAGGCCTACCTTAATGATAAGCCACGCCCTGCAATGCACACGCCCCCTAATATGTATCCGTACCACAATATCGACCCGAAGCCTCACAGGGAGCCTCACCCAAACCCTAGATCCAACCCTGACCCTGAACACTAAGCCTCACCTGCAGCCTGAACCCTGAGGCCTACCCTAACGGTAATCCGCGCCGTGCAATGCACACGCGCCATAACACGTATCCGTACCCCATTCTCGACCCTAGGCCTCAGCGAGAACCAAACCCTAACAATAGCTCCAACCCAGACCCTGAACACTAAGCCTCACCCGCAGCCTGAACCCTGAGGCCTACCCTAACGATAAGCCGCACAATGCAACGCACACGACCCCTAACAAGTATCTGTAACCCTATCTCGACCCTATGCCTCACCAGATGCCTCACCGTAACCCTAGCTCCAATCCTGACTCTGAACACTAGGCCTCACCCACAGCCTGAGCCCTGATGGCTACCCTAATGACAAGCCCCGACCTGCATCACACACGCCCCCAAACACGTATCCGTACCCCTATATCGACCCAAAGCCTCACCGGGAGCCTAACTCTAACCCTAGCTCTAACCCTGACCCTGAACGCTAAGCCTCACCCGCATTCTGAACCCTGAGGCCTACCCTAACGATAAGACGCGCCGTGCATCGCACACGCCCCCTAACACGTATCCGTACCCCAATCTCGACCCTACACCTCACCGTGAGTCTAACCGTAACCCTAGGTTGAACCCTGACCCTGAACCCTAAGTCTCCCCCGCAGCCTGAACCCTGAGGCCTACCCTAATGATAAGCCTCGCCCTGCAACGAAAAAGCCCCCTAACACGTATCCATACCCCAATCTCGACCATAGGCTTCACCGGGAGCCTAAACCTAACCCTAGCTCCAAACCTAACCCTGAACCCGAAGCCTCACCTGCAGCCTGAACCCTGAGGCCTACGCTAACGATACGCCGCGCCCTGCAACGCACACGCCCCCTAACACGTATCCGTACCCCAATCTCGACCCTACACCTCACCGTGAGTCTAATCCTAACCCGAGGTCCAACCCTGACCCTGAACCCTAAGTCTCACCCACAGCCTGAACCCTTAGGGCAACCATAACAATAAGCCGCGCCCTGCAATGCACACGTCCCTTAACACATATCCGTACTCCAATCTCGACTCGAAGCCTCAGCAGGGGCCTAACCCTAACCCTAGCTCCAACCCTGACCCTGAACCCTAAGCCTAACCCGCAGACTGAACCCTGAGCCCTACCCTAACGATAAACCTCACCCTGCAACGAAAAAGCCCCGTAACACGTATCCGTACCCCAATCTCGACCCTAGGCCTCACCGGGAGCCTAACCCTAACCCTAGCTCCAACCCTGACCCTGAACACAAAGCCTCAAATGCAGACTGAACCCTGAGGCCTGCCCTTACGATAAGCCGTGCCCTGCACAGCAAATTCACCCTAACATGAATCTGTACCCCATTCTCGACAATAGGCCTCACCGGGAGCCTAACCCTAACGTTAATACCGACCCTTACCCTGAACACTAAGCCTCACCCACAGCCTGAACCCTGAGGTCTACCATGAAGATAAGCTGCACAATGCAACGCACACGCCCCGCAAACACGTTTCCATAACCCTATCTCGACTCTACGCCTCACGGGATGCCTCACCGTAACCCTAGCTCCAACCCTGACACTGATCCCTAAGCCTCACCCACAGCCTGAGCCCTGAGGGCTACCCTAACGACAAGCCGCGCCGTGCATTGCACGCGCGCCCTAACACGTATCCGTACCCCAAGGTCGACCCGAAGCCTCACTGGGAGCCTAACCTTAACCATACCTCCAACCCTGACCCTGAACACTAAGCCTCACCTGCAGCCTGAACCCTGAGGCCTACCCTAACGGTAAGCCGCGCCATGCAAAGCACACGCCCCCTAACACGAATCCGTACCGCAATCTCCACCCTACGCCTCACCTGGAGCCTAAACCTAACCCTAGCTCCAATGTTGATGGTGAAAGCAAAGCCTCACCCGCATCCTGAACCCTGAGGCCTACCCTAACGATAAGCCACGCCCTTCAACGCACACGCGCCCTAACACGTATCCCTAACCCTATCTCGACCCAAAGCCTCACCGGGAGCCTAACACTAACCCTAGCTCTAACCCTGACCCTGAACCCTAAGCCTCACCCGCATCCTGAACCCTGATTCCTACCCTAACGATAAGCCACGCCGGGCATCACACACGCCCCCTAACACGTATCCGGACCCCAATCTAGGCCCTAGGCCTCAGCGAGAGCCAAACCCTAACCCTAGCTCCAACCCTGACCCTGAACCCTAAGCCTAACCCGCATCCTGAACCCTGAGGCCTACCGTAAAGATAAGCTGCGCCCTGCAACGCACACGCCCCCTAACACGTATCCGTACCACAATCTCAACCCTAGGCCACACCAGGAGCCAAACGCTAACCCTAGCTCCAAAGCTGACCCTTAACAGTAAGCCTCACCCGCAGCCTGAACCCTGACGCCTACCCTAACGATAAGCCGCACAATGCAACGCACACGCCCCGTTACACGTTTCTGTAACCCTATCTCGACCCTACGCCTCACCGGATGCCTCACCGTAACCCTAGCTCCACCCCTGACCCTGAACCCTAAGCCTCACACACGGCCTGAGCCCTGAGGGCTACCCTAACGTCAAGCCCCGCACTGCATCGCACACGCCCCCAAACACGTATTCGTACCCCAATATCGAACCGAAGCCTCACCGGGAGCCTAATCCTAACCCTACCTCCAACCCTGACCCTGAACACTAAGAGTCAACTGCAGCCTGAACCCTGAGGCCTACCCTAACTATCAGCCGCGCCCTGCAACACACACGCCCCCTAACACGTATCCGTACCCCAATCTCGACCCTATGCCTCACTGGGAGCCTAACCCTAACCCTAGCTAAAACGCTGACCTTGAACCTTAAACCTCACATGCAGCCTGAACCCCGAGGCCTACTGTAACGATAAGCCGCGCCCTGCAACACACACGCGCCCTAACTCGTATCCGTACCCCTATCTCGACCCAAAGCCTCACTGGGAGCCTAACTCAAACCCTAGCTCTATCCCTGATCCTGAACGCTAAGCCTCACATGCATCCTGAACCCTGAGGCCTACCCTAACTATCAGCCGCGCCGTGCATCGCACACGCCCCCTAACACGTATCCGTACCCCAATCTAGACACTAGGCCTCTGCGAGAGCCAAACTCTAACACTAGTTCCAACCCTGATCCTGAACCCTAAGCTTCACCCACAGCCTGAACCGTGAGGCCTATCATCATGATAAGCCACGGCCTGAAACGCACACTCCCCCTAACACGTATACAGACCCCTTTCTCGACACGAAGCCTCACCCAGAGCCTAACGCTAACCCTAGCTCCAGGCGTGACCCTGAACCCTAAGCCTCACCCGCAGACTGAACCCTGAATCCTACCCAAAATATAAGCCGCGCCCTGCAATGCACACGCCCCCTAACACGTATCCGTACCCCAATCTCGACCCAAAGCCTCACGGGAGCCTAACCTTAACCCTAGCCCAAACGCTGACCCTGAACCCTAAGCCTCACCCACATCCTGAACACTGAGGCCTACCCTCACGATAAGCCACGCCCTGCAACAAAACCGCCCCCTAACACATATCCGTACCCCAATCTGGAACCTAGGCCTCACCGCAAGCCTAACCCTAACCCTAAGTCCAACCATTACACTGAACACTAAGCCTCACCTGCAGCCTAAACCCTGTGGCCCACCCTAACAATCAGCCCTGCAGTGCAACGCACACGCCCCCTAACACATATCCGTACCCCAATCTGGAACCTAGGCCTCACCGCAAGCCTAACCCTAACCCTAAGTCCAACCATTACACTGAACACTAAGCCTCACCTGCAGCCTGAACCCCGAGGCCCACCATAACGATCAGCCGCGGCCTGCAACGCACACGCCCCATAACAGGTATCTGTACCCCAATCTCCTCCCTAGGCCTCACCGGGGTAGTAAACCCAACCCTAGCTCCAACCCTGACCCTGAACCCTAAACCTCACCCTCAGCCTGAACCCTGAGGCCTACGCTAACGATAAGCCACACAATGCAACGCACACGCCCCCTAACACGTATCAGTAACCCAATCTCGACACTAGCCCTCACCGGGTGCCTAATCCTAACCCTAGTTCCAACCCTGAACCTGAAATCTAAGTCTCACCCGAAGCCTAAACCCTGAGGCTTCCCGAACAATAAGCCGAGCCCTGCAACGTACATGCCCTCTAACACGTATCCATACCCCAATCTCAACAAGAAGCCTCACAGGGAGCCTAACCCTAACCCTACCTCCAACACTGACCCTGAACACTAAGCCTCACCCGCAGCCTAAACCCTGAGGCCTACCCTAACGTTCAGCCGCGCCCTGAAATGAACACGCCCCCTAACACATATCCGTACCATAATCTCGCTCCGAAGCATCACCGGGAGCCTTACCCTAACCCTAGCTCCAACCCTCAACCTTAAATCTTAGCCTCACCCACATTATTAACCCTGAGGCCTACCCTAACTATAAGCCTCGACCTGAATTGCAAACACCCCCTAACAGGTATCCATACACCAATCTCCACCCTAGGCCTCACCGGGTGATTAAACCTAACCCTAGCTCCAACCCTGACCCAGAACCCTAAGCCTCACCTGCAGCCTGAACCCTGAGGCCTACGCTAACTATAAGCCGAACAATGCAACGCACACGCCCGCTAACAGTTATCCTTATCCCTATCTCGACCCGAAGCCTCACCGGGAGCCTAACCCTAACCTTAGGTCCAACCCTGACCCTGAAACTTAAGCCTCACCAACAACCTGAACCCTGAGGACTACTCTAACGATAAGCCGTGCCGTGCAACCCACACGCCCCCGAACACGTATCTGTAACCGAATCTCGATCCGAAGGGTCACCGGGAGCGTAACCGGAACCCTAGCTCCAACCCTGACCCTGAACCCTAAGCCTCACCCGCAGCCTGAACCCTGAGACCTACCCCAATGATAAGCCGCGCCCTGCAACGCACACGCACCTTAACACGTATCCGTATCCCAATCTAGTCCCTTAAGCCTCACTGGTAGCCTAACCCTAACCATAGCTAAAACCCTGACCCTGAACCCTCAGCCTCACTCGCAGCATCATCCCTGAGGCCTACCCTAACGATAAGCCACGCACTGCAACGCAAACGCCCCCTAACACGTATCCGTACCCCAATCTCGACACTACACATCACCGTGTGCCTAACACTAACACTAGGTCCAACCCTGACCCTGAATCCTAAGCCTCACCCGCAGACTGAACCCCGGGGCCAACCCTAATGATAAGCAAGGCCCTGCATCGCACACACCCCTAACACATATCCGTACCCCAATATCGACCAGAAGCCTCACCGGGAGCCTAATCCTAACCCTACCTCCAACCCTGACCTGGAACACTAAGAGTCACCCGCAGCCTGCTCCTTGAGGCCTACCCTAACGATCAGCCATGCCCTGCAATGCACACGCCCCCTAACACGTATCCGTACCCCAATCTCGACCCAAAGACTCACCGGGAGCCAAACCGTAACCCTAGCTTCAATCCTGTCCATTAACACTAAGCCTCACCCGCAGCCTGAAGCCTGAGGCCTACCGTAACAATAAGCCGCGCCCTGCAACGCACACGCCCCCTAACACGTATCCATACCCCAATCTCGAACCTAGGCCTCACCGGGAACCTAAACCTAACCCTAGCTCCAACGCTGATCCTGAAGCCTAAGCCTCACCCGCAACATGAACCTTGAGGCCTACCCTAACGGTAAGCCGCGCCCTGCAACTCACACGCCCCCTAACAGGTATGAATATCCCTATCTCGACCCAAAGCCTCACCAGGAGCCTAAAACTAACCCTAGCTTCAACCCTGACACTGAACCCTAAGATTCATCCACAGCCTGAACCGTGAAGCCTACCGTCACTATAAGCCTCGCCTTGCAATGCAAACGCCCCCTAACACGTATCCGTACCCCAATCTCGACCGTAGGCCACACCGGGAGCCTGACCCTAACCCTAGCTCCAAATCTGGCCCTGAACCCTAAGCCTCACCCACAGGCTGAACCCTGAGGCCTACCCTAACAATTATCCACGCCCTGCAAGGCACACGCCCCCTAACATGGATCTGTACCCCAATCTCGACCGTAAGCCTCAGCGGGAGGCTAAAACTAACCCTAGCTCCAACCGTTACCCCGAATCCTAAGCCTCACCCGCAGCCCGATACCTGAGGCCTACCCTAACGTCAGCCGTTCCCTGCAACTCACACGCCCCCTAACACGTATCCGTACCCCAATCTCGACCAAAAGCCTCACGGGGACCCTAAAGCTACTCCTAGCTCCAAACCTGACCCTGAACCCTAAGTTTGACTCGCAACCTGAACCCTGAGGCCTACCCTAACGTTAAGCCGCGCCATGCAAGGCACACTCCTTAACACGTATCCATACCCCAATCTCGACCCAAAGCCTCACCAGGAGCCTAACCCTAACCCTAGCTCCAACTCTGACCATGAACACTAAGCCTCACCCGCAGCCTGAACCCTGAGGCCTACTCTAACGATAAGCTGCGCCGTGCAACTCACACGCCCCTTTACACGTATCAGTACCCCAATCTCGACCCTAGGCCTCACCGGGAGCCTAACACTAACCCTAGCTCCAACACTGACCCTGAACCCTAAGCCTAATCGGAAGACTGAACCCTGAGTCCTACCCTAACTATAAGCTGCTCCCTGCAATTCACACGCCCCCTAACACGTATCCGTACCCCAATCTCGACCCAAAGCCTCACTGGGAGCCTAAACCTAACCCTAGCTCCAACTCTGACACTGAACCTTAAGCCTCACCCGCAGCCTGAACCCCGAGGCCTACCATAACGTTAACCCGCGCCGCGCAACGCACCCGCACCGTAACACGTATCCGTACCCCAATCTCGAACCTAAGCCTCACCGGGAGCCTAACCCTAACCCTAGCTCCATCCCTGTCCCTGAACTCTAAGCATCACCCACAGCCTGAACCCTGAGGCCTACCCTAACCGTAAGCCGCGCCCTGCAAAGAAAACGCCCCGTAACACATGTCCTTACCCGAATCTCGACCCTAGGCCTCATCGGGAGCCTAAACCTAAGTCGACCCGTTACCCTGAAGACTAAGCCTCACCAACAGCCTGAACCCTGACGCGTAACCTAACGATAAGCCGCGCCCTGCAAAAACAACGCCACTGAACGCATATCCGATCCCCAATTTCGACCCTAGACCTCACCGGGAGCCTAAACCTAACCGTAACTGCAACCCCTATCCTAAACCCAAAGCCTCCCCCACAGCCACAACCCTGAGCCCTCCCCTAAAGATAAGCCGCGCCCTGAAAGGCCCACTCCACCTAACAAGTATCCGTACCCCAATCTCGAACCTAGGCCTCACCGGGAGCCTACACCTAACCTTATCTCCAAACCTGACCCTGAACGCTAAGCCTCAACCACAGTCTGTACCCGGAGGCCTACCCTAACGATTATCTGTGCCCAGCAACGCACACGCCCCCTAACATGTATCTGTACCCCAATCTCGACCGTAGGCCTCAGCGGGAGCCTAACCCTAACCCTAGCTCCAACCCTGACCTTGAAACCTACGACTCACACACAGCCTGAACCCTGAGGCCTACCCTTATGATCAGCCGCGCTCTGCAATGCACACTCGCCCTAAAATGTATCCGTACCCCAATCTCGACCATAGGCCTCACCGGGAGCCGAACGCTAATGCTAGCTCCAACCCTGACCCTGAAACCTAAGCCTCACAGCAAGACTGAACCCTGAGGCCTACACTAACGAAAAGCCGCGCCCTGCAACGCACACGCCCCCAAACACGTAACCGTACCCCAATCTCGACCCAAAGCCTCACCGGGAGCCTAAACCTAACCCTAGCTCCAACTCTGACCCTGAAACCTAAACCTTACCCGCAGCCTGAACCCTGAGGCCGACCCTAATGATAACCCAACGCCCTGCAACGAACAAGCCCCCTAACACGTATCCGTACCCCAATCTCTTCCCTAAACCTCACCAGAAGCCTAACCCTAACCCGAGCTCCAACCCTGACCCTGAAACCTAAGCCTCATCCGCAGCCTGAACCCTGTGGCCTACTCTAACGATAAGCCACGCTGTGCAACTCACACGCCCCGTTAAACATATCCATACACCAATCTCGACCCTAGGCCTCACCGGAAGCCTAACGCTAACCCTAGCTCCAACTCTCACCGTGAACACTAAACCTCACCATCAGCCTGAACCCTGAGGCCCACCCTAAGTATAAGTCACGAACAACAACGCAAACGCCCCCGAACTCGTATCCGTACCCCATTCTCGAACCTAGGCCTCACCGGGAGCCTAACCCTAACCCTACCTCCAACCCTGACCCTGAACCCTAAGCCTCACCCGCCGCCTGAACCCTGAGGCCTACCCTAACGATAAGCTGTGTCCTGCAACAACAACGCTCCCTAACACATATCCGATCCCCAATCTCGACCCTAGGCCTCACCGGGAGCCTAACCCTAACCGTAACTCCAACCCTTATCCTGAACCCTAAGCCTTACCGCAAGACTGAACCCTGAGTCCCACCCTAACTATAGGCCGCGCGCTGCAAACCACAGGCCCCTATCACGTATCCGTACCCCAATCTCGACCCTAGGCATCACCAGGAGCCTAAACCTAACCTTAGCTCCAAACCTGACCCTGAACCCTAAGCCTCAGCTGCAGCCTGAACCCTGAGGCCAACCCTAATGATCAGCCTTGCTCTGCAATTCACAAGCCCCCTAACACGTATCCGTAATGCAATCTCGGCCGTAGGCCTCAGCGAGAGCCTAAACCTAACCCTAGCTCCAACCCTGACCCTGAACCCTAAGCCTCACCCGCAGCCTGTACCCTGAGGCCTACCGTAACGATAAGCCATGCCCTGCAACGCACACGCCCCCTAACAGGTATCTGTACCCCAATCTCGACCCTAAGCCTCACAGGAAGCCTAACTCTAACCCTAGATCGAACCCTGACTCTGAAAACTAAGCCTCACCCGCAGCCTGAACCCTGAGGCCTACCATAACGATAAGTTGCGCCCTGCAACGCACACGCCCCCAAACACGTATCTGTACCCCAATCTCGAACCTAGGTCTCACAGGGAGCCTAACGCTAACGCTGGCTCCAACCCTGACCATGAACCCTAAGCCTCACAGGAAGACTGAACCCTGAGGCCTAAACTAACGATAAGCCACGCCCTGCAACGCACACGCCCCCTAACACGTATCCATACACCAATCTCAACCCGAAGCCTCACCGGGAACCTAAACCTTACCCTAGCTCCAACTCTGACCATGAACCCTAAGCCTCACCCGCAGCCTGAACCCTGAGGCCTACCCTAACGATAACCTACGCGCTGCAACGAACACGCCCCCTAACAGGTATCCGTACCCCAATCTCGGCGCTAAGCCTCACCGGAAGCCTAACCCTAACCCTAGCTGCAATTCTCACCCTGAACACTAATCCTCACCCGCAGTCTGAACCCTGAGGCCTAACCTAACGATAAGCGGAGCGCTGCAACGCACACGCCCCTAACAAGTATTTGTACCCCAATGTCGACCGTAAGACTCAGCGGGAGCCTAACCCTAACCCTAGCTCCAACCCTGACCCTGAAAACTAAGCCTCATCGGCAGCCTGAATCATGAGGCCTACCCTAACGATTATCCACGCCCTGCAACGCAAACGCCCCCTAACACATATCCGATCCCCAATCTCGACCCTAGGCCTCACCGGGAGCCTAACCCTAACCCTAACTCCAACCCTTATCCTGAATACTAAGCCTCACCCGCAGCCACAACCCTGAGCCCTACCCTAACGATAATCCGCGCCCTGAAATGCACACTCCCCCTAACACGTATCCGTACCCCAATCTCGAACCTAGGCCTCAGAGAGAGCCGAACACTAACCCTAGCTCCCACCCTGACGCTGAACACTAAGCCTCACCCGCAGCCTGAACCCTGAGGCCTACCCTGATGATAAGCCTCGCCCTGCAACGCTCACACCCCCTAACACGTACCCGTACCCCAATCTCGACCATATGCCTCACAGGGAGCCGAATGCTAAGACTAGCTCCAAATATGACCCTGAACACTAAGCCTCACAGGAAGATTGAACCGTGAGGCCTTCACTAACGATAAGCCACGCCCTGCAACGCACACGCCCCCTAACACGTATCTCTACCCCAATCTCGACCCTAGGCCTCACCGGGAGCCAAAGGCTAACGCTAGTTCCAACCCTGACCCTGAGCCCTAAGCCTCACAGGAAGACTGAACCCTGAGGCTTACACTAACGATAAGCCGCGCCCTGCAACGCACACGCCCCTTAACACGTATCCGTACCCCAATCTCGACCCAAAGCCTCACAGGTAGCCTAACCCTAACCCTAGCTCCAACCCTGACCCTGAACAATAAACCTCACCTGCAGCCTGAACCGTGAGGCCTACCCTAACGATAAACCGCGCCCTGCAAGAACAACGCCCCCTAACACATATCCGTACCCCAATCTCGAAACTAGGCCTCACCGGGAGCCTAACCCTAACCCTAACTACAACCATTATCCTGAACACTAAGCCTCATCCGCAGCCACAACCCTGAGCGCTACCCTAACGAAAAGCCGCGCCCTGCAAAGCACACTCCCGCAAACACGTATCCGTACCCCAATATCGAACCTAGGACTCAGAGGAAGCCGAACCCTAACCGTAGCTCCAACCCTGACCCTGAACCCTAAGCCTCAGCTGCAGCCTGAACCCTGAGGCCTACCCTAACGATCAGCCGTGCTCTGCAATTCACAAGCCCGCTAACACGTATCCCTAATGCCATCTCGGCCGTAGGCCTCAGCAAGAGCCTAAACCTAACCCTAGCTCCAACCCTGACCCTGAACACTAAGCCTCACCCGCAGCCTGAACCCTGAGGTCTACCGTAACCATAAGCCACGACCTGCAACGCACACGCCTCCTAACAGGTATCTGTACCTCAATCTCGACCCAAAGCCTCACAGGAAGCCTAACTCTAACCCTAGATCCAACCCTGACTCTGAAACCTAAGCCTCACCCGCAGCCTGAACCCTGAGGCCTACCCTAACGATAAGTTGCGCCCTGAAACGAAAACGCGCCCTAACAGGTTTCCGTACACCAATCTGGACCCTAGGCCTCACCGGGAGCCGAACACTAACCCTAAGTCCAACCGTTACCCTGAACACTAAGCCTCACCCGCAGCCTGAACCCTGAGGCCTACCCTAACGATAAACCGCGCCCTCCAATGCACACGCCCCCTAACACGTATCCGTACTCCAATCTCTTCCCTAGGCCTCACCGGGAGCCGAACGCTAACGCTAGCTCCAACCCTGACCCTGAACCCTAAGCCTCACAGGAAGACTGAACCCTGAGGCCTACACTAGCAATAAGCCGCGCCCTGCAGCGCACACGCCCCCTAACAGGTATCCGTACCCCAATCTCGGCCCGAAGCCTCACCGGGATCCTAAACCTAACTCTAGCTCCAACTCTGACCCTGAACACTAAGCCTCACCTGCAGCCTGAACCCTGAGGCCTACCCTAACGATAACTCACGCCCTGCAACGAACATGCCCCCTAACACGTATCCGTACCCCAATCTAGACCCGAAGCCTCACCGGATGCCTAACCCTAACCCTATCTCCAACCCTGACCCTGAATCCTAAGCCTCACCCACAGCCTGAACTCTGAAGCCTACCCTAACGATTATCTGCGCCATGCAAACCACACGACCCCTAACACGTATCTGTACCCCAATCACGACCGAAAGCCTCAGCCGGAGCCTAACCCTAAGTCTAGCTCCAACCCTGACCATGAAACCTAAGACTCACCCACAGCATGAACCCTGAGGCCTACCCTAATGTTCAGCCGCTCCCTGCAATGCACACGCGCCCCAAAACGTATCCGTAACCCAATCTCGACCCGAAGCGTCAAGGGGAGCCTAAACCTAACCCTAGATCCAACCCTGACCCTGAAACCTATGCCTCACCAGCAGCCCGATACCTGAGGCCTACCCTAACGTCAGCTGTGTCCTACAACTCACACGCCCCCTAACACGTATCCGTACCCCAATCTCCACCCAAAGACGCACTGGGAGCCTAACCCTAACCCAAGCTCCAACCGTGACCCTGAACAATAAACCTCACCTGCAGCCAGAACCCTGAGGACTACCCTACCGATAAACCACGCCCTGCAACAACAACGCCACCTAACACATATCCATACGCCAATCTCAACCCTAGGCCTCACCGGGAGCCAAACCCTAACCCTAACTCCAACCCTTATCCTGAACAATAAGCCACACCCTCAGCAAAAACCCTGAGCCCTATACTAACGATAAGCCGCGCCCTGCAACGCACACTCCCCCTAACATATATCCGTACCCCAATCTGGAACCTAGGCCTCAGAGGGAGCCTAACCCTAACCCTAGCTACAACCCTGATCCTGAACACTAAGCCTCACCCGCAGCCTGAACCCTGAGGCCTACCCTAACAATAAGCTGCGCCCTGCAACGCACACGCCCCCTAACACGTATCTGTACCCCAATCTCGACCCTAGGCCTCACCGGGAGCCGAACGCTAACGCTAGTTCCAACCCTGACCCTGAGCCCTAAGCCTCACAGGAAGACTGAATCGTGAGGCCTACACTAACGATAAGCCGCGCCCTGCAACGCACACGCCCCCTAACATGTATCCGTACCCAAATCTCTACCCGAAGCCTCACCGGGAACCTAAACCTAACCCTAGCTCCAACTCTGACCCTGAACCCTAAGCCTCACCCACAGCCTGAACCCTGAGGCCTACCCTAACGATAAAAAAAGCCCTGCAACGAAAACGCCCCCTAACACGTATCCGTACCCCAATTTCGGCCCTAAGCCTCACCAGAAGCCTAATCCTAACCCTAGCTCCAACTCTCACACTGAACACTAATCCTCACACGCAGTCTGAGCCGTGAGGCCTAACCTAACGATAAGCGGCGACCAGCAATGCACACGGCCCCTAACAAGCATCAGTACGCCAATCGCGACCCTAGACCTAACCGGGAGCCTAATCCTAACCCTAGCTCCAACCCTGACCCTGAACCCTAAGACTCACCCGCAGACTGAACCCTGAGGACTACCCTAACGATTATCCGCGCCCTGCAATGCATACGCCCCCTAACAGGTATCCGTACCCTAATCTCGACCCAAAGACTGACCCAGAGCCTAACACTAAACCTAGCTCCAACCCTGACCCTGAACAATAAACCTCACCTGCAGCCTGATCCCTGAGGCCTACCCTAACGATAAACCACGCCCTGCAACAACAACGCCCCATACCACATATCTGTACCCCAATCTCAACCCTAGGCCTCACTGGGAGCCTAACACTAACCCTAGCTCCAACCCTGATCCTGAACCCTAAGCCTAACTGGAAGACTAAACCCTGAGGCCTACCCTAACTATAAGCCTCGCCCTGTAACGCACAAGCCCCCTACCACGTATCCGTACCCCAATCTCGACCCTAAGCCTCACCGGGTGCCTAACCATAACCCTAGCTCCAACCCTGACCCTGAACACTAAGCCTCACCCGCAGCCTGAACCCTGATTCCTACCATAACAATAAGCCACGCCCTGCTACGCACATGCCCCCTAACAGGTGTCCGTACCCCAATGTCAACCCTAAGCCTCACAGGAAGCCTAACCCTAACCCTAGCTCCAACCCTGACCCTGAACACTAAGCCTCACCCGCAGCCTGAACGCTGAGGCCAACCCTAACGATAAGTCACGCCCTGAAACGAAAACGCGCCCTAACACGTTTCCGTACGCCAATCTCGACCCTAGGCCTCACCGGGAGCCTCACACTAACCCTAAATCCAACCCAGATCCTGTACGCTAAGCCTCATCCACAGCCTGAACCCTGAGGCCTACCCTAACGATTATCGGCGCCCTGCAATGAAAAACTCCCCCTAACACGTATCTCTACCCCCATCTCGACCGTAAGCCTCAGTGGGAGCCGAACACTAACCCTATCTCCAACTCTTATCCTGAACACTAAGCCTCACCCACAGCCAAAACCCTGAGACCTACCCCAACGATAAGCTGCGCCCTGCAACGCTAACACCCCCTAACACGTATCCGTACACCAATCGCGAACCTAGGCCTCAGAGGGAGCCTAATCCTAACCCTAGCTCCAACCCTGACCCTGAACCCTAAGCCTCACAGGAAGACTGAACCCTGAGGCCTACACTAACGAAAAGCCGCGCCCTGCAACGCACACGACCCCTAACACATATCCGTACCCCAATCTCGACCCGAAGCCTCACCGGGAACCTAAACCTTACCCTAGCTCCAACTCTGACCATGAACCGTAAGCCTCACCCGCAGCCTGAACCCGGAGGCCTACCCTAACGATAACCTACGCCCTGCAACGAACACGCCACCTAACAGGTATCCGTACCCCAATCTCGGCCCTAAGCCTCACCGGAAGCCTAAACCTAACCCTAGCTCCAACTCTCACCCTGAACACTAATCCTAACCCGCAGCCTGAACCCTGAGGCCTAACCTAACGATAAGCGGAGCGCTGCAACGCACACGCCCCCTAACAAGTATCTGTACCCCAATCTCGACCCGAAGCCTCACCGGGAGCCTAACCCTATCCCGAGCTCCAACCCTGACCCTGAAACCTAAGCATCATCCGCAGCCTGAACCCTGAGGCCTACTCTAACGATAAGCTGTGCCGTGCAACTCACATGCCCCCTACACGTATCCGTACCCCACTCTCGACCCTAGGCTTCACTGGAAGCCTAATGCTAACCCTAGCTCCAACTCTGACCCTGAACACTAGGACTAACCGGAACACTGAACCTTGAGGCCTACCCTAACTACCAGCCCCGACCTGCAATGCACACGCCCCCTAACACGTATCCGTACCCCAATCTCGACCCGAAGCATAACCGGGAGCCTAAATCTAAGCCTAGCTCCAACCCTGACCCTGAACCCTAAGCCTCAACCGCAGCCTGAACCCTGAGGCCTACACTAAGGATAAGTCACGCCCTTCAACGCAAACGCCCCCTAATACGTATCCGTACCCCATTCTCGAACCTAGGCCTCACCGGGAGTATAACCCTAACCCTAGCTCCAACTCCGACCCAGAACCCTAAGCCTCACCCGCAGCCTGAAGCCTGAGGCCTACCCTAACGATTATCTGCGCCCTGCAATGCACACGCCCCCTAACACGTATCTGTACCCCAATCTCGACCCTAAGCCTCAACGGGAGCCTAAACCTAACCCTATCTCCAACCCTGTCCCTGAATCCTAAGCCTCACCCACAGCCTGATCCCTGAGGCCTACCCTAATGATTATCTGCGCACTGCAACTCAAACGCCACCTAACACGTATCCGAACACCAATCTCGACCCAAAGCCTCAAGGGGAGCCTAAAATTACCGCTAGCTCCAAACTTGACCCTGAACCCTAAGTCTCACCCGCCGCCTCAACCCTGAGGCCTGCCCTACCGTTAAGTCCCGCCCTGCAAGGCACACGCCCCTTAACACGTATCCGTACCCCAATCTCGAACCAAAGCCTCACAGGGAGCCTAACCCTAACCCTAGCTCCAACCCTGACCCTGAACAATAAACCTCACCTGCAACCTGAACCGTGAGACCTACCCTAATGATAAACCGCGCCCTGCAAGAACAACGCTCCCTAACATATATCCGTACCCCAATCTCGACCCTAGGCCTCACCGGGAGCCTAACCCTAACCCAAACTACAACCCTTATCCTGAACACTAAGCCTCATCCGCAGCCACAACCCTGAGCGCTACCCTAACGAAAAGCTGTGCCCTGCAACGCACACACCCCCGAACAGGTATCCGTACCCCAATCTCGACCCTAGGCCTCACCAGGAGTCGAACGCTAACACTACCTCCAAACCTGACCCTGAAACCTAAGCCTCAACCACAGTGTGGACCCTGAGGCCTACCCTAACGATCAGCCGTGCCCTGCAATGCACACGCCCCCTAACACGTATCCGTACCACAATCTCGAACCTAGGCCTCACCGGGAGCCTAAACCTACCCTTAGCTCCAAACCTGACCCTGAACCCTAAGCCTCAGCTGCAGCCTGAAACCTGAGACCAACACTAAAGATAAGCCGTGCTCTGCAATTCACAAGCCCCCTAACACGTATCCGTAATGCAATCTCGGCCGTAGGCCTCAGCGAGAGCCTAACCCTAACCCTATCTCCGACACTCACCCTGAACCCTAATCCACACCCGCAGCCTGAACACTGAGGCCTAACCTAACGATAAGCCACGCCCTTCAACAACAACTCCCCGTAACACGTATCCGTACCCCAATCTCGAACCTAGGCCTCAGAGGGAGCCTAACCTTAACCCTAGCTCCAACCCAGACCCTGAATCCTAAGCCTCACCCGCAGCCTGAACCCTGAAGCCTACCCTAAGTATTATCTGCGCCATGCAAAGCACACGACACCTAAGACGTATCTGTACCTCAATCACGACCGTAAGCCTCAGCCGGAGCCTAACCCTACCCCTAGCTCCAACCCTGACCGTGAAACCTAAGACTCACCCACAGTCTGAACCCTGAGGCCTAAGCTAATGTTCAGCCACGCCCTGCAATGCACAAGCGCCCTAAAACGTATCCGTAATCCAATCTCGACCCGAAGCCTAAACGGGAGCCTAAACCTAACCCTAGCTCCAACCCTGACCCTGAAAACTAAGCCTCACCCGAAGCTCGATACCTGAGGCCTACCCTAACGTCAGCCGTGTCCTGCAACTCACACGCCCCCTAACACGTATCCGTACCCCAATCTCGACCAAAAGCAACACCGGGAGCCTAACCCTAACCCTAGCTCCAACCCTGACCCTGAACAATAAACCTCACCTGCATCCAGAACCCTGAGGCCTACCCTACCGATAAACCGTGCCTTGCAACAACAACGCCCCCTAATACATATCCGTACCCCAATCTCGACCCTAGGCCTCACCGGGAGCCAAACCCTAACCCTAACTCCAACCCTTATCCTGAACACTAAGCCTCACTCGCAGCAAAAACCCTGAGCCTTACTATAACGATAAGCCGCGCCCTGCAAGGCACACTCCCCCTAAAATGTATCCGTACCCCAATCTCGAACCTAGGCCTCAGAGGGAGCCTAACCCTAACCCTAGCTACAACCCTGACCCTGAACACTAAGCCTCACCCGCAGCCTGAACCCTGAGGCCTACCCTAACAATAAGCTGCGCCCTGCAAAGCACACGCCCCCTAACACGTATATGTACCCCAATCTCGACCATAGGCCTCACCGGGAGTCGAACGCTAATGCTAGTTCCAACCCTGACCCTGAACCCTAAGCGTCACAGGAAGACGAACCCTGAGGCCTACACTAACGATAAGCCGCGCCCTGGAATGCACACGCCCCCTAACATGTATCAGTACCCAAATCTCTACCCGAAGCCTCACCGGGAACCTAAACCTAACCCTAGCTCCGACACTCGCCCTGAACCCTAATCCACACCCGCAGCCTGAACCCTGAGGCCTACCCTAATGATAAACCACGCCCTGCAACAACAACTCCCCCTAACACATATCCGTACCCCAATCTCGAGCCTAGGCCTCACCGGGAGCCTAACACTTACCCTAGCTCCAATCTTGACTCTGAACCCTAAGCCTCACAGGAAGACTGAACCCTGAGGCCTACCATAACTATAAGCATCGCCCTGCAACCCACACGCCCCCTAACACGTATCCTTACCCCAATCTCGACCCTAAGCCTCACCGGGTGCCTAACCATAACCCGTACTCCAACCCTGACCCTGAAAACTAAGCCTCACCCGCAGCCTGAACCGTGAGGCCGACCCTAAAGATAAGTCGCGCCCTGCAACGCAAACGCCCCCTAACACGTATCCGAACCCCATTCTCGAACCTAGGCCTCACCGGGAGCCTAAACCTAAACATAGCTCCAACCCTAACCCTGCACCCGAAGCCTCATCCGCAGCCTTAACCCTGAAGCCTACCCTAACGATTATATGCGCCCTGCAACGCACACGCCCCTTAACAGGTATCTGTACACCAATCTCGACCGTAAGCCTCAGCGGGAGCCTAATCCTAACCGTAGCTCCAACTCTGACCATGAACACTAAGCCTCACCTGCAGCCTGAACCCTGAGGCCTACCCTAACAATAAGCCGCGCCCTGCAACGCACACAACCCCAAAGACGTATCTGTACCCCAGTCTCGTACCTAGGCCTCATCGGGAGCCGAACGCTAACGCTAGCTCCAACCCTGACCCTGAACGCTAAGCCTCACAGGAAGACTGATCCCTGAGGTCTACACTAACGATAAGCCACGCCCTGCAACGCTCACGACCTCTAACACGTATCCGTATCCCAATCTCGTCCCGAAGCCTCACCGGTTACCTAAACTTAACCCTAGCTCCAACTCTGACCATGATCGTTAAGCCTCACCCGCAGCCTGAACCCTGAGGCCTACCCTAACGATAACCCACGCCCTGCAACGAATACACCACCTAACCCGTATCCGTACCCCAATCTCAGCCCTAAGCCTCACCGGAAGCCTAAACCTAACCCTAGCTCCAACTCTGACACTGGACACTTATCCTCACCCGGAGCCTGAACCCTGAGGACTAACCTAACGATAAACTGCGCCCTGCAGCAACAAAGCCCCCTAACACATATCTGTACGCCAATCCTGACCCTAGGCCTCACCGGGAGCCGAACGCTAATGCTAGCTCCATCCCTGACCCTGATACCTAAGCGTCACAGGAAGACTGAACACTGAGGCCTACGCTAACGATAAGCCGCGCCTGCAACGCACACGCCCCGTAACACGTATCCGTACCATAATCTCGACCCAATGCCTCACCGGGACCCTAACCCTAACCCTAGCTCCAACCCTGACACTGAACAATAAGCCTCACCTGCAGCCTGAAACCTGAGGCCTACCCTAAGGATAAGTCGCGCCCTGCAACGCAATCGCCCCCTAACACGTATCCGAAACCCATTCTCGAACCTAGGCCTCACCGGGATCCTAAACCTAAATGTAGCTCCAACCCTGACACTGCACCCTAAGCCTCATCCGCAGCCTTAACCCTGAGGCCTACCCTAACGATTCTAGGCGCCCTGCAACGCACCCGCCCCCTAACACGTAACTGTACCCGAATCACGACCGTAAGCCTCAGCGGGAGCCTAACCCTAACCCTAGCTCCAACTCTTATCCTGAACACTAAGCCTCACCCGCAGCCACAACCCTGAGGCCTACCTTAACGATAAGCCGCGCCCTGCAACGCACACGCCCCCTAACATGTATCTGTACCTCAATCTCGACCAAAAACCTCAGCGGGAGCCTAACCCTACCCCTAGCTCCAAACCTGACCCTGAACACTAAGTCTCACCTGCAGCCTGAACCCTGAGGCCTACCCTAAAGTTAAGCCGCGCCCTGCAAGAACACGCACCTTAACATGTATCCATACCCCAATCTCGACCCACAGCCTCACCGGGAGCCTAACCCTAACCCTAGCTCCAACTCACACCCTGAACACGAAGCCTCAACCACAGCCTGAACCCGGCGGCCTACCCGAACGATAACACACGCCCTGCAACGAACACGCGCCCTAACATGTATCCGTACCCCAATCTCGTTCCTAAGCCTCACCAAAAGCCTTACCCTAACCCTAGCTCCAACTCTCACCCTGAACACTAAGCCTCACCCGCAGACTGAACCCTGAGGCCTAAGCTAACGTTAAGTGGCGCCCTGCAACGCACACGCCCCCTAACAAGTATCCGTACCCCAATCTCGACCCTAGGCCTCACCGGAAAACCTAACACTAGCCCAAGCTCCAACCATGACCCTGAAACCTAAGCCTCATTCGCAGCCTCATCCCTGAGGCCTACTCTAACGATAAGCCGTGACGTGCAACTCACACTTCCCCTAACACGTATCCGTACCCCAATCTCGAGCCTAGGCCTCACCGGGAGACTAACGCTAACCCTAGCTCCAACCATGACCCTGAACACTAAGATTAAAAGGAAGATTGAACCCTGAGGCCTATCCTAACTATAAGCCGCGCCCTGCTATGCACACGCCCCCTAACACGTATCCGTACCCCAATCTCGACCCAAAGCCTCACCGGGAGCTGAATCCTAACCCTAGCTCCAACCCTGACCCTGAACAATAAACCTCACCTGCAGGCTGAACCCTGAGGCCTACCCTAACGATAACCCACACCCTGCAATGAGCACGCCCCCTAACAGGTATCCGTACCCCAATCTCGGCCCTAAGCCTCACCGGAAGCCTAACCCTAAGCCTAGCTCCAACTTTCACCCTGAACACTATCCTCACCCGCAGCCTGAACCCTGAGAACTATCCTAACGATAAACCGCGCCCTGGAGCAACAACGACCCCTAACTCATATCCGTACCCCAATCTCGACCCTAGGCCTCACCGGGAGCCATACGCTAATTCTAGCTCCAACCATGACCCTGAACCCTAAGCGTCACAGGAAGACGGACCCTGAGGCCTATGCTAACGATAAGCCGTGCCCTGCAACGCACACGCCCCCTAACACGTATCCGTACACTAATCTCGACCCAATGCCTCACCGGGAGCCGAACCCTAACCCTAGCTCCAACCCTGAACCTGAACAATAAACCTAACCTGCAGCCTGAACCCTGAGACCTACCCTAACGATAAACCGCGCCCTGCAACAACAACACCCCCTAACACATATCCGTACCCCAATCTCGACCCTAGGCCTCACCGGGAAACTAACACTAACCCTAGCTCCAACCCTGACCCTGAACACTCAGCCTATCCGGAAGACTGAACCCTGAGCCCTACCCTAACTATAAGCAGCACCCTGCAAACCACATGCCCTCTAACACGTATCCGTACCCCAATCTCGACCCTAAGCTTCACCGGGAGCCTAACCATAACCAGAACTCCAAACCTGACCCTGAACACTAAGCCTCACCCGCAGCCTGTACCCTGAGGCCTACCCTAAGGATAAGTCCTGCCCTGCAACGCAAACGCCGCCTAACACGTATCCGAACCCCATTCTCGAACCTAGGCCTCACCGGGAGCCTAAACATAACCGTAGCTCCAACCCTTACCCTGAAACCTAAGCCTCATCCTCAGCCTTAACCCTGAGGCCTACCCTAACGATTATACGCGCCCTGCAATGCACACGCCCCCTAACACGTATCTGTACGCCAATCTCGACCCTAAGCCTCAGCGGGAGCCGAACCCTAACCCTAGCTCCAACTCTTATCCTGAACACTAAGCCTCACCCGCAGCCACAACCCTGAGCCCTACCTTAACGATAAGCCACGCCGTGCAACAGACACACCCCCTAGCACGTATCCGTACCCCAATCTCGAACCTAAGCCTCAGAGGGAGCCTAACCCTAACCCTAGCCCCAACCCTGACCCGGAACCCTAAGCCTCACCCGCAGCCTGAACCCTGAGGACTACCTTAACAATAAGCAGTGCCCTGCAACGCACACGCCCCCAAACACGTATCTGGACCCCAATCTCGAACCTAGGCCTCACCGGGAGCCAAACGCTAACACTAGCTCCAACCCTGACCCTGAACCCTAAGCCTCACAGGAAGACTGAACCCTGAGCCCTACACTAATGATAAGCTGCGCCCTGCAATGCACACACCCCCTAACACGTATCCGTACCCCAATCTCGACCCGAAGCCTCACCGGAAACCTAACCCTAACCCTAGCTCCAACTCTCACCCTTAACACTAATCCTCACGCGCAGTCTGAAGCCTGAGTCCTAACCTAACGATAAACGGCGCGCTGCAACGCACACGCCCCTTAACAAGTATCCATACGCCAATTTTGACCAAAGCCCTCACCGGGAGCCTAAGCCTAACCCTAGCTCCAACCCTGAACCTGAACACTAAGCCTCACCCACACCCTGAACCCTGAGGCCTACCCTAACGATTATCCCTGCCCTGCAACGCACACACCCCCTAACACGTATCTGTACCCCAATCTCGACTGTAAGCCTCAGCGGGAGCCGAACCCTACCCCTAGCTCCAAAACAGACCCTGAACACTAATTCTCACCCGCAGCCTGAACCCTGAGGCCTACCCTAAAGTTAAGCCGTGCCCTGCAAGAACACGCCCCTTAACACGTATCCGTACCCCAATCTCGACCCACAGCCTCACCGGGAGCCTAACCCTAACCCTAGCTCCAACTCTCACCCTGAACACTAATCCTCACCCACAGCCTGAACCCTGAGGACTACCCTAACGATAAACCACGCCCTGCAACAACAACTCCCCCTAACACATATCCGTACCCCAATCTCGAGCCTAGGCCTCACCGGAGCCTAACACTTACCCTAGCTCCAATCTTGACTCTGAACCCTAAGCCTCACAGGAAGACTGAACCCTGAGGCCTACCATAACTATAAGCATCGCCCTGCAACCCACACGCCCCCTAACACGTATCCTTACCCCAATCTCGACCCTAAGCCTCACCGGGTGCCTAACCATAACCCGTACTCCAACCCTGACCCTGAAAACTAAGCCTCACCCGCAGCCTGAACCGTGAGGCCGACCCTAAAGATAAGTCGCGCCCTGCAACGCAAACGCCCCCTAACACGTATCCGAACCCCATTCTCGAACCTAGGCCTCACCGGGAGCCTAAACCTAAACATAGCTCCAACCCTAACCCTGCACCCGAAGCCTCATCCGCAGCCTTAACCCTGAAGCCTACCCTAACGATTATATGCGCCCTGCAACGCACACGCCCCTTAACAGGTATCTGTACACCAATCTCGACCGTAAGCCTCAGCGGGAGCCTAATCCTAACCGTAGCTCCAACTCTGACCATGAACACTAAGCCTCACCTGCAGCCTGAACCCTGAGGCCTACCCTAACAATAAGCTGCGCCCTGCAACGCACACACCCCCAAAGACGTATCTGTACCCCAGTCTCGTACCTAGGCCTCATCGGGAGCCGAACGCTAACGCTAGCTCCAACCCTGACCCTGAACACTAAGCCTCACCCGCAGCCTGAACGCTGAGGCCAACCCTAACGATAAGTCGCGCCCTGAAACGAAAACGCGCCCTAACACGTTTCCGTACGCCAATCTCGACCCTAGGCCTCACCGGGAGCCTCACACTAACCCTAAATCCAACCCTGATCCTGTACGCTAAGCCTCATCCACAGCCTGAACCCTGAGGCCTACCCTAACGATTATCGGCGCCCTGCAATGAAAAACTCCCCCTAACACGTATCTCTACCCCCATCTCGACCGTAAGCCTCAGTGGGAGCCGAACACTAACCCTATCTCCAACTCTTATCCTGAACACTAAGCCTCACCCACAGCCAAACCCTGAGACCTACCCCAACGATAAGCTGCGCCCTGCAACGCTAACACCCCCTAACACGTATCCGTACACCAATCGCGAACCTAGGCCTCAGAGGGAGCCTAATCCTAACCCTAGCTCCAACCCTGACCCTGAACCCTAGGCCTCACCCGCAGCCTGAACCCTGAGGCCTACCATAACAATAAGCTGCACCCTGCAACGCACACGCCCGCAAAGACGTATCTGTACCCCAATCTCGAACCTAGGTCTCACAGGGAGCCTAACGCTAACGCTGGCTCCAACCCTGACCCTGAACCCTAAGCCTCACAGGAAGACTGAACCCTGAGGCCTACACTAACGAAAAGCCACGCCCTGCAACGCACACGACCCCTAACACATATCCGTACCCCAATCTCGACCCGAAGCCTCACCGGGAACCTAAACCTTACCCTAGCTCCAACTCTGACCATGAACCGTAAGCCTCACCCGCAGCCTGAACCCGGAGGCCTACCCTAACGATAACCTACGCCCTGCAACGAACACGCCACCTAACAGGTATCCGTACCCCAATCTCGGCCCGAAGCCTCACCGGAAGCCTAAACCTAACCCTAGCTCCAACTCTCACCCTGAACACTAATCCTAACCCGCAGCCTGAACCCTGAGGCCTAACCTAACGATAAGCGGAGCGCTGCAACGCACACGCCCCCTAACAAGTATCTGTACCCCAATCTCGACCCGAAGCCTCACCGGGAGCCTAACCCTATCCCGAGCTCCAACCCTGACCCTGAAACCTAAGCATCATCCGCAGCCTGAACCCTGAGGCCTACTCTAACGATAAGCTGTGCCGTGCAACTCACATGCCCCCTACACGTATCCGTACCCCACTCTCGACCCTAGGCTTCACTGGAAGCCTAATGCTAACCCTAGCTCCAACTCTGACCCTGAACACTAGGACTAACCGGAACACTGAACCTTGAGGCCTACCCTAACTACCAGCCCCGACCTGCAATGCACACGCCCCCTAACACGTATCCGTACCCCAATCTCGACCCGAAGCATAACCGGGAGCCTAAATCTAAGCCTAGCTCCTGAACCCTAAGCCTCAACCGCAGCCTGAACCCTGAGGCCTACACTAAGGATAAGTCACGCCCTTCAACGCAAACGCCCCCTAATACGTATCCGTACCCCATTCTCGAACCTAGGCCTCACCGGGAGTATAACCCTAACCCTAGCTCCAACTCCGACCCAGAACCCTAAGCCTCACCCGCAGCCTGAAGCCTGAGGCCTACCCTAACGATTATCTGCGCCCTGCAACGCACACGCCCCCTAACACGTATCTGTACCCCAATCTCAACCCTAAGCCTCAACGGGAGCCTAAACCTAACCCTATCTCCAACCCTGTCCCTGAATCCTAAGCCTCACCCACAGCCTGATCCCTGAGGCCTACCCTAATGATTATCTGCGCACTGCAACTCAAACGCCACCTAACACGTATCCGAACACCAATCTCGACCCAAAGCCTCAAGGGGAGCCTAAAATTACCGCTAGCTCCAAACTTGACCCTGAACCCTAAGTCTCACCCGCCGCCTCAACCCTGAGGCCTGCCCTACCGTTAAGTCCCGCCCTGCAAGGCACACGCCCCTTAACACGTATCCGTACCCCAATCTCGAACCAAAGCCTCACAGGGAGCCTAACCCTAACCCTAGCTCCAACCCTGACCCTGAACAATAAACCTCACCTGCAACCTGAACCGTGAGACCTACCCTAATGATAAACCGCGCCCTGCAAGAACAACGCTCCCTAACATATATCCGTACCCCAATCTCGACCCTAGGCCTCACCGGGAGCCTAACCCTAACCCAAACTACAACCCTTATCCTGAACACTAAGCCTCATCCGCAGCCACAACCCTGAGCGCTACCCTAACGAAAAGCTGTGCCCTGCAACGCACACACCCCCGAACAGGTATCCGTACCCCAATCTCGACCCTAGGCCTCACCAGGAGTCGAACGCTAACACTACCTCCAAACCTGACCCTGAAACCTAAGCCTCAACCACAGTGTGAACCCTGAGGCCTACCCTAACGATCAGCCGTGCCCTGCAATGCACACGCCCCCTAACACGTATCCGTACCACAATCTCGAACCTAGGCCTCACCGGGAGCCTAAACCTAACCTTAGCTCCAAACCTGACCCTGAACCCTAAGCCTCAACCGCAGCCTGAACCCTGAGACCTACACTAACGATCAGCCGTGCCCTGCAATGCACACGCCCCCTAACACGTATCCATACTCCAATCTCGGCCATAGGCCTCAGCGAGAGCCTAAGCCAAACCAGAGCTCCAACCCTGACCCTGAACACTAAGCCTCACCCGCAGCCTGAACCCTGGGGCCTACCCTTACGATAAGTCACGCCCTGCAACGCAAATGCCCCCTAACACGTTTCCGTAACCGAATCTCGACCATAGGCCTCACCGCCTGCCTAACCATAACCCTAGCTCCAACCCTGACCCTGAACGCTAAGCCTCACCTGCAGCCTGAACGCTGAGGCCTAGGCTAAGGATAAGCCACGCCGTGCAACTCACACGCCCCCTTACATGTATCCATATCCCAATGTCGAACCTAGGCCGCAACGGGTGCCTAACGCTAACCATAGCTCCAACACTGACCCTGAATCCTAAGCCTTACCGGAAGTCTGAACCCTGAGGCCCACCCTAACTATAGGCCGTGCCCTGCAAACCACACGCCCCCTAACACGTATCCGTACCCCAATCTCGACCCTAGGCATCACCTGGAGCCTAAACCTAAACTTAGCTCCAAACCTGACCCTGAACCCTAAGCCTCAGCTGCAGCCTGAAACCTGAGACCAACACTAAAGATAAGCCGTGCTCTGCAATTCACAAGCCCCCTAACACGTATCCGTAATGCAATCTCGGCCGTAGGCCTCAGCGAGAGCCTAACCCTAACCCTATCTCCGACACTCACCCTGAACCCTAATCCACACCCGCAGCCTGAACACTGAGGCCTAACCTAACGATAAGCCACGCCCTTCAACAACAACTCCCCGTAACACGTATCCGTACCCCAATCTCGAACCTAGGCCTCAGAGGGAGCCTAACCTTAACCCTAGCTCCAACCCAGACCCTGAATCCTAAGCCTCACCCGCAGCCTGAACCCTGAAGCCTACCCTAAGTATTATCTGCGCCATGCAAAGCACACGACACCTAAGACGTATCTGTACCTCAATCACGACCGTAAGCCTCAGCCGGAGCCTAACCCTACCCCTAGCTCCAACCCTGACCGTGAAACCTAAGACTCACCCACAGTCTGAACCCTGAGGCCTAAGCTAATGTTCAGCCACGCCCTGCAATGCACAAGCGCCCTAAAACGTATCCGTAATCCAATCTCGACCCGAAGCCTAAACGGGAGCCTAAACCTAACCCTAGCTCCAACCCTGACCCTGAAAACTAAGCCTCACCCGAAGCTCGATACCTGAGGCCTACCCTAACGTCAGCCGTTTCCTGCAACTCACACGCCCCCTAACACGTATCCGTACCCCAATCTCGACCAAAAGCAACACCGGGAGCCTAACCCTAACCCTAGCTCCAACCCTGACCCTGAACAATAAACCTCACCTGCATCCAGAACCCTGAGGCCTACCCTACCGATAAACCGTGCCTTGCAACAACAACGCCCCCTAATACATATCCGTACCCCAATCTCGACCCTAGGCCTCACCGGGAGCCAAACCCTAACCCTAACTCCAACCCTTATCCTGAACACTAAGCCTCACTCACAGCAAAAACCCTGAGCCTTACTATAACGATAAGCCGCGCCCTGCAAGGCACACTCCCCCTAAAATGTATCCGTACCCCAATCTCGAACCTAGGCCTCAGAGGGAGCCTAACCCTAACCCTAGCTACAACCCTGACCCTGAACACTAAGCCTCACCCGCAGCCTGAACCCTGAGGCCTACCCTAACAATAAGCTGCGCCCTGCAACGCACACGCCCCCTAACACGTATATGTACCCCAATCTCGACCATAGGCCTCACCGGGAGTCGAACGCTAATGCTAGTTCCAACCCTGACCCTGAACCCTAAGCGTCACAGGAAGACGAACCCTGAGGCCTACACTAACGATAAGCCGCGCCCTGGAATGCACACGCCCCCTAACATGTATCAGTACCCAAATCTCTACCCGAAGCCTCACCGGGAACCTAAACCTAACCCTAGCTCCGACACTCACCCTGAACCCTAATCCACACCCGCAGCCTGAACCCTGAGGCCTACCCTAATGATAAACCACGCCCTGCAACAACAACTCCCCCTAACACATATCCGTACCCCAATCTCGAGCCTAGGCCTCACCGGGAGCCTAACACTTACCCTAGCTCCAATCTTGACTCTGAACCCTAAGCCTCACAGGAAGACTGAACCCTGAGGCCTACCATAACTATAAGCATCGCCCTGCAACCCACACGCCCCCTAACACGTATCCTTACCCCAATCTCGACCCTAAGCCTCACCGGGTGCCTAACCATAACCCGTACTCCAACCCTGACCCTGAAAACTAAGCCTCACCCGCAGCCTGAACCGTGAGGCCGACCCTAAAGATAAGTCGCGCCCTGCAACGCAAACGCCCCCTAACACGTATCCGAACCCCATTCTCGAACCTAGGCCTCACCGGGAGCCTAAACCTAAACATAGCTCCAACCCTAACCCTGCACCCGAAGCCTCATCCGCAGCCTTAACCCTGAAGCCTACCCTAACGATTATATGCGCCCTGCAACGCACACGCCCCTTAACAGGTATCTGTACACCAATCTCGACCGTAAGCCTCAGCGGGAGCCTAATCCTAACCGTAGCTCCAACTCTGACCATGAACACTAAGCCTCACCTGCAGCCTGAACCCTGAGGCCTACCCTAACAATAAGCCGCGCCCTGCAACGCACACACCCCCAAAGACGTATCTGTACCCCAGTCTCGTACCTAGGCCTCATCGGGAGCCGAACGCTAACGCTAGCTCCAACCCTGACCCTGAACACTAAGCCTCACCCGCAGCCTGAACGCTGAGGCCAACCCTAACGATAAGTCGCGCCCTGAAACGAAAACGCGCCCTAACACGTTTCCGTACGCCAATCTCGACCCTAGGCCTCACCGGGAGCCTCACACTAACCCTAAATCCAACCCTGATCCTGTACGCTAAGCCTCATCCACAGCCTGAACCCTGAGGCCTACCCTAACGATTATCGGCGCCCTGCAATGAAAAACTCCCCCTAACACGTATCTCTACCCCCATCTCGACCGTAAGCCTCAGTGGGAGCCGAACACTAACCCTATCTCCAACTCTTATCCTGAACACTAAGCCTCACCCACAGCCAAAACCCTGAGACCTACCCCAACGATAAGCTGCGCCCTGCAACGCTAACACCCCCTAACACGTATCCGTACACCAATCGCGAACCTAGGCCTCAGAGGGAGCCTAATCCTAACCCTAGCTCCAACCCTGACCCTGAACCCTAAGCCTCACCCGCAGCCTGAACCCTGAGGCCTACCATAACAATAAGCTGCACCCTGCAACGCACACGCCCGCAAAGACGTATCTGTACCCCAATCTCGAACCTAGGTCTCACAGGGAGCCTAACGCTAACGCTGGCTCCAACCCTGACCCTGAACCCTAAGCCTCACAGGAAGACTGAACCCTGAGGCCTACACTAACGAAAAGCCGCGCCCTGCAACGCACACGACCCCTAACACATATCCGTACCCCAATCTCGACCCGAAGCCTCACCGGGAACCTAAACCTTACCCTAGCTCCAACTCTGACCATGAACCGTAAGCCTCACCCGCAGCCTGAACCCGGAGGCCTACCCTAACGATAACCTACGCCCTGCAACGAACACGCCACCTAACAGGTATCCGTACCCCAATCTCGGCCCGAAGCCTCACCGGAAGCCTAAACCTAACCCTAGCTCCAACTCTCACCCTGAACACTAATCCTAACCCGCAGCCTGAACCCTGAGGCCTAACCTAACGATAAGCGGAGCCCTGCAACGCACACGCCCCCTAACAAGTATCTGTACCCCAATCTCGACCCGAAGCCTCACCGGGAGCCTAACCCTATCCCGAGCTCCAACCCTGACCCTGAAACCTAAGCATCATCCGCAGCCTGAACCCTGAGGCCTACTCTAACGATAAGCTGTGCCGTGCAACTCACATGCCCCCTACACGTATCCGTACCCCACTCTCGACCCTAGGCTTCACTGGAAGCCTAATGCTAACCCTAGCTCCAACTCTGACCCTGAACACTAGGACTAACCGGAACACTGAACCTTGAGGCCTACCCTAACTACCAGCCCCGACCTGCAATGCACACGCCCCCTAACACGTATCCGTACCCCAATCTCGACCCGAAGCATAACCGGGAGCCTAAATCTAAGCCTAGCTCCAACCCTGACCCTGAACCCTAAGCCTCAACCGCAGCCTGAACCCTGAGGCCTACACTAAGGATAAGTCACGCCCTTCAACGCAAACGCCCCCTAATACGTATCCGTACCCCATTCTCGAACCTAGGCCTCACCGGGAGTATAACCCTAACCCTAGCTCCAACTCCGACCCAGAACCCTAAGCCTCACCCGCAGCCTGAAGCCTGAGGCCTACCCTAACGATTATCTGCGCCCTGCAACGCACACGCCCCCTAACACGTATCTGTACCCCAATCTCGACCCTAAGCCTCAACGGGAGCCTAAACCTAACCCTATCTCCAACCCTGTCCCTGAATCCTAAGCCTCACCCACAGCCTGATCCCTGAGGCCTACCCTAATGATTATCTGCGCACTGCAACTCAAACGCCACCTAACACGTATCCGAACACCAATCTCGACCCAAAGCCTCAAGGGGAGCCTAAAATTACCGCTAGCTCCAAACTTGACCCTGAACCCTAAGTCTCACCCGCCGCCTCAACCCTGAGGCCTGCCCTACCGTTAAGTCCCGCCCTGCAAGGCACACGCCCCTTAACACGTATCCGTACCCCAATCTCGAACCAAAGCCTCACAGGGAGCCTAACCCTAACCCTAGCTCCAACCCTGACCCTGAACAATAAACCTCACCTGCAACCTGAACCGTGAGACCTACCCTAATGATAAACCGCGCCCTGCAAGAACAACGCTCCCTAACATATATCCGTACCCCAATCTCGACCCTAGGCCTCACCGGGAGCCTAACCCTAACCCAAACTACAACCCTTATCCTGAACACTAAGCCTCATCCGCAGCCACAACCCTGAGCGCTACCCTAACGAAAAGCTGTGCCCTGCAACGCACACACCCCCGAACAGGTATCCGTACCCCAATCTCGACCCTAGGCCTCACCAGGAGTCGAACGCTAACACTACCTCCAAACCTGACCCTGAAACCTAAGCCTCAACCACAGTGTGAACCCTGAGGCCTACCCTAACGATCAGCCGTGCCCTGCAATGCACACGCCCCCTAACACGTATCCGTACCACAATCTCGAACCTAGGCCTCACCGGGAGCCTAAACCTAACCTTAGCTCCAAACCTGACCCTGAACCCTAAGCCTCAACCGCAGCCTGAACCCTGAGACCTACACTAACGATCAGCCGTGCCCTGCAATGCACACGCCCCCTAACACGTATCCATACTCCAATCTCGGCCATAGGCCTCAGCGAGAGCCTAAGCCAAACCAGAGCTCCAACCCTGACCCTGAACACTAAGCCTCACCCGCAGCCTGAACCCTGGGGCCTACCCTTACGATAAGTCACGCCCTGCAACGCAAATGCCCCCTAACACGTTTCCGTAACCGAATCTCGACCATAGGCCTCACCGCCTGCCTAACCATAACCCTAGCTCCAACCCTGACCCTGAACGCTAAGCCTCACCTGCAGCCTGAACGCTGAGGCCTAGGCTCAGGATAAGCCACGCCGTGCAACTCACACGCCCCCTTACATGTATCCGTATCCCAATGTCGAACCTAGGCCGCAACGGGTGCCGAACGCTAACCATAGCTCCAACACTGACCCTGAATCCTAAGCCTTACTGGAAGTCTGAACCCTGAGGCCCACCCTAACTATAGGCCGTGCCCTGCAAACCACACGCCCCCTAACACGTATCCGTACCCCAATCTCGACCCTAGGCATCACCTGGAGCCTAAACCTAAACTTAGCTCCAAACCTGACCCTGAACCCTAAGCCTCAGCTGCAGCCTGAAACCTGAGACCAACACTAAAGATAAGCCGTGCTCTGCAATTCACAAGCCCCCTAACACGTATCCGTAATGCAATCTCGGCCGTAGGCCTCAGCGAGAGCCTAACCCTAACCCTATCTCCGACACTCACCCTGAACCCTAATCCACACCCGCAGCCTGAACACTGAGGCCTAACCTAACGATAAGCCACGCCCTTCAACAACAACTCCCCGTAACACGTATCCGTACCCCAATCTCGAACCTAGGCCTCAGAGGGAGCCTAACCTTAACCCTAGCTCCAACCCAGACCCTGAATCCTAAGCCTCACCCGCAGCCTGAACCCTGAAGCCTACCCTAAGTATTATCTGCGCCATGCAAAGCACACGACACCTAAGACGTATCTGTACCTCAATCACGACCGTAAGCCTCAGCCGGAGCCTAACCCTACCCCTAGCTCCAACCCTGACCGTGAAACCTAAGACTCACCCACAGTCTGAACCCTGAGGCCTAAGCTAATGTTCAGCCACGCCCTGCAATGCACAAGCGCCCTAAAACGTATCCGTAATCCAATCTCGACCCGAAGCCTAAACGGGAGCCTAAACCTAACCCTAGCTCCAACCCTGACCCTGAAAACTAAGCCTCACCCGAAGCTCGATACCTGAGGCCTACCCTAACGTCAGCCGTGTCCTGCAACTCACACGCCCCCTAACACGTATCCGTACCCCAATCTCGACCAAAAGCAACACCGGGAGCCTAACCCTAACCCTAGCTCCAACCCTGACCCTGAACAATAAACCTCACCTGCATCCAGAACCCTGAGGCCTACCCTACCGATAAACCGTGCCTTGCAACAACAACGCCCCCTAATACATATCCGTACCCCAATCTCGACCCTAGGCCTCACCGGGAGCCAAACCCTAACCCTAACTCCAACCCTTATCCTGAACACTAAGCCTCACTCGCAGCAAAAACCCTGAGCCTTACTATAACGATAAGCCGCGCCCTGCAAGGCACACTCCCCCTAAAATGTATCCGTACCCCAATCTCGAACCTAGGCCTCAGAGGGAGCCTAACCCTAACCCTAGCTACAACCCTGACCCTGAACACTAAGCCTCACCCGCAGCCTGAACCCTGAGGCCTACCCTAACAATAAGCTGCGCCCTGCAAAGCACACGCCCCCTAACACGTATATGTACCCCAATCTCGACCATAGGCCTCACCGGGAGTCGAACGCTAATGCTAGTTCCAACCCTGACCCTGAACCCTAAGCGTCACAGGAAGACGAACCCTGAGGCCTACACTAACGATAAGCCGCGCCCTGGAATGCACACGCCCCCTAACATGTATCAGTACCCAAATCTCTACCCGAAGCCTCACCGGGAACCTAAACCTAACCCTAGCTCCGACACTCACCCTGAACCCTAATCCACACCCGCAGCCTGAACCCTGAGGCCTACCCTAATGATAAACCACGCCCTGCAACAACAACTCCCCCTAACACATATCCGTACCCCAATCTCGAGCCTAGGCCTCACCGGGAGCCTAACACTTACCCTAGCTCCAATCTTGACTCTGAACCCTAAGCCTCACAGGAAGACTGAACCCTGAGGCCTACCATAACTATAAGCATCGCCCTGCAACCCACACGCCCCCTAACACGTATCCTTACCCCAATCTCGACCCTAAGCCTCACCGGGTGCCTAACCATAACCCGTACTCCAACCCTGACCCTGAAAACTAAGCCTCACCCGCAGCCTGAACCGTGAGGCCGACCCTAAAGATAAGTCGCGCCCTGCAACGCAAACGCCCCCTAACACGTATCCGAACCCCATTCTCGAACCTAGGCCTCACCGGGAGCCTAAACCTAAACATAGCTCCAACCCTAACCCTGCACCCGAAGCCTCATCCGCAGCCTTAACCCTGAAGCCTACCCTAACGATTATATGCGCCCTGCAACGCACACGCCCCTTAACAGGTATCTGTACACCAATCTCGACCGTAAGCCTCAGCGGGAGCCTAATCCTAACCGTAGCTCTAACTCTGACCATGAACACTAAGCCTCACCTGCAGCCTGAACCCTGAGGCCTACCCTAACAATAAGCTGCGCCCTGCAACGCACACACCCCCAAAGACGTATCTGTACCCCAATCTCGACCCTAGGCCTCACCGGGAGCCTCACACTAACCCTAAATCCAACCCTGATCCTGTACGCTAAGCCTCATCCACAGCCTGAACCCTGAGGCCTACCCTAACGATTATCGGGGCCCTGCAATGAAAAACTCCCCCTAACACGTATCTCTACCCCCATCTCGACCGTAAGCCTCAGTGGGAGCCGAACACTAACCCTATCTCCAACTCTTATCCTGAACACTAAGCCTCACCCACAGCCAAAACCCTGAGACCTACCCCAACGATAAGCTGCACCCTGCAACGCTAACACCCCCTAACACGTATCCGTACACCAATCGCGAACCTAGGCCTCAGAGGGAGCCTAATCCTAACCCTAGCTCCAACCCTGACCCTGAACCCTAAGCCTCACCCGCAGCCTGAACCCTGAGGCCTACCATAACAATAAGCTGCACCCTGCAACGCACACGCCCGCAAAGACGTATCTGTACCCCAATCTCGAACCTAGGTCTCACAGGGAGCCTAACGCTAACGCTGGCTCCAACCCTGACCCTGAACCCTAAGCCTCACAGGAAGACTGAACCCTGAGGCCTACACTAACGAAAAGCCGCGCCCTGCAACGCACACGACCCCTAACACATATCCGTACCCCAATCTCGACCCGAAGCCTCACCGGGAACCTAAACCTTACCCTAGCTCCAACTCTGACCATGAACCGTAAGCCTCACCCGCAGCCTGAACCCGGAGGCCTACCCTAACGATAACCTACGCCCTGCAACGAACACGCCACCTAACAGGTATCCGTACCCCAATCTCGGCCCTAAGCCTCACCGGAAGCCTAAACCTAACCCTAGCTCCAACTCTCACCCTGAACACTAATCCTAACCCGCAGCCTGAACCCTGAGGCCTAACCTAACGATAAGCGGAGCCCTGCAACGCACACGCCCCCTAACAAGTATCTGTACCCCAATCTCGACCCGAAGCCTCACCGGGAGCCTAACCCTATCCCGAGCTCCAACCCTGACCCTGAAACCTAAGCATCATCCGCAGCCTGAACCCTGAGGCCTACTCTAACGATAAGCTGTGCCGTGCAACTCACATGCCCCCTACACGTATCCGTACCCCACTCTCGACCCTAGGCTTCACTGGAAGCCTAATGCTAACCCTAGCTCCAACTCTGACCCTGAACACTAGGACTAACCGGAACACTGAACCTTGAGGCCTACCCTAACTACCAGCCCCGACCTGCAATGCACACGCCCCCTAACACGTATCCGTACCCCAATCTCGACCCGAAGCATAACCGGGAGCCTAAATCTAAGCCTAGCTCCTGAACCCTAAGCCTCAACCGCAGCCTGAACCCTGAGGCCTACACTAAGGATAAGTCACGCCCTTCAACGCAAACGCCCCCTAATACGTATCCGTACCCCATTCTCGAACCTAGGCCTCACCGGGAGTATAACCCTAACCCTAGCTCCAACTCCGACCCAGAACCCTAAGCCTCACCCGCAGCCTGAAGCCTGAGGCCTACCCTAACGATTATCTGCGCCCTGCAACGCACACGCCCCCTAACACGTATCTGTACCCCAATCTCAACCCTAAGCCTCAACGGGAGCCTAAACCTAACCCTATCTCCAACCCTGTCCCTGAATCCTAAGCCTCACCCACAGCCTGATCCCTGAGGCCTACCCTAATGATTATCTGCGCACTGCAACTCAAACGCCACCTAACACGTATCCGAACACCAATCTCGACCCAAAGACTCAAGGGGAGCCTAAAATTACCGCTAGCTCCAAACTTGACCCTGAACCCTAAGTCTCACCCGCCGCCTGAACCCTGAGGCCTGCCCTACCGTTAAGTCCCGCCCTGCAAGGCACACGCCCCTTAACACGTATCCGTACCCCAATCTCGAACCAAAGCCTCACAGGGAGCCTAACCCTAACCCTAGCTCCAACCCTGACCCTGAACAATAAACCTCACCTGCAACCTGAACCGTGAGACCTACCCTAATGATAAACCGCGCCCTGCAAGAACAACGCTCCCTAACATATATCCGTACCCCAATCTCGACCCTAGGCCTCACCGGGAGCCTAACCCTAACCCAAACTACAACCCTTATCCTGAACACTAAGCCTCATCCGCAGCCACAACCCTGAGCGCTACCCTAACGAAAAGCTGTGCCCTGCAACGCACACACCCCCGAACAGGTATCCGTACCCCAATCTCGACCCTAGGCCTCACCAGGAGTCGAACGCTAACACTACCTCCAAACCTGACCCTGAAACCTAAGCCTCAACCACAGTGTGAACCCTGAGGCCTACCCTAACGATCAGCCGTGCCCTGCAATGCACACGCCCCCTAACACGTATCCGTACCACAATCTCGAACCTAGGCCTCACCGGGAGCCTAAACCTAACCTTAGCTCCAAACCTGACCCTGAACCCTAAGCCTCAACCGCAGCCTGAACCCTGAGACCTACACTAACGATCAGCCGTGCCCTGCAATGCACACGCCCCCTAACACGTATCCATACTCCAATCTCGGCCATAGGCCTCAGCGAGAGCCTAAGCCAAACCAGAGCTCCAACCCTGACCCTGAACACTAAGCCTCACCCGCAGCCTGAACCCTGGGGCCTACCATTACGATAAGTCACGCCCTGCAACGCAAATGCCCCCTAACACGTTTCCGTAACCGAATCTCGACCATAGGCCTCACCGCCTGACTAACCATAACCCTAGCTCCAACCCTGACCCTGAACGCTGAGGCCTAGGCTAAGGATAAGCCACGCCGTGCAACTCACACGCCCCCTTACATGTATCCGTATCCCAATGTCGAACCTAGGCCGCAACGGGTGCCTAACGCTAACCATAGCTCCAACACTGACCCTGAATCCTAAGCCTTACCGGAAGTCTGAACCCTGCGGCCCACCCTAACTATAGGCCGTGCCCTGCAAACCACACGCCCCCTAACACGTATCCGTACCCCAATCTCGACCCTAGGCATCACCTGGAGCCTAAACCTAAACTTAGCTCCAAACCTGACCCTGAACCCTAAGCCTCAGCTGCAGCCTGAAACCTGAGACCAACACTAAAGATAAGCCGTGCTCTGCAATTCACAAGCCCCCTAACACGTATCCGTAATGCAATCTCGGCCGTAGGCCTCAGCGAGAGCCTAACCCTAACCCTATCTCCGACACTCACCCTGAACCCTAATCCACACCCGCAGCCTGAACACTGAGGCCTAACCTAACGATAAGCCACGCCCTTCAACAACAACTCCCCGTAACACGTATCCGTACCCCAATCTCGAACCTAGGCCTCAGAGGGAGCCTAACCTTAACCCTAGCTCCAACCCACACCCTGAATCCTAAGCCTCACCCGCAGCCTGAACCCTGAAGCCTACCCTAAGTATTATCTGCGCCATGCAAAGCACACGACACCTAAGACGTATCTGTACCTCAATCACGACCGTAAGCCTCAGCCGGAGCCTAACCCTACCCCTAGCTCCAACCCTGACCGTGAAACCTAAGACTCACCCACAGTCTGAACCCTGAGGCCTAAGCTAATGTTCAGCCACGCCCTGCAATGCACAAGCGCCCTAAAACGTATCCGTAATCCAATCTCGACCCGAAGCCTAAACGGGAGCCTAAACCTAACCCTAGCTCCAACCCTGACCCTGAAAACTAAGCCTCACCCGAAGCTCGATACCTGAGGCCTACCCTAACGTCAGCCTTGTCCTGCAACTCACACGCCCCCTAACACGTATCCGTACCCCAATCTCGACCAAAAGCAACACCGGGAGCCTAACCCTAACCCTAGCTCCAACCCTGACCCTGAACAATAAACCTCACCTGCATCCAGAACCCTGAGGCCTACCCTACCGATAAACCGTGCCTTGCAACAACAACGCCCCCTAATACATATCCGTACCCCAATCTCGACCCTAGGCCTCACCGGGAGCCAAACCCTAACCCTAACTCCAACCCTTATCCTGAACACTAAGCCTTACTCGCAGCAAAAACCCTGAGCCTTACTATAACGATAAGCCGCGCCCTGCAAGGCACACTCCCCCTAAAATGTATCCGTACCCCAATCTCGAACCTAGGCCTCAGAGGGAGCCTAACCCTAACCCTAGCTACAACCCTGACCCTGAACACTAAGCCTCACCCGCAGCCTGAACCCTGAGGCCTACCCTAACAATAAGCTGCGCCCTGCAAAGCACACGCCCCCTAACACGTATATGTACCCCAATCTCGACCATAGGCCTCACCGGGAGTTGAAAGCTAATGCTAGTTCCAACCCTGACCCTGAACCCTAAGCGTCACAGGAAGACGAACCCTGAGGCCTACACTAACGATAAGCCGCGCCCTGGAATGCACACGCCCCCTAACATGTATCAGTACCCAAATCTCTACCCGAAGCCTCACCGGGAACCTAAACCTAACCCTAGCTCCGACACTCACCCTGAACCCTAATCCACACCCGCAGCCTGAACCCTGAGGCCTACCCTAATGATAAACCACGCCCTGCAACAACAACTCCCCCTAACACATATCCGTACCCCAATCTCGAGCCTAGGCCTCACCGGGAGCCTAACACTTACCCTAGCTCCAATCTTGACTCTGAACCCTAAGCCTCACAGGAAGACTGAACCCTGAGGCCTACCATAACTATAAGCATCGCCCTGCAACCCACACGCCCCCTAACACGTATCCTTACCCCAATCTCGACCCTAAGCCTCACCGGGTGCCTAACCATAACCCGTACTCCAACCCTGACCCTGAAAACTAAGCCTCACCCGCAGCCTGAACCGTGAGGCCGACCCTAAAGATAAGT
This sequence comes from Kogia breviceps, assembly GCF_026419965.1. Taxonomy (NCBI): domain Eukaryota; kingdom Metazoa; phylum Chordata; class Mammalia; order Artiodactyla; family Physeteridae; genus Kogia; species Kogia breviceps. The sequence goes on along the minus strand of NC_081316.1, from coordinate 91,102,098 downwards.
CGCGCCCTGCAACGCAAACGCCCCCTAACACGTATCCGAACCCCATTCTCGAACCTAGGCCTCACCGGGAGCCTAAACCTAAACATAGCTCCAACCCTAACCCTGCACCCGAAGCCTCATCCGCAGCCTTAACCCTGAAGCCTACCCTAACGATTATATGCGCCCTGCAACGCACACGCCCCTTAACAGGTATCTGTACACCAATCTCGACCGTAAGCCTCAGCGGGAGCCTAATCCTAACCGTAGCTCCAACTCTGACCATGAACACTAAGCCTCACCTGCAGCCTGAACCCTGAGGCCTACCCTAACAATAAGCCGCGCCCTGCAACGCACACACCCCCAAAGACGTATCTGTACCCCAGTCTCGTACCTAGGCCTCATCGGGAGCCGAACGCTAACGCTAGCTCCAACCCTGACCCTGAACACTAAGCCTCACCCGCAGCCTGAACGCTGAGGCCAACCCTAACGATAAGTCGCGCCCTGAAACGAAAACGCGCCCTAACACGTTTCCGTACCCGAATCTCGACCCTAGGCCTCACCAGGAGCCTCACACTAACCCTAAATCCAACCCTGATCCTGTACGCTAAGCCTCATCCACAGCCTGAACCCTGAGGCCTACCCTAACGATTATCGGCGCCCTGCAATGAAAAACTCCCCCTAACACGTATCTCTACCCCCATCTCGACCGTAAGCCTCAGTGGGAGCCGAACACTAACCCTATCTCCAACTCTTATCCTGAACACTAAGCCTCACCCACAGCCAAAACCCTGAGACCTACCCCAACGATAAGCTGCACCCTGCAACGCTAACACCCCCTAACACGTATCCGTACACCAATCGCGAACCTAGGCCTCAGAGGGAGCCTAATCCTAACCCTAGCTCCAACCCTGACCCTGAACCCTAAGCCTCACCCGCAGCCTGAACCCTGAGGCCTACCATAACAATAAGCTGCACCCTGCAACGCACACGCCCGCAAAGACGTATCTGTACCCCAATCTCGAACCTAGGTCTCACAGGGAGCCTAACGCTAACGCTGGCTCCAACCCTGACCCTGAACCCTAAGCCTCACAGGAAGACTGAACCCTGAGGCCTACACTAACGAAAAGCCGTGCCCTGCAACGCAAACGACCCCTAACACATATCCGTACCCCAATCTCGACCCGAAGCCTCACCGGGAACCTAAACCTTACCCAGGCTCCAACTCTGACCATGAACCGTAAGCCTCACCCGCAGCCTGAACCCGGAGGCCTACCCTAACGATAACCTACGCCCTGCAACGAACACGCCACCTAACAGGTATCCATACCCCAATCTCGGCCCTAAGCCTCACCGGAAGCCTAAACCTAACCCTAGCTCCAACTCTCACCCTGAACACTAATCCTAACCCGCAGCCTGAACCCTGAGGCCTAACCTAACGATAAGCGGAGCGCTGCAACGCACACGCCCCCTAACAAGTATCTGTACCCCAATCTCGACCCGAAGCCTCACCGGGAGCCTAACCCTATCCCGAGCTCCAACCCTGACCCTGAAACCTAAGCATCATCCGCAGCCTGAACCCTGAGGCCTACTCTAACGATAAGCTGTGCCGTGCAACTCACATGCCCCCTACACGTATCCGTACCCCACTCTCGACCCTAGGCTTCACTGGAAGCCTAATGCTAACCCTAGCTCCAACTCTG